>NC_086378.1:43898256-44217700 GCF_036588685.1 Mytilus trossulus
TTTCGTGGTTTTACTGTGCCCACGAAATCCATGAAATTGGTATCAAACGAATAATAAGGAATCCACAATAACAGTATACTGGTTAGCATACAAATGAGTTCTGTATTCATATATTTCATCATGTTGGCTTGCTAAATGTGTTTTATTTTCAAACAAGTATTACAAATTCTGTAGACATGTAGCATGTACAAATGTAAATTGCAATTCAATATTAAAATTAATAAGGAAATAATTTTGATACATATGTACAGGGGAAACCAAGTCAAAATAGCCTTTTACTAAATAATTTTCCTCGTTTCTCTCTTTTGTACACAGAATACCATCTAGTCCTGTTGATTTACCACAAGATGTTTCATTGATCACTGAACTCCAAAGAGGTTTAAACGAAATTAGACAGAAAACTTTCTGAGAACAGACAGACAGACATTTTTATTACTATAAGCTTTCAGCTTATCAGCATGATACTAATTAGACAAAAATTTAAGAACATATTTTGAGTTGAAGTAGACATTTAGGAGTCATGTGATAATCATCTTAAACAATGTTCACCCCATATTCAAACTGAAACAGCACAAAACTTGCCAGACTTAAGCAATGTCCATCAAAATTCATATTTTCCAATACTATCAGTCCAGATATCTTATTCAACAATTCTTTTTATACCTTTAATCTAATTATATACAAAAGCACATTGTACTTTGAAACATCTTATACCTGGATAAGATAATGTTAAATGGGTTATTTTTAGTATTCATATCTCTTATACAACACTATGCAAATATATTATCTTTCATAACTATCATGCTTTAAACAAAGTCTTAAAAAAATTTAAAGGTATCTGATGAATATCAGTACAGCAGTCCATTTTTGCAATAGGGAAGAAAACATCCCCCTTATAAAATAACACCCCAAAATACAAATATCACAACGTAAAATAGGAGGTGTAATATAAAACCTGGTATGAAGTACTTCTGTCTAAGTTTGTTATATATTCCTTTGTATAAAGGTTTCTCATTGGTATAACTTCTTAATGATTTCAAAAGGTAAAAATATGTGTTTTCCAAATGGGAAACTGCAAATATCAATAAAAAAAATTGAAGGAATGTATAATTGAGAAAAAAAATAGTGCTGTAAATTTTGTTTATGTTCAGTGATTCCTAGTGTCAAGAAACTTTTGTGAGCAGGCAAACAGATATACATGAATACACATAAATAGTGTCTTCCCAGTTCTATATTAACTGACATAACAACTCTCTCTTTTACTTAGGTATTTTAAAAGAACATAAATGATTTTGCAGATCAAATTGATAGCATGAGTAGTACTATTATAAAATAAAATAACAACATATAACTTCATCTTCATTGAACTACAGAAAAGCACAGTACCTTTTAAGCAGGCTTTGTTTTTGGAACATACTAGGGGTTCTCATATTCAGTCTTTCTGATACACTGAAATTTGAAAAAGGGAAAAATGTTACCACCTCATGCTATCAAAACTGCAGTTATGTTCTATGGGAGATAACTCTAGCATTTTTCAACTGAAAGATCTTCATATGAATTCAAGACATCTGAAAATTGAAAAAGAAACGCTAATGTCTGAATACTTAAGTTAAAACATGAACTGAAAGCTTTTACCTACAAATTTGTGATAGTTCCTAGTCTAATATATTTACTACTTTTTAAGACTTGAGAAGAGCTTGAATTATATTGTATAGAAACCTACGTCCTTTCTTTTGTTTATAACTTTATGTTAAAACGGTGTTTGGTTATTTGTGTTATACTTCTGTATCATTAAAACATATACTTTATTCAGACTTAAATATAAAAAAATATTAGAATTTGACAAACAAAGCTGAAGATCCTGTTAACATTAGTTCAGACAAACTTATTTATAAACAGAAACCAAATTCTAAAAAATATATTATTGTGTGCATATACTGTTCTAAGTTTTCTTGCACTTATAACGAGATTTTTGAAAAATTTAATTTCCATAATTGTGATTTTAAATTATTGCATAGGTATCAAAAATAGAAGACAATGGTGAAAGAAAAACTTCTTGTAACTTTTATGAAAGAAAATAAACTGAAAATAAAACTCTTTCAGGGACCAAAAATATTAAAATGAAAGTGAAACTTCTTTATACTGTAAAAAAAGTATCTGAAAATAAAACATACCTCTAGAGCTGACTAGAGACAAAGTATATTAAAACAGAAGTGAAACTTTTTAATACTTTTAAAAAAACAAACTTCAAAATGAAATTTTGAAATTTTGAAAAGAAAAAAGGTGAAAATACCTGTCAAAATGAAAGTGAAACTTCTTGACACTTTCAAGAAAATGCAAATCTGAAAGTGAAAGTGCCACAACATTCTCTCCAAAAGAATCTTTTCTTAGACATTACAAAAGGAGTAGGTCCAGTAAGGGCCAATTTTGGTCTCAAATTAAATTCATCTGATTTAATATTTTTGACACTTTTTCAGTTGATTCAATTAGTTTATGCAAAAGATTTTAACTGATTCATGCTTAGATGTGAAAAATCTATCAAATATGACAAAAAATAACACTTTTCAGATGGTTTTAAAAAAAAAAATGAAAGTGGACGCATCTGTGTTCATCCTCAACCTTTAATTATGTTATGTATTATCATCAAATATAACTTACATTTCCATATTAAGAACGAACACAAATGACCACTACCATCTAATACAGAAACTGTCAAAAATTAAAATAAAATGCTAAAATTGTGAAGATTTCGGTAATTTAGCATGACTTAATGATGCTAGTACCCAATATATGTGCATTGTATTGTCAAAACAGCCCATATTTATGTAACAGAAGCATTCTACTTTCCAATAAATAACTAAAAGTTTACATTTTTACAATTTTTAAAAACTGTTTTATTTTGGGGCCTTATTGGACCTACTCCTTTGAAAAAATGGCAGAAAAAAAGATTAATGCTTAATGTGATCATAAGATTAAGAATTTTATATGTACTTTTCAATATCAACAATATAAATTATAATATGTCATCAATTGCATGTCTCTGTATTTCAAATTTGCAATATTATTACTCATAATTTAAGTGATATTCAACCTTAAACATAGAAATCAGCAAGGTGAATACTCATTGAATATCTTTCCAAAATTTCAATTGTCTAACATATTAAAAAAAATAACAGACTGCACAATAATTTTATATATAAAATATGCAAATATCCTATGTCATAATAACTTAGATATTTCATTTCATGAATAAGTTATTTTTATTCATTTACTTTTATTGAAAACTAGAACTGTTAGTGAACTCATAGATGGATACACCTATCCCACAATACTCTTATTATTATGAAGTAAGTAAATTTGATTATCTTTTTATCACCAACACATTTGACAGGGATTATATTCCATAGAACACCTACTACAGTAGCTGCAGGACCGTAGCCCTAAGGTCCATTTTGATATTTTTGGTAATTTGCAGACCACAAATAAACCCCTTCAAGCTAAAGTTCCACAACTTTAACTGTCACGGAATAGAAGTTCCTTTATAATATAAGATCCAAAAGGACAAAATATTCTGGAATATTATTTCCACAAGAATAAATATTACAGTACATGTATATGTTCCTAACAAAATATTCTGGAATATTATTTCCACAAGAATAAATATTACAGTATATGTTCCTAACGGAATAAAAGGTATAGAACATTTGTTCCAAAAGGAATAGATATTATGACAATGTTTATAACAAAGTTTCCATTGGAACTTCTGTTAGGTGGAACTAACAAGACATATAATGATATATACAAACAGACACATGGACAGGGGGATTAATATAGCCAACATCCCCTCCCTCCCCCCTAAAACTAATATTTCAATGCAGGAGTATTTTTATAAAGGTAACAAATGCAAGATAATATATCATTTATGGTGGTACCAAAACCTTGACTTAAAATAATTTGGCCTATCTAATTTTCATAAAATATTTTACAAAACATTTCCTTTGACCCTTTTAAAAATTATTCAAATTTCAAAAAAACTTGAACCACACACTTTATTTGGAAAATTTTATTAGATATATAGCAGTTTGACAAACACTCATTTTGATCATTGAGAAGCTTAATATTTGTTAACAATAAAAAATAATTCCTTACTTTATTCTAGTTAACATATAACAGATTGAATTTACTTATTTATTGTTTTTAACTTTGATAACTGTGACAAGGACTCAAATTGTGTTCAAAGGGAGACAACTCAATTTAATTTCTGTAGTCAATAATATGTATACATGTTCCAGTTTTTATGGAAAAAGTAGTTTAGGTTTATCCGCCTTTTGGTCCTTAATATTATAAATGCAGGAGAAAGGTTTGGTGTTTTTTTGTCATGATTGGGTGTAAGGATATTATGTTTATTTTTTAATTTATTTATTAATAACTGCAGTAAGTAAATTTACAATATAAATTTTTAAGCACATTATATATTGTCATCTCAAGAATTGTTCATAAAAGGCTTCCAAATTTTCTTAAATTTGTTGTAAAAGGAAGGTGGCTGTGGATACTATAAACAAGCTCCATTCAAAGATCGTCATGCCACCATTTGACTTCATTTGACTTCAATTTCTAAAACAGAATAATAAAGGACTTAATATCACACATAACTGTTTTGTTGTGTTTTATTATAAAAATTGGTCGTTATCAGGTTAAAATACTATGGTTTCCCTTTAACAATTACATTTCAGGGTAAATTTTTCATGTGTTTTAACTTTGAATTAAATCAATGTGACAATTTTTCTAATCTGAATGAAAAAAAAATATAGTAGTTTGATACAGATCTACAGTATGGTAGACATTTCTTTATGTTACAATAAACAGAAAACTCAAAGAAAAACTGTCAAACAGCAACACTTTAAATAAAAGATTGAGGAAATTCATGTTTTTATAACAACTTTCCTGAACTTTTAAGTTAAAAGCTTGCTTGTTACCATATGTTTACACCACTCAGTATATTGAATATTTATGACTGAATGATGATTATTAATAGTAGACCCTAAGTGAGAATAAGTGAGCTATTTATACACGTAATTTATTGACTTAAAGCATTGCTCTTTAATTTTATCCTTGTCACCCCTAGACAGTGGTGCTCAAAGACAAAGAACATAACTGGTGTTTAGAATCATTGTTATCAATGTAGATTGTAATCTGTAATTAATCAGTAAAGAGTAGCACAAAAATAACAAATTTTCTGTATAATCAAACTTGTTTATTACCATCAGAATTACTTCAATTTCATAGCAAAATTCATTACAGTGCTTATCCAGTGACCTTTGGGGTATCACATTTGCAAAGACCAAAACAGTTTACCAAATTGCAGTCAGATTTCTACTCCAACTAACTGATCAACTGGTAAAATATTTTAGCAGATTGCTCAAGTGAAATGTTGTTAGTATGAAGTGAGTGCTGTAAAATAAAAAAGTTATACTTACCATCCAGATCCAGTCAGTTGATACCTTTGTCAGTCATTTTTAACACAAATAATATCTTACTATAGTATGAGTCACTGAATAAAATGGTCTAATTTTAACATGGAAACTTCTATCATAAATAAATATTATAAATGAATAGTTCAAAACATTGTTTTGTAGGTGTATATTTTATAGCTTTGTCTTCTAAGATGAAGTTATTGTGCAATTGTGATTCGAATAACATTTTCTATGCAAATTACTGATCTGCTGTCATTAAAGGGAAATAATTTATATTGAGTTCAAATGTACACATAAAATTTAATCAATGATACGAGGCTTATGATTTTGCCTACAAAAGATTCATAAAAATAAAATGAAATGCAAAATTAGTATGAAGGGCATGTAAAACACAAATTAGAAAGGTTTTGCAAAATACTGCTTATAAGATATCTTGTACTCCTTGGTAGACAATCCTTTATACTTTGAACAATTCAACATTTTGCAAAACAGCTGTTAATCGTCTTTCATCATTAAATAAGTTTCATTGTTCGTTTTAGAACAGAGGATAAAAGTTAAATAATAACAGAAATAATGTTACAACAAATTAAATGGGGAAATTTGATATTTGTCAGACAGAACAAAATTTTGCTGATTATTTGTAATGTAAATTATTTCCCTTTATTGCCAGCAGATCAGTAATTTGTATACAAAATGTTATTCGAATCACAATTGCACAATAACTTCATCTTAGAAGACAAAGCTATAGAATATACACCTACAAAACAATGTTTTGAACTATTCATTTATAATATTTATTTATGATAGAAGTTTCCATGTTAAAATTAGACCATTTTATTCAGTGACTCATACTATAGTAAGATATTATTTGTGTTAGAAATGATTGACAAAGGTATGAAACTGACTGGATCTGGATGGTAAGTATAACTTTTATTTTACAGCACTCACTTCATACTAACAACATTTCACTTGAGCAATCTGCTAAAATATTTTACCAGTTGATCAGTTAGTTGGAGTAGAAATCTGACTGCAATTTGGTAAACTGTATTGGTCTTTGCTAATGTGATACCCCAAAGGTCACTGGATAAGCACAGTAATAACTTTAATTCCTCACTGAAAGTTATTTTTTTTCCGGATGTCTTAGAAATTTCAAGTCTGATGTCATAAAAACTGGCTGTTCATTTATCAAAGTGATATATTTCATAGTTTAATGTTAACAGTGAAATATTATCAACTTCACAACCTTAATAATGCAATGTCTTTTTCTTAATTCTTTCAGCCTAGGATTGTTTGCAAATCAGCTAAGTCCTTTCTGACTGAATTAACCAAGCAATTTACCTGTCCTTCTTATAATTATAATAATTTTCATCTAATTAGCATGTTTTCTGATTTATTTTAAGCTTAAGATGAAACTGTCCCTACTTTACAAGAACTAGTTGTTGCTGGACACTATTCATCCATCATTATAATCATGGGATAAAATTAAATGGTTCTCAACATTGTGAAAATTATTTCATCAAAGTAACCTTTTGGACTACAAACATGAAATGTAAACTTTAACACATATTTGTATTAGTGGTATTTGTACCTAACATTACTTTTTGTTGAAATACCAAAACATACTTGAATTATTGTGTAAAACTGGAAATTATAATAATGCCACATAAATGCAAAGTCACAGCTCTTAGTAATAACAAAACATTTTTTCCCCCAGATTTCAAATAATTTCTAAATATAAACATTGTATGTAAATCCCATCACATTTTTTAATGATCATACACATTTTAAAAGAATATATATTCCAATATGTTGCTTAGTTTTGTCAATGAATGAAAGGCACTTTATCATATTCTGAAAAATATTTGAATAGTACAGCAGTGAGTTTAGAAATGAAAGAACTTATCACACTGACTTGCCAAATAAACAGACCTGTGTGAACCTGTTTACCCAGGATCTCTTTGGGCAAGTGATCAAGGTTATTGGAAGAAATCTACATAAAAGATTAATTCAGCCAATGACTACAAAAATGAGAAGATGTGGTATGATTGCTAATGAGACACATGACTAGGAAAGTAAGAAGATGTGGTATGATTGCCAATGAGACACATTACTATGAAAATAAGAAGATGTGATATGATTGCCAATGAGACACATAGACTAGGAAAATAAGAAGATGTGGTATGATTGCTAATAAGACACATGACTAGGAAAATAAGAAGACGTGGTAGGATCCTAATGAGACACATGATTAGGAAAATAAGAAGATGTGGTATGATTGCTAATGAGACAATTATGACCACTGTTTTGGATTCCCATGTACAAATTACACTTTGGACATATATGCACTCAAACTTATGATAAAAGTTTATTACAAAATAGTACCTCTACATGGTTACTCATTACCTCTATATTCAAACAGCCCAAAATTGGCATAAGATTTGGCAATATTGTAATCAATCTATTTGAGGTAAAAACATTGGTTATTTATTCAAATGTCACACACTCATTTTCCTGTCTCCATTTTTTGTCTTTCTTTTATTTTTCACAAATGTACTCCCGTTCTCATCTCATTTCTCTTATATCTGACTGGTGTTTCTTTAATTTTTCTGAGTTTTCATTTCTTTTCATCTCATTCCATCCCATACTCTATGGTGAAGGTACAATTATGTTGATATCATATTTCTATTGGTTTTCAGTGAACGTGTAAAGAATATATTTTTAGCAGAATCTTCATCAAAAACTACCTTGACCAAAAACTTTAACCTGAAGCAGGACAGACAGACGGACAAACAGATGAACAGACAAACGAACAAACAGACGGACACAGACCAGAAAACATAATGCCCATAAATGGGGCATAATAATCTTACTTTGAAGACTTCATTTCTTTCATTTTATTACGCTGTTCCATTTTCATTATTTGTCGTAGCGTCTTTTCATCAATCCTGGAAGGATCACTACCCATCCCCATCATCATCATCATTTCCATTGGATCTCTCTGAAAGTTTGAAATAAATAATGGAGTTATTAACATGACGCTACCGAAATTGCAACTATTTTAACAGTTTATTCACCTATGTTTATTTATTACAAAATTTGTCAGATTTTAGCTGCTATTCTTGAAATTTGGTAACTGAAATACTGTGAAAGTACTTTTATTCGTGGGGTACCAATTTTCGTGGTTTTCGTGGATGATTTTATCCACAAATTTAAGTGTCCAACGAAATAAAACAACCATTTGTCCAAATCAAGACATGGAATGATCCCCATGTACGTTTGATTACTGATATGATCTAGAGAATAAATTATCGTCAAATCTGAGAATACTTTAATAGCAGTCACAGAACTGCAACTGCATGCAGGATTTTACCCATTTAATCTTTAATTACCTACTGTACAACTTTTGATCTTTTAATTCTCATCAAAATATTTTTAACGATGAAAGTCAGATACCGGTATTAATATGCTAGTATGATAAAGTGTTCATTTTATATCCTCAAGTTCTCGTACATTTAGGAAATACTAATTTCATGATAGGCATGATTTTGATAAGAATTATTTGACAATTCAAGATACGTTTACAGCATTTGTTTATATTACTGTTTTCTTTAGGTGACATGTTTATGGCCTAATTAACACCTTTGATGGTCTTCAATCTGTTGATCACTTTATCATGGGTTAATTAGTGTTATCTTTACAATTTACACGGGTCAATGTTTACCTTGCAATTTCCTTCAATCCAGACTTTTTGAAACCTTCGTTTCTAAAGACTTTAATTTTTCAATTATTTTTCTTTAGAAAACTAAAATCCACGAATTTAAAAACCCACGAACATATTAATATTGCTTAAACCACGAAAATTGATACCCACGAATTAAAGTACTTTCACAGTATCAGATTAAAGAAAAAAGATTATTTTTTTTTAAAACAGTTGCAACTTAGAAATAACTTTAAAATATTGCAATCAGCATGTCTTTAGAAAACCTGTATACATAGAAAACCACTTTTAGGTAAACAATCATTCAAACTAGGGATGGCAACAAGTACTTGCTCGAAAAGGCAGAGTACTCTAGTACAATGCTAATACCATACTCAGATACTAGTTTGCCTTTTAAAAATCACTGATTCATGCATATCTAGGTAGAAATGCCTATTAAATTCAAGACAAAAATGATAAAATGTCCCTCTTGAAATAACTTTTCTCTTTCATTGTCTCTCATGCACAAAAGCCCATGTCTTTACTACATTCATATATACATCTTTGTAGAAACTTAATTTGCATTTATGGTGTGACAAAACTAAACTTTAGCAACTGTGATTGTCAAGCTTTACATTACTGTCGATTCATTTATTTTCGTGAGTATCAATTTACGTTGATTGCTGAAAACTTGCATTTTCATGGATATTTGATTTCTTGGTTTTGCTTATCTCTGTATACAAAGTATATTGAAATATGCTAATAGTTGAACATTTGAATTTGTGGTTCACCTGATCACGAAAATTGGTATCCAACGAATAACAATGAATCCCCAGTATTCATTTTGTATTGTTTGTATGACTTACAGCATGGGACATAGGTCCATATCCAGACGAAGAATGACCTGCAGATCTTCTTTCTTTTTCTCTCTTCCTTTCTTCATCTCTTTCTTCTTTTGGTGGTCGTGATAAAATCCGAATAACTTTCTTGGCCAAATCTGTCTTGTTTCCACAATTTCTCTCTACATCACTCACCATACGTCTTAACTGGTAACCATCCAATTCTGTAAGAGAAACAATACTGTTCTGTCATATCAATGATACATTGTATGGACAATTAATTAATGTACATAAAATTGAGAATGGAAATGGGGAATGTATCAAAGAGACAACAACCCGACCATAGAAAAAAACAACAGCAGAAGGTAACCAACAGGTCTTCAATGTAGCGAGAAATTCCCACACCTGGAGGTGTCCTTCATCTGGCCCCACATGTACATATAAATAAATTTTGTTTTCTTTAAAGTAAAATGTTTTATTGCTTATAAGTTTTGAGGAAAGTTTATTAAGGCATAAGATACAGTTTTGATTCCATATTGATATTTTGATGAAAATTTGCATGAAGGCTTTTTTTTACCTGACAAAATTAAATCTGAAATAAAAAATATACCTTCATGTGCAACCTTTTGAGAAAATTGAGGTTGAAATTTTGGATATTTGCTCAAAATTCAGATTTGTAGACACATTTTTCCTTACAACAGAAATACATATTTTTTTTGTTTTTAAAAGATAAACACAAGCTGTTTTTTTGTTATATTATTTGTAAATTCTGTTCTTTAGAAATGTAATGTGACTTTGTGCAAATAACTCATATTTATCAAATGTTCAGAAATGTAGAATAGAAACATCATTTTTGCTGTTTACGTTTCCATGAAAATTGGTATGCATAATCTACATACGTAATCAAACCAAATTACATTTTAAAAAAGAGGGGTACATGAACTTGTTATCAAGTTAAATCAGTTGAAAAATGCATCTTTTCCCCGATACGTCATAGTTAGACGTTACGAAAATAACAATTAACATTAGCAAAGTCATTACCTCCCTTGTAACTATCATATGCCCTTTAGTCTTTCACTGTTTGGGGTAAACAAATAACCTTCAAAGTTTTACAAGTATAAGCCAGTATAAAATATTTAATAGAACATACTTTGCAAGTTTACCTCACTTGGTATACCCTATTCTTTTGAGTATATTTGTCACTGTATATTTGAACCACAAAACATCAGATATCCTGGAAACTTTCTTATAAACAATTCAATAATATCTTTTCTTGTTAAAACAAATTTTCTACACCCTTCATTCTGTAAGGAACAAATACTGAGATATTTGTTCCAGTGGAAATAACATTACAGAATATTTCCACTTGAAACTTATTTTATGAAGGGATTTTTATTTCATGACATTTTCCATCACATGACTTACTCTCTGATATTCCACTTCCTGGTTTGACGTTGACGTCCATCATTCTACGTGAGAGATATCTCATGGGTGGATAATCATCATAATCATCGTCATCACTGTCTGGGTTCATCCCGTATTGGTATCGTCTACGCCGACGGTCTGAATCTTGAATTTGTTGAATCCTATCAACATCCCAACCTTCCTTGGTCATTTCTGATTCTAACCAATGAGGTATCATATCTTTCATACTAAAACATAAATATAAGACCACTATATCTATTTCTACTGATCTAATTAAATTCTGTAGAATGACAGTGTTAGTTAAATGTACTTACATAAAAGTAATTGAAAAACTGGTCATTATCGTGATATATGGACTGCCCACAGAACAGTGGTATTGACTGAGATTATCGCTGTCGCAGACAATATCACTGTCCTACGGGCTGTCCACATATCACTATAATGACCAGTTTTTTAATAACTATTATGTTTATTTCATTGAGAAACTATGGTTTATTAAGAATTCATAAATTCAAATTGTTAAAAGCAACCACAAGATAATGTACAATCTATATAGGAAAGAGTGACGTCAAGTAATAGTTTAAGATATCTATATAAGTCACTTCAATATTTGAAATACAAAATAAAGTTTACTATAATTTCATAAGTAGCTAAACAGTCATAAGAGTTGTCTTCCATTTTCCTAACTGTAAACTGCAAACATGTCTGAATCATATTAATTACAGAACATCACTCAATCAGACAAACCACGCCCCAACAGTAATTATCATGTAAAAATCTGTAAACGACTGGTTTTCCGGTCCATTTTGTTCTGATAATGACTGATGGAACTTATTACTGAAGAAAAAAGAATGTCTGGTGGCCTCTTTTTATCCAATAAGATAAACTTATTCTTAACGATATGAAATAAATGTCTTTTCTTTTGTTTCTTTTTGGTGTTGTTTAATTGCCTTCTCCTAGTCATATACACAAAATTTTGTTTTCTTATATATAAGCTCTTTCACCAATAACTTAGGTTACAACAAGTTTGATTATAACTTGTGTAACATTCACTTTGAACACAATTCATTTTATAAAGGATTTTGTCTTATAATCAGTCACTCATGAATTGTAAAAAATAAACTTCATCACACTCATTAAAAGCTGCACAAAATTACAATTAACTTAATGAAGAAGTAATGAATTGTATCTAAACTGAAACGACTTGAATTTGCTTACAAAAATACACGTAGAATCCAAAATAGATACATCGTAGATCTTTTTTTACAAGCTCATTGAACTTTGAAATTTGCTAAAAGTTTTCATCTTTGAGGCTCCTAATGAGGTTTTGATTGATGTGATTACTTAGCTGTTTTTATAGTGATCATTTCATTACCAGACAAACAAAATCATGATTACTTGATTATTTGATTACCTAGGACTATATTTTTGATTAATTGACTATTTTGTTAAAAAAAATAATGATTATGTGATTATGTTAGCAAAACATTTGTGATTATGTGATTACTTGGACACTCCCAGTAAGAAACTTACCTTTCTGGTAGCTTATAACCTCCTGTAGGAAATGAACCTTTGTATGGAGCATTGGAAAACATCTGCATAAACAGATCTCTATAATTACTGTCAAATATAAAATATAAAGGTAAATCGTTTATTAGAAGACTACACAGGCTTTTAATAATGTATGTGAAATGTAATTACAATGTTTTTCCTTTGGTTAAATTCTTTTGTAAAACATTAATATATCTAATTGTTTAGTCAATAAACTTGCTTCGAATAAGTAACTGTAAAAAAATAATTAACACAAGAGAGTAAAGTAATAAACCATTGTGCAACCTAATTGCAAACTTCAACAAATTGTTGATGGCACCAAAACTGGAAACAGTATGCCCAGGTCTCATTTCTATTTGCAGGCTTGACAACTTTTCATAACAATGATAATCATAACAAGAATGTGTCCGTAGAACATGGATGCCCACTAGCAGTATCATTTTCTATGTTCAGTGGACCATGAAATTGGGGTCAAAACTCTAATTTGGCATTAAAATTAGAAATTTCATATCATAGGGAACATGTGTACGAAGTTTGAAGTTGATTGGACTTCAACCCCATCAAAAACTACCTTTACCAAAAACTTTAACCTGAAGTGGGACAGACAGAAAAAGGAATGAATGGACAGACGGTTAAACAGAGGGACCTGAAAAAATAATGCCCCTCTTACTATGGTACTATCTTAGGTGGGGCATAAAAGTGAAATTCTTTTATCAATGGTTACAGATTTCATTCATGTTTATATATAATCTTGTCAAGTTTTAAAAACTACAAACCTGTACAAAGTCTAGGTTCCTTTTTAAACACATAACTGAGAACAACAACTGATTGTTGTTATTTTTGTATATATGTTGTAATTTCTTTGTCTCAAGCTTTAATTTTTATGCTTCACAACAATAAAGATTATTATTAAAAGAATTTTTTTTTCAGTAACAACTTTATTATCATAGCATCCATTTTTGAAGGCTGTGTGATACTGTGGATTTTTGTGTTTGAGAATTGAGGAAAACATTTTAGTTGATATTTGATTTTGTGGTTTTCAGAGTGTCTCCATATTATCATACAAACAAATTTGCAATCAGTTGACCATTAAAATTTGTGTTTTCCCTGTACCCACAAAATCCACAACAAATAAAAACAATTATTCCACAGTAACCAATAGTTGTTTCAATCCAAAGCATGTGATCTGAAGTGGACAGAGTTGTCCCATTAGCAAGCACACCACATCTTATTTCTTATTGCAATGCAATATACATTGGTTTTCAAATGCAACATATTTGAAAATGTATATATTGTTTTCCACAAATATTGCACATTTTTGGATAATTTTTTTAATAAAAACACTACCAATTCAGTAAACTTACTCTTTGAATTTGCCTTTAATATCATACTCATTACCAAAAACCATCATTAAAAGGAAAGGATTCTTTAAAAGTTCTAAACTCTCTGAATCAATGGCAGTTAATCGAAGAGAACTATCAACACCTTTTCTTTTATCTTCTAATGATTGTTTAAGCATATCTGGATTTTCCAATATCTTTTTCACTTTATAATAAGCTCCTAAAAAATTAATATGTTATATCAAACTCAGTATGTAATAAATGTATCATGATATGTATGGTTTTGATTCTTAAAACAAATTTGAACCATCAACAACAAGTGAAATGTATGCTATGAGAATATGTCTATCATATTCTACAAAACCATACACCAAATTACAAATTAAAGTATTTTTAGATTCCATAATATACATGTATTCCCATCATACATGTACCAAGCACTTAATTAGAGATTCTTTTTAAAAAATTCTGCATTTTTTTAAGCTGTGCATGTTCAATGATGATATAACTTTCTTTTTTTATTTTCACTTAAAATACTTAATCAGTGTTCTCCCCAGACCCTTAAAGGACCACGGGCCCGCGATGTATAATTTTCTACCGCGGTGGTATCGTTCTTGCCGCGATGTATAATTTTTCTCCGTGGTGCTAAAGTTTTCGGTAAAAAAATCGTATTAAAATCGGTAAAGATTCAGATGACTTCAACTTTCAGTGAGGGTTAAAATTTTACATGAAAATTTACCAGTTCTAACCAGTTTAATCCAGTATTGACAGGTAGATTGTTTACACCACGTGGTCGATTTACCTGTTGAGGTTAACCTTGTTGATGATTGGATTTAATCGATGTTCATGCTTCTCTTGTGTTTTAATTAATTAAGAGATCATAATTTTAATATCAGACTTGTAATAGGGGACAAGCAGACATTTGTTAATGAACTCTATTACGCCAGTCTTTAGTCAAAATACTTTGCCTGTTAGAATTTAATTGTAGAGTTACTTCCCCTAATTTTGCTTATTACAAATAAATGCTCCTCACATATAAATTTTCGTTGAAAATTAAAATAAAGTATAAATTGAATGCAAAATTATAAAAGAATGTTACATTAAGGATAAAAACTTTCTTAGAACATACCAACAAAAATGTTTTGCAAATTATTTTAGAGAATCATACCTTTATTGATACACAGACATTTTATATTAAGTTGGTAGTTTTTTCAAATGAATTGAAGTAGACAAGTTTAATGCCTAGAATTACTTTTACATGTCAACAAAGTACTTTAACTAAAAGAAAGGAAATAAGTTTATAATTTACTGAAGGTTCTGCATCAAAAATTAATCTTGTTCAAAGTTCATCGTTATGGTCAAATCTAACATGGGGAATGTGTAGTGTAACTACAAGTATTGGGACAAAATGGCTTGATCAAAACATAAGAAGTGACTTTAGTTTAAAGACTAATTGTGCTTTCTTTTCTTTTTCAAAGATATTAAAGTATACAAACTGTTTTATTGATTTACTTTTTCTACCAATAATGTTCTGACCCAAAGTCTATATAACACAATACCACAGTAGTTAACAAAACAAAGGCAAAAAGGTCATGAAAAAAACTAACAAGAAAAAAATAAGCGACGCAATGCGACACAAAATATTGTAAAATTCATTTTGTCACTCGGTACCCTGGTGCTATCCAAAAATCCTGGGGAGAACACTGACTTAATGTCCAAATGAAATAATTAGACATGAAATTCTATGCATAAAAAAAATATTTCACAATCTTTGGTGTGAAATTGACTAAAATAGTTTAAAAATTTTGAAATTTATGTTCTTGGCAAAAAAGTCAAAATTTTACAATAAAATATAGATTTATTTATTAACGAGTTTGTCTTACAACATTTCTCCTTCTGGCATGCCTAAGTAATGTAAAATGATTGTAGTCTCTTCTAAATAATTGTAATTGTAATTTATTGTACATTTTTTTGTTAGTGGTGTAGATTTATCAATGTCTATCTTGTCTATTGATAGATACTGTTGATTATCTATTTACAATTTATAACTTTTTGTGTGTAATGATTTTGTGTCATCTTCATCTTCCTTCATTCAATAACCTTTCTCAGCAAATTATTTTTCAAACCTGAAGCATACCATTGCAGTCTATTTATACTGATTGCATACTTATTTCCCTTTTGTATTTAATTTTAAGCAATATACCTCCATTTCTAAGCTTTTTCATAGCAGGATTTTTCTCTAATGAATCACTAGCTCTTTTGTGCTTCTTTCCCCTTTCAGTTTCTTCACTATTGGAGCTTCCGTAACCCCGATCTTTATTATAACTTCGTCTTTGTCTATCATATATATCCTTTTGGAAAGCCTCAGTCCACTGCCTTCCCACAGAAGTTCTAAAATCATAAAACTCTCCGTCAAGTTCGTCAAACGCATTAAATTTTGAGTATCTTACTTGTCGAGCAAGTGTCTCGTCAGCTTCAATTAACTTCCTTCTTTTTACAGGATCAACTAATGTCTGTCGAGTTTCCTCTGATACCTTAAATATGTCATTAAAATAGCGAGATTTAGCAAGTCTACATGCCGTTGGACTAAAGAGAATTTTATGAATTTCTTTTTCCTCCGTAGTTAAATCATCTGTCTTTTTAAACAAAACTTTCGGAACAGTCTTTTCCTCTTCTGTCTTTTGATTCGTCTGCTTAGATTCTGAATGAGTTTCTGCATCAACAACTTTTGGTGTTGTTGACACATTTTTAGGTGTTGTGTTTGCTGAAGTAGATGGAACTGGTTCCACTGGTTCTGCCATACTGTCTATTTCATTTGTAAAGAAATATATTGGATCTGTTGATGGCTGTAAATAGAAAAGAAGATGATATTTTTGTTTGGGAGATACTAAACTACATCTTAAACTTTTATGATACTGTTTAGATTCAATTTATTTGCAATTCAAACAAAACTTTCAATCTAGGTTTTAATTCTGAGTCTTATTGTCACTGTTATTTAAATACAGAAGTTACAATAGCAATGCAATGCAATCTGATAAAAATAAAAATTCATTTCTCATTCTCAAAGTTATTTGCATACAAGGATCTGCTAGTGTCTGTTTTTTGTGATAACATCAGCAATTGAAGTTTCTGCTTTTTTTCTCATGTTGTTTTAACTAAAAGACCCAATCACAAGCTTTGGAATTTTCGCTTTTTAAAAGGGGGCATAACTCTAGAACAGTAATTGACTTAGAACTGTCCAAATTCAACTATGTCTATATGTTGTGGTTTTTAGCATTGTGTTACTGTATCAGTTTCCTTCAATTGAGATTGACAATCTAGAAAGCAATTTTCCAAGTTACAAAGGGGCATTACTATAGAACAGTTATGACATACTGCTAATTTCTTTCTTTGTCTGTCTGTTATTTTAACTTCAGTTGTAATACTCAACTTTTACAGTTAAAAAATACTTACAAATTTCTGAGTTATTTCCCTTCTGATATTTTTCAGTGATTTGACAACAGTTCTTCTGTAATTCTTCTCAAACTCATCCTCAATTTCAGGTTTTAAATCTAAAAAAGATATTGCAATATTCATATTATGATAGTGATAAGTAAAATATACCTAGTAGTAGTTCAATTAAGGATAATATTTAAATGCATCCCAAATTTCCAAAACCTAAAAAATGTTAAATTCCATTAAATTAAAAATATACATTAGCACAGGAGACAAATATTCAAACCTATGATCTTATTTTAGCCATATATAAAAGAAGAATGAGCCCCTGCTTGTAATTTCTGTGTTAAATGATACCATTTACTTAAAAAGTATTGAGTACAGAAAAGTAATTAAAACTATTGAGTCGAGCTTCAAAAGTAATCAGTCTGTTCATCTTAAATATTGCCTCATATACATCTAAATGATCTTTAGTTAGAACTAATATTCTTTTTCTTCATTTTTTTTATATTCCTCATTTTTCAGTGACCTAAAGTTATCATCCATTCAATTAGTACCTTATATCTAATACTTAAATTATACATTTTGAATTTAAATTTTCAAACCCTGCTTCAACCCTTTTCAAATGCTACCTTTAAAAGCAGGCCTTTGTGTAGGTTTCTGATGCCAGCATCTGGTCATCATTTTAGTGAGGAACATCGGACAGTCTTTTGGAATTTGGATAAAATCTGGTCTTTGGCCACTCAATACAGCAGATCTTATCAGTTCTTCTGCAGCAGCTGAAAAATGAATACAAATGTGTCAATAATTTTGATGTAATATGTTAAGTCTTATTTAAATAGTGTATTTGAAGGCAACTGACAATGTTATACATGTATGATCATCATGGATTCCTATAAAAGGAAACTAGTAAGCCAAGTGTTGGCAAATTTAAGCAGAAAAAATTTAATTGTATTTGATTGGATACAATAATCAAAAGCTATTTTCAGTGTGTTTACTGATGTGTTAATTCAACCATTCACTCACTTTCACTTGACAAAATATAGTAAACAAGAATGTGTCCCTAGTACACAAATGCCCCATCAGCACTATGATTTTCTATATTCAGTGGACTGTGAAAATGGGGTAAAACTCATTTTTGGCATTAAAATTAGAAAGATCATGTCATAGGGAACATGTGTACTAAGTGTCAAGTTGATTGGACTTCAACTTCATCAAAAACTACCTTGATTAAAATTTAAACTGAAGAGAAACAGACGGATGAACAGAAATACAGACCAGAAAACATAATGCCCCTAAATGGGACATAACAATAAAAATAAAATGAGTTTCTTTTGCAATAAGCATATTATTTTATCCTATTCTGCATCCAAATTGAGAGTTATCTTCACTTTTGTTTCTCTGTGTTGTTTGGTTGCTGTCTTGTTGATGTCTGCTCCATATTTCCTTATATATTTATGTCTGCTCCATATTTCCCTATATATTTATATCATTTTGTGTTTACTGAAAACATTTTAAACATTTAACACAAGCTCTACTATTGTTCAGTTTTATCAGCACAATTACAATTACCTTTGTATGGAAATTCTCCTGATAGTAACTCCCAGATAATGATACCAAAACTGTAAATATCGTAGTATCTATCAGACGGCAGGTTGACATTACTCCATACCTCTGGAGGTACATGTGAAACAGTACATCTTCTAGCTGAACTTTGACCTCCTCCTTCACCTCGTGTTACAGTCATTGTGATATTCTTCCATTCAGACAGACCAAAATCTGATATCTATTTTTTTTTTATAAATAAAATGTGTTGTTAAGTAAAACTATATATCTTTATTTTTAAAAACAAACCTGTATACTTTTTTAGTGGAATCTTAAAAGATGTACATGATGTTTAAAATCAATCTGTATTCAAACATTTTCTTGTAGTTGGAAGTATTTTATATTTTGAATCCACAACTTCAGATTTCAAACTATTTTGCTGTAAAATTTATAATCTAATGACTTTATTTATTTACTGGGAAAATCTTAAAGAATACATGCAACAAAGCATTTCATCATGTTGAATGTTTTTAATCTTTTTTGAACAAATTTAAATATATGTTCTTATGAAATGTTTGTTTAAACACAAGTAAAAATGTAACTTTCAGGGGAAAATATGAAGAAGAAAAAGATGTTGCAGAGTTCTGATATCTGAGTTTTATAAAGATTTGTTTAAGTTTTGTTCCAGATCAGAATGACCAAAACAATCTCAACTAAACCATGCCAAAAATATCAAACCACAAAACTACAAAACAAAAACTTCTGCTCTTTAGTAGAGTTCTAGTCTCTTTGACATATTCACCATTTCCATTCTCAGTTGTATCATGTATGTGCGGTACAATTTTTTCAACAGAGAAATCTGAAAGAAGACTAGTCTTATATAATTATTGGATGGTACATGTACATGGCTGGGCAATTCCAGACAAAATTGCAACCTCAGAATACATGGTATTGCATTTACCTTAGCTCTGACACCTTTATCCAATAATATATTATCAGCCTTCAAATCAAGATGGAGGATTAGTGGATTATGGCCGTGTAGAAACGTCATCCCATCAATCACATCACGAATGATCTGGACAATTAATGGCCACTGGACAGTAAAATCTTTACGAAATTCATTCGCACTCCCTAATGGCATATATTCCAACACAAGTGAATAATTGTCTTTTTCAGTGATAATGCCATGTAAGTTAAGAATACATGGATGCTGACAAACAGTTCTTAGTCTTTCTGCTTCAGACTGTAATGCTTTCAAATGCCTGGAAATTTAAAGTTTTTAATAGTTTTATTTAAATCATATCTGTTCTGAATTTTAATTGTAATAATTATTTATGTACTTTTCTGTAAACAAATGTAAATATGACAAGTCATATAAATTCTATTCGAACATGTAAATCATGGTAAAAATCAAATGTTTTGCTTATATCATGTATATTGCATTTGATATTGAAATATCTTCTATTCTGGAAATTATGTTGGTTTTTTTTACAAACAATTCCTGTGCAATGAGAAAGGGACATATATAAATGTATAAATGACACAAAACTTATTTGAAAAAGGTTATTTTTTTCTTATGTTTCAGTACAACTTGTTTAACTGACATCTTTTATTACCCAAATAAATCGTCCTCCTAAATGTGTTTTGTGTTAATCTTGTTTAAGAGTCGGTGTGTCTCATTGGCATACATTTGAGATCACAGTTAATCTAAATACTTCAAATTTAAACAATATTCAATTTTTAAATTATTTAGAAATGGTATTTGAAACTAAAACAATGATTAATACAGAATAGGTTTAAAATAATTATGTTTCATTTTCAGATAGATTAAATAAACAATAGTGATCTTCATGATCATGGTGATACCATAATATAAGGGCAAATGTTATGCTATCACCATTACATATAAAGTATGCTTACTTTTGTGGAAGGAGACCTGTATCAATTAAAGTTTTTACAGCCACCAAGCCAAGCTTTGTATGTTGACCTCGAAAAACTGTGCCAAATCCTCCTCTCCCTATTGGGTACTCTTCTAACATGAACTGGTTCCTCGGTATTACTGGTACTTCTACTTTTTGTGTTGCCATGGTACTAAATGTTTAGTTTAAAAATTCTAAAAATAATGAATATAATTACAATTTTTCATAAGATGACCTTCTCATACTCATAGATAGACACATTATAAGGCTTAACTGATTATTGCAATCATGTTCCCATTGGAGTTTTTCTAGACATGATCCAAATGACCTTTATAAGTTATATTTTGCAGGTGTTTCTTGTTTTTTTAACCTATAGACCACTTTCAAGTATGTCCATCACTGTAAAAAAAACTCGTCAATTACATGTATGTGTGCCTTTACGATGTCATTTACCAGATAGAGAGGATTGCCTGTATCACTGCGCTATAAACATTGATAAACGTACATCAAGTGTCTTAACATGCTTAATGATCGTCATTGTGCAGGATAAACTAGAAATAATATTTGTTCTGTAGGTACTTAAACACAATTCTCTAATGACAGCAGTGATGAAAAACAATAATGAGAATTCAATTTGCGGAATAACTCGTCCAATAGAGCTTTATATTTTTGATACCACTCGCTCAACATTGGAAGGGAAGTGTCGTTTCCCTAAACCTGCTAAACGTATGAATGATGTTCACTAAAACCAAAGTTTTTGATGGAAATGCAGTTGTCTATTGCTGTGAATGTTGTTTTGGAAGTGCTGCATCAAATTTATACAAATGCTGATTTCCAATAGTATGTAAACAATGATAAATAAATGTACATGTTAGTGAGTAAGGTTTATCATGATGACATTATTATTTCATGGGATATATTGATTGTTTCCTTTTTAAAACAGTGGACAAATTTGGAATGTTCCTGATCATTTGCCAATAGACTGTTGTAAGAAGTGAGCCATGGGCATGACCTTTGAGTTTCACTTTTGGTGGATATTATAGTCTGAGTCGATAGTTTAGGTAATGTTTTACCTGTAAATGATAAAATCATATCCCCTTAGCCAGTAAAAAAATACCCTACACATTAAATGGCAGATGTAGACCTGTTATGATAACAAGAACTGACAACTTTCGTTTTTGGAGTTTACAAAAGCGAAAGTTATCCAGATTATCATGATTATTGTAAAAAAATGTTCTCCATGTTTTTAAAGCATATTTTTGTTTTGTTTTGAAAGCACAAACTCGATATTAGTTTTACCGTGTGAGTAAATGTGTTATTCAGTCTAAAACAACAATGACAATTGTCGGAGAACTCTTATAAAACAGCATTCTTCTAAGTAAATCTAACGCTTCCCATTGTCATGTTGGAAAATCCCATTCCAAAATTAGTCCAAATCTGGTCCCATGTCTAATGATGAGCTCACAATTAGTAGCAGGAACATAATAGACAACCAGTTGAATGAAAGTGCTAAATTAAATATTACATTCTGTACCGATTACCTGTTACTTGTTACCTTATCTGTACGTTTCTCCTATGTCAGGCGCACCACCACTGCTGTACTATATTCAATACCATATTGCATTTTTTCTCCACATGCAGTTATATCAATTTGCAATCTCTAACATCAGGTTGATGAACCAAATAATCTCCATGGAATTGTGCATACATTAAACTGACCTAATCACAAACTAATACTAGTGCTTTGTTGACACTGCTAGATGCAGCACACATACATATGTCTTTTTATACTTCCCCGAGGTGAAACCAAAAATGGGCAAATTATCAATTTTAAATCATTTTAAATCATATAAAAATTATCGCTTCCTGACAATACAACTTATATTTGCCACTGGGTTTTAAAATCAATCTTACAACTATCATGTCAACTTATATGTGACAAAAAGTCAGATGATAAAAATTATAAATATGATTTTTAAGTAAGTATTTAAAAACTAATGTTGCAATTCAAGTTGTACAATTTGAATACAGCCATAGTTGTGAAAGAGAAACAAAAGATACCAAAGGGACATTCAAACTCATAAGTTGAAAATAATAAACAGCTGCGCCATGAGCGCATGATACGCCCGACGTCTTGTGTGGAAGTTTTATGCAATAATCATAAATAGATTCTGAGAAAGTTTTAAGCAATAACCATATATTGTTTTTAAGACACGGCGGGACATGTGAAACCCCCAACCCGGGAGTGTCTTTTTACCACAGAACACCACAGAATACCACAGACCACCACAGAACTCCACAGAATACCACAGAACACCCAAAATTTACCACAGAACTTCAAAATATTAATACTACAGACATTATTATCGTGTTATTGTTAATTCTTTTTATAATTTGAAATTTATTATTCAAATAAATTTCATTTTTCTTATTATGGTCAACTCAGTCTCACTATCGCTTCACTCCAACTGAAAGGCCAATAATTCTGTATCATTAGATTTGCATTTTATAAAGTAATTTTAATGCTCTGTTGTATATTTCAGTAGTTTTTATTGTAATTTGTGTAGTTCTGTGGTATATTTTGAGTGTTCTGTGGTATTCTGTGGTGTTCTGTGGTATTCTGCGGTGTTCTGTGGTAAAAAGACGCTCCGCCCCAACCCTGTTTTTTTTTTACAAAAAACTAAATATCACTAAAATAAAATTTTGAATCAAAACCAAAAAGTATACAGATCTTTAGATTAATATAACTTAAAAGTGTTTAAAGTTTTAAGCAATAATCATAAATTATTTTTGAGATACGGCACAACATGTAAAAAAAAACTCCCCTGTTTAACAAAATACTCAATAACTCAAAAATAAAATTTTGAATCATCACCAAAATGTATACAGATCTTTAGATTAATATAACAAAGACATGTGTAACGTTTTAAGCAATAATCATAAATCGTTTTTGAGATATGGTGCGACATGTAAAAAAAACCTCCCCCTTTTTTACAAAATACTCAATAACTCAAAAATAAAATTTTGAATCATCACCAAAAAGTATACAGATATTAAGATTAATATAACTAAAAAGTGTTTAAAGTTTTAAGCCATAATCAAGAATCGTTTTTGAGATACGGTGCGACATGTGAAAAAAACACACCCCTGTTTTAGTTACAAAGTGCCGTAACTCAAAAAGTTTAAATCTTATTTTCACCAAAAAGTATACAGATCATTTGACCATCATAAGAAACAACTATGTTAAGTTTCATGAAATTTGGATGAGTTGTTCTCAAGTTACAGTGCGACATGTTTACGCCAGACAGACAGACGGACAGACGGACGGACAGACAGACGGACGGATGGACACCGGACATTTGTATACCATAATACGTCCCGTCAAAATTTTGACGGGCAATTTTGACGGGCGTATAAAAACCGACAACACCATGTTTTTAAAAAAAAAAGATGTGAAGACCAACAAGGCAACAACAGTACACTTAAAAATAACACAACACAGGAAACTATAGACTGAGCAACACAAAACCCACCAAATACTGAAATGATACTATGAAAGGGCTAATACTATGTTGAATCAAATTCTTCCCTGGTCTGTTAAAACTCAGGAAAATGACAACCTTTAAAATTTGTTCCATCATTAGATATTAAGTGGGGTTCTTTTTACAAGTAATTATGGTTTTTTTTAAGTAAATCATGAGAACTATATGAATAGAATTGAAAAACTGCTTTACATCAGCCAGTTTACACATGACCAAATATGGTCTGACATTGTCTAAATGCATGCACTTTAAATATTTTTTTATCGGTACTTACCGTAAATTAATTTTGCTTTTGAAAAATTTAAAACTAACTTAATATATATATTGCTTTATTTGTGCAGTTAATATGATAAATCATGATCTTACATCCTGTTTACTTCTATTAAAGCATTGTGTAGGGGGTTGCATTTCTCACTGTTTATTGGTTTTTACACTAAATCTGTTGGATGTGTAATGATTAATTACTTAATCTGGCAGAACATGATGTATATATTATTTGTAATCAGCTATGAACCAGCTCTTATGTTGGTGCTCTGAATCTATTGCTTTTATGTTAGTTGTATACTCACAAATATATATGTTAAACTCAGTCACCTTCTTTATGTGCCTGTCCCAAGTCAAGATCCTGAAGTTCATTGGCAAACTCCAACTAGAGGCTCTAAAGAGCCTGTGTCGCTCACCTTGGTATATGTGAATTAAACAAAGGAAGCAGACAGTTAATGACAAAATTGTGTTTAGGTGATTGTGATGTGTTTGTAAATCTTACTTTACTGAACATTCTTGCTGCTTACAATTATCTCTATCTATAATGAACTTGTCTGTGTAGTTTCAGTGGAAAATGTTAGTAAAAATTTACAAATTTAATGAAAATTGTTAAAAATTGATTATAAAGGACAATAACTTCTTAGGGGGTTAATTGACCATTTTGGTCATTTTGACTTATTTTTGAGTCTTAAATTGCTGTACATTATTGCTGTTTACAGTTTATCTCTATCTATAACCAGATGCTCCGCAGGGCGTAGCTTTATACGACCGCAGAGGTTGAACCCTGAACGGTTGGGGCAAGTATGGACACAACATTCAAGCTGGATTCAGCTCTAAATTTGGATTGTGATTAAATAGTTGACACAGCATAGGTTTCTGACACAGAATATATGTGTTCTAATGAACTTAAAATTTTTGTTTTCTCTTAGAGCAATTCACTATGCTGTTGAATATTGATCCTCTCAAAAAAATGTTTGAAGAAATTTTCTTTTTATTTATGAAATTTCAAATGAGAAAAATTGAACCCAATTTTTTAATCACATCCCCCTTTCCCTTATTCCAAAACTAATCTCAATTAAAATATTCTAATGGAGTTTGCAACAATAACTACTCATTTAAATACATCATAAAATATTAAGATGTAAAAAAACTGCTTGTTATCACTGAATGGTAAAGAATATTTAAATTTATCAGTTGGTAGTAAAAAGTGAATATACATTGTATATTGTATATAACAAAGATTTAAGTTGATTCTGGACAAAGAAAGATAACTCCAATTAAAAAAAATTCTTGCAATAAGATATTTCTTGCTTACTATTCTGGACAAAGAAAGATAACTCTAATTAAAAATTTTTTTTTGCTATTTCACAATATTGTGAAATTAGATATTTCTTGCCATTGCACAATAGTGTGCAATTGAAAAGACTTGCTATTGCACAATACTTAATATAATTATTTTATATCCTGATTTGGACCAACTTGAAAACTGGGCCCATAATCAAAAATCTAAGTACATGTTTAGATTCAGCATATCAAAGAGGCCCAAGAATTTAATTTTTGTTAAAATCAAACTTAATTTCACTTTGGACCCTTTGGACCTTAATGTAGGCCAATTTGAAAACGGGACCAAAAATGAAGAATTTACATACACAGTTAGATTTGGCATATCAAAGAACCACATTTATTCAATTTTCGATGAAATCAAATAAAATTTAATTTTGGACCCAGATTTGGACCAACTTGAAAACTGGGCCAATAATCAAGAATCTAAGTACATTTTCAGATTCAACATATCAAAGAACCCAACCGATTCATTTTTTGTCAAAATCAAACTAAGTTTAATTTTGGACCCTTTGGACCTTAATGTAGACCAATTTGAAAACATGACCAAAAGTTTAGAATCTTCATACACAGTTAGATTCGGCATATCAGAGAACCCCAATAATTCAAGTTTGATGAAATCAAACAAAGTTTGATTTTGGACCCTTTGGGCCCCTTTTTCCTAAACTGTTGGGACCAAAACTCCCAAAATCAATACCAACCTTCCTTTTATGGTCATAAACCTTGTGTTTAAATTTCATAGATTTCTATTTACTTATACTAACGTTATGGTGCGAAAACCAAGAAAAATGCTTATTTGGGTCCCTTTTGGCCCCTAATTCCTAAACTGTTGGGACCTAAACTCCCAAAATCAATACTAATCTTCCTTTTGTGGTCATAAACATTGTGTTTAAATTTCATTGATTTCTATTTACATAAACTAAAGTTATTGTGCGAAAACCAAGAATAATGCTTATTTGGGCCCTTTTTTGGCCCCTAATTCCTAAACTGTTGTAACCAAAACTCCCAAAATCAATCCCAACCTTTCTTTTGTGGTCATAAACCTTGTGTCAAAATTTCATAGATTTCTATTCACCTAAACTAAAGTTATAGTGCGAAAACCAAGAAAATGCTTATTTGGGCCCTTTTTGGCCCCTAATTCCTAAAATATTAGGACCAAAACTCCCAAAATCAATACCAACCTTCCTTTTATGGTCATAAACCTTGAGTTAAAATTTCATAGATTTCTATTCACTTTTACTAAAGTTAGAGTGCGAAAACTAAAAGTATTCGGACGACGACGACAACGACGACGCAGACGACGACGCCAACGTGATAGCAATATACGACGAAAAATTTTTCAAAATTTGCAGTCGTATAATAATATTCAAGATAATAAGCCAAAACAGCAAAATTTCCTTAAAATTACCAATTTAGGGGCAGCAACCTAACAACGAGTTGTCCGATTCATCTAAAAATTCCAGGGCAGATAGATCTTGACCAGATAAACAATGTTACCCCTATGTCAGATTTGCTCTAAATTAGTGTTGTCAACGGTTAACCGGTTAACCGGTCGAACGACCAAATATCGAATACCAAAAACACTAACCGGTTAACCGGACATTTTTTCAATTTTAATAGATTCTATATAATTTGTATCGAAACCATTGAAAAGTTATGTTTTATTTAAACATTTTCGTTGCGGTAATTAATTTAACAGATCAATTGTCCAGTCTATTGATTGCTATTGTTAATCCGGAAAAAAACCATTAAATTAATTAGAAAATGTCGCTCACTTGGAGCAAGAACTTAATGACACTTAATTAGTATACATGTTATTCTAACAGTAACTTTAAATCAGTAATACGATAAAATATTTTACGATTCACTTCATTATTTTATTTTTGATCTAATAGCGTGTAGACCTACTTCGAAATGTGCAACCTCCGTCTTGTAAGGCTTTGTTATACTTTAAATGAAATGCTTAACTCAAAATATTGAAAAATGAAAAGCAATGTAAATGTACTAAATGCATAATGATACTATTAGTACGAGTAACATGCTTAATCATTTCAAGTTGAAACACTTCACATTAATTTCGGAGACGAGAGAAAAGAGAAAATAATCGTTTTTAGACATATTCGCTTCTACGAGATCAAGATTTTTTATTTTTTTTTTCAATCTGAAGTTGATACAAACTCCATAGTAGATACGGTGTAAAGTCAAACTTCGAAAGAAATCCTCACAGACAAGCCTTAAACTGCTTAAGGACAAACTTCAATCCAAAAAGTGTAAATTGATGAATTGTATGCCATAGAAGGTTGTCACATTGACTCTCATACCACATCTTATAGCTATGTGTAGGATACTAAAGATTTAAGGTTTTCAAACAACAACTTAAACTACCAGTTAACCGGTTAATCGGTCGAACGATTATCCGAGTAACCGATTAGGCAAAAGTGTACGATTTGACAACACTACTCTAAATGCTTTGGTTTTTGAGTTATAAGCCAAAAACTGCATTTTACCCCTATGTTCTATTTTTAGCCTTAGCGGCCAATTTGGTTGGTTTGCCCGGTCACAAAACACAATTTTTAAACCAGATACATCAATGATGATTGTGGCCAAGTTTGGATTAATTTGGCCCGGTAGTTTCAGAGGAGAAGATTTTTGTAAAAGATCATGGAGATTTACGAAAAATGGTTAAAAATTGACTATAAAGGGCAACAACTCCTAAAGGGGTCAACTGACCATTTTGGTCCTGTTGACTTTTTTGTATATCTTACTTTGCTGAACATTTTTGCTGTTTACAGTTTATCTCTATCCATAATAATATTCAAGATAATATCCAAAAACAGCAAAATTTCCTTAAAATTACCAATTCAGGGGCAGCAACCCAACAACAGGTTGTCCCATTCATCTTAAGATTTCAGGGCAGATAGATCTTGACCTGATAAACAATTTTACCCCATGTAAGATTTGCTCTAAATGCTTTGGTTTTTGAGTTATAAGCCATAAAACTGCATTTTACCCCTATGTTCTATTTTTAGCCATGGCAGCCATGTTTTTTGATGAAATGGGAATTAACACACAAACTTTATTCTAGATACCCTAGGAATCGATCAGATGAAGTTTGGTTTGAATTGGTTCAGTAGTTTCAGAGGAGAAGATTTTTGTAAAAGTAAACGCCGAACGACGGACGACAGAAGACGGACGACAGACACCAAGTGATGAGAAAAGCTCACTTGGCCTTTTAGGCCAGGTGAGCTAAAAACAGAGGTGACGTTAAACTATCATAAAGTCAACATAGTATAGTAAAGAGGACATAACAGCTGTTTCTGAGTTCGTGTCATTGGTTCATGTATGACATATTTGTTTTTTGTAAATTGTTTTGTTATAGATTAGGCCATTTATAGCCAAATAAATGGTTTGGGTTTTTCTCATTACTGAAGGCAGTACAGTACTTACATCCACTTCATTTGCACATTAGTGGATAGATGTTTCATTGAAATTATTAATACCACATCTCTTTTTTTTCATGTTTGACCTCTGATTAAATAGGCTTTACACTAGTAATTTTTGGGGTACTTTTTAGATTTCTGTTTGATGTGAGTCAAGGCTCCCTGTTGAAGACTGTACCTTGACCTATAATGATTTATTTAAATATAAATTGGCACTCATACCACATCTTCTTAAATCTTTTTCATACCAAATATACCCCAAATATATATTAATATACTATTGAAGCTGTAAATAAATTGTGTGTAATTTTTAAACAAAGTTCTGTTTAAATGTTTTTGAAAAAATGATATTTAAAGTGATAAAAATCATATTTAGTTGTTTTTTTGTAGAAATAAGATGTAGTATGATTGCAAATGAGAAACCTATCCACTAAATACCAGAGGACAAGGCTATTAAAATCTTACAATTAAGCAAAATGCATTCTATACATTTACATATAAATATATATCCTTCAGACTTTTTTTGGTTGAATTCAAATCTAGAAGGCAAAATGCAAGAATCATATAGCTTTTTTTCTTAATATTCAGATGCAGTTCAAGAAGATCTAGATGCATGTAAAACTTAATATAAATCTTAAATGATTTACACTAACTCATTGTAACTTAATCTATCTTATATTCCAATGTAATTAATTATAAACCTGATTTTTTTAGGGTTGGTTTAATATTCAGCTTTGATTATGTTTTGTGTACTTGTTAGTCTTTCTTAATCTTTTCTCATTTTGTTGACTGTTCATTTTAAATTTAGCATTTTTAATACTCTTGAGAATCTACCTAAATTTTCATATAATATATCATCATATAAAACAAAAATTGCTTTATAACAAAAAAATAACCTTATAATTTCTTTTTTTTTTTTAATTTATTTACACTATAGCTGATTTCACTGTGATACAATACAGTTTATTTGAAGTTGTAACAAAAATATAATCATTTGTCACTTGAATCCCTATAATATTGTTAACAGCATCTAATGAAACCAATTGTTGCTTGGCAACAGCACCAACTTCCTGTCCTGTTTTTCTGTTTCTCAATGGAGAAAGAATTGCTGTTGGCTGCCTATATATATAAATGTGTCGAACACAGTCACAAATGGCAGCATACGAACAATCTGGTGCACAGACTGAAAATCGTCTTTGTTGTTTAGAAGCCTGCACATATCCAAATGCATTAAACGTTGCTGAATGATGCCAAGGTGTTTCACTTTCTTTCACATTGTTTTGAGGTTGAATCATTAAACCATCGACATCATGTCTCAAGCACAAAGCTGGTGGCTGGTCAATCTCCAGTCTAGATTGAAATAACCACTGATGGCTGCCAAGGTTTGTCTGAAAACAGAATAATAAACATTAATTTTACAAGACACTAAGGATGCAATTTTACAAGACAAAGTTTTGGTAAGCCCTATTGATTTTTATGTACAAGGCCCTTTCCATTCTCTTTTGTTTGTTAAGTGATCACTCCCTCTTGATTGAAAAGGGGAGATATTTTAAAATCCCAAGAGAGAGGAACGACTTTGCCATAAATGTAAAATACTAGAAGATGAGAAACATTTTTTACTCTATTGTGAGTATAATAAAAATCCAAGAAATGATTTTTTTCATCACATATGTACAGAAAATAATAACTTTAATAATTTAAATGAAGAAGAAGAAAATCATTATTTACTAAATCCATCATTGCCTTTACAAACAAATAAGTAAGGATCCTTCTTGAAAAAGTCATTAGAACTGAGGGCAGGGCACTCTTAACAACTTGTTTGTTGTTAAAAAAAAAATCATGCTGTTGTTATTGTGTATGTATAATATGTATGTATATATTATGTTTATTGTGTTAATATATGTTGGTCACAAACTGTAAAGTTTATATGACAATAAAATATTTGATTTTATTTGATTGGTTATAATTTGAAAATTGTTGTAACTAACCTTGTGTGTAATTTTATGGGAATTGCCATCAATCCTTAACAAACCAAAGCCATCATCAGGAAAGGCATCACATTCTTCTAACTGTTGTGCATTAAATGGCTGATTATCTGTCTTTTCTGGATCTGGATTCTGGAGTTACAATTTATACAATGAATAAAATTGAGAATGGAAGTGGGGAATGTGTCAAAGAGACAACAACCCGACCGTAGAAAAAAAACTAAAAAAACTACAGCAGAAGGTCACCAACAGGTCTTCAATGTAGCGAGAAATTCCCACACCCGGAGTCGTCCTCTTGAACCAAGATATGTTTATTTTCATGGGATCCTTTGTAATAGGGAATGATGCAAATTAATAAACTAACCTTTTGTTTGAACCAGTATTTCTAACCTGGACTTGGCAGAGCAATGATGAAATAAACACCCCAACCGCAGGTAGGGCACTTTCACCTACTTCGTGGGAAAGTGAGGTAGGATTGTTTTGGAACTTCAATTATAAAAGAAATTGTTTATAAAATCCGCAACAAAACTGTTTAACTTTGACTGCTAAAAGCCTATGATATTTGTCATCAAACGCAGTACCGCGTAAGACACCTTACTATGAAGTATATAATTTTTATAGACCGTAGGTCAGTTAATTACGTTGATTCAGTTTTATATACTTTTTTTAAAAATATTAAAACAGATGCAATACGACCACATTAATTGTCCTCATCTGTTCCGATATATTTTTGAGCCCGTGCTTTACAAATTTTAGGGAGGCACACGCCCCGCATAAATCCGCCCCTGCAAGTAGGCAAACAGACCTAAGATTAAATCAAACTTTTTCTCTCTTGTTTACATTTCTAAATTAGTTTTAAGATAGTCATAGAGGTTAACTAGAAATCGCTGGGGTTGTTTTTGCTGGTCAGTTTTTCAAGACCATATGATGACCTATAGATTTTTATCTTCAGTAAATTTGTAACCTCATATGGTTTGGTTGTTCTTTCTTTGAAATATACTAAAGCACATTATTAAGGGCATACGATACAGTTACAGGGGAAGTAATGGCGTTGCTAATGTAAATTGTTATTTTTGCGACGTCATGACCTATAGTTGTTAATTTCTGTGTCATTTTGGTCTCTTGTGGAGAGTTTTCTCATTGGCAATCATACCACATCTTCTTTTTCATAAAACTATTTATTCAATCTGCTTTTTTCCTCAGATACTTGTATGACTTTCACATACAATAACTCTTACCATTTCAGAAGAAGTAAGACCAGCTAATCTTTGATGTATATCTTCTACAACTGCAGGGTCAAGAGTCATCTCCCCTCTATTATCACCAATGACAACAGCCTGCCAAGATTCACCACTTTGTTTACTTAGTGTTAACTCAATCCTACAATAATAGTATCATGATCATATGGCAAATATGTCTGCAAATAAATTCAATGTACTATTGTTTTATAACAAAAAGGCCTTCAGTAGCTTGCCCTAAATATTGATCTTCTAAACAGATAAAGAGTTTAAATAACTTAATATAAATTAATGTCTATTGCTGTGTGCTTATTAATGCCCTTAAAGTTTATTTTCATAAAAAAAATCTAATATAAGGAGAAGGTGCGAAATGATTGTCAATGATACAACTCACAACAAGAGACCAAAATGACACAGAAATTAACAACTATAGGTCACCTACAGCCTTCAACAATGAGCAATGCTCATACCCCATAGTCAACTATAAATGGCCCCATAATTCTAATGTAAAACAATTTAAATGAGAAATCTGAGGCCTTATTTATATAAAAAATGAACGAAAAACAAAAATGTAACACATAAACAAACGACAACCACTGAATTACAGGCTCCTGACTTGGGACAGGCACATACATAATCTGAATAAAAGGTCACATAAATATTCACATGATAAATGTAAAATATTGTTATTTTGTAGTGAAGCATGACAATTAGATCTCCAGAGTCACAGTGACATTTAATTAGTTTGCAGATACAGACCCATCCACACTTATTTAAGCACATTCCCGGTTAAATCTTGTGCAACGTTAATACACATGTTCCTGAAATGTTTTCCCAATAAGGTAATTCAAAATTTTACAGGAAAATTTGTCATTTGCAGAAGTTCTTACTGTCAGAATATGATTTGAAATTTATGAAAAAATGATAGATCTCAGACGACAACATAGTGTATCAAGCTGAATGCATTAGAATAAATATGGGAAGATGTGGTGTGAGTGCAAATTAGACAACTCTCCATCGAAATAACAAACTATAAAAGTAAACCATTATAGGTCAAGGTACAGCCTTCAACACGGAGCCTTGGCTCACACCGAACAAGCTATAAAGGGCCCCAAAATTACTAGCGTACAACCATTCAAACTGGAAAACCAAGGGTCTAATCTAAAATAAACTAGAGGCTCTAAAGAGCCTGTGTCGCTCACCTTGGTATATGTGAATATTAAACAAAGGAAGCAGATGAATTCATGACAAAATTGTGTTTTGTTGATGGTGATGTGTTTTTAAATCTTACTTTACTAAACAGTCTTGCTGCTTACAATTATCTCTATCTATAATGAAATTGGCCCCGTAGTATCAGTGGAAATGTTAATTAAAAATTTATAAATTTTATGAAAATTGTTAAAAATTGACTATAAAGGACAATAACTCCTAAGGGGGTCAATTGACCATTTCGGTCATGTTGACTTATTTATAGATCCTACTTTGCTGAACATTATTGCTGTTTACAGTTTATCTTTATCTATAATAATATTCAAGATAATAACCAAAAACAGCAAAATTTCCTTAAAATTACCAATTCACGGGCAGCAACCCAACATCAGGTTGTCAGATTCATCTTCCAATTACAGGGCAGATAGATATTGATCTGATAAACAAATTCACCCCAAGTCAGATTGCTCTAAATGCTTTGGTTTTGAGTTATAAGCCAAAAACTGCATTTTACCCCTATGTTCTATTTTTAGCCTTTGTGGCCATCTTGGTTGGTTGACCTGGTCACGCCACACATTTTTTAAACTAGATACCCCAAAGATGATTGTTGCCAAGTTTGGATTAATTTGGCCCAGTAGTTTCAGAGGAGAAGATTTTTGTAAAGATAACTAAGATTTACGAAAAAATGGTTAAAAATTGACTATAAAGGGCAATAACTCCTAAACAGGTCAACTGACCATTTCAGTCATGTTGACTTATTTGTAGATAATACTTTGTTGAACATTATTGCTGTTTACAGTTTATCTCTATCTATAATAATATTCTAGATAAAAACCAAAAACAGCAAAATTTCCTTAAAATTACCAATTCAGGAGCAGCAACCCAACAACCAATTGACTGATTCATCTGAAAATTTCAGGGCAGATAGATCTTGACCTGATAAACATTTTTATCTCATGTCAAATTTCCTCAAAAGATTTTGGTTTTTTGAGTTATAAGCCAAAAACTGCATTTTATCCCTATGTTCTATTTTTAGCCGTGGCGGCCATCTTGGTTGGTTGACCAGGTCACGCCACACATTTTTAAAACTAGATACCCCAAAGATGATTGTGGCCAAGTTTGGATTAACTTGGCCCAGTAGTTTCAGAGGAGAAGATTTTTGTAAAAGATTATTTTAATTTACGAAAAATGGTTAAAAATTTACTATAAAGGGCAATAACTCCTAAACGGGTCAACTGACCATTTTGGTCATGATGACTTATTTGTAGATCTTACTTTGCTGAACATTATTGCTGTTTACAGTTTATCTCTATCTATAATAATATTCAAGATAAAAACCAAAAACAGCAAAATTTCCTTAAAATTACCAATTCAGGGGCAGCAACCCAACAACCGATTGACCGATTCATCTGAAAATTTCAGGGCAGATAGATCTTGACCTGATAAACATATTTACCCCGTGTCAGATTTGCTCTAAATGCTTTGGTTTTTGAGTTATAAGCCAAAAACTGCATTTTACCCCTATGTTCTATTTTTAGCCCTGGCGGCCATCTTGGTTGGTTGACCGGGTCACGCCACACATTTTTTGAACTAGATACCCCAATGATGATTGTGGCCAAGTTTGGTTTGATTTGGCCCAGTAGTTTCAGAGGAGAAGATTTTTGTAAAAGTTAACAACGACGACGGACGACGGACGACGGACGACGGACGCAAAGTGATGGGAAAAGCTCACTTGGCCCTTCGGGCCAGGTGAGCTAAAAACGAGAAACGAGAAACACATATAAATAACATAAACAAACGACAACTACTGTACATCAGATTCCTGACTTAGGACAGGTGCAAACATTTGCAGCAGGATTAAACGTTTTAATAAGTCTATATACTTACATTTGCTTCTCCATTATCCAGGTACTACCATCAACATCTACAAAACCATGTAACATTCCTTCTAGTAACACTTTGCCATTCTTTATACCAAAGTTAACCTTATTATGGGTCAAGGTCATATATATGTCAGACTTTTTGGTGCCCTCTGGTACAGTAAACTGAATGTTGACATCTTCAGCATTCTGGTTCCACGTGTATTCAGGACAAGATTCTGAAATTAAACAGACTTAAATAAACAGAGGATGATAAAAAAAGATTTTTTTTCCACTGCATTGAGTGTGATAGGATATTTCTCTGCATGAGACAGTAAAATTTAAAATGTATTTGTGGAGATTGGAGAAATATTGTATTACACAGGATTGTGTTTCTCCCACTGATTTTTAGACAATATGTAGGCAAGCCTTATTCTTCTTTTTCAATGATCTGGGGAAAACATGAATTCATCTGACATGGTCAACTTTTTTTGTGACATCTGAAATCAAACAAATAACATGTTGTTTATACAGAAATAATCAACAGTCCATTGAAATTATATTAATCAGCTAAGAATGTTTGAGTAAATGAACTATTTCATTCTGCGATCTTAGATATATACAAACTGAAGCAAAATTTTACTGGCAAAAGACAATTATTTTACTTCATTTTGGTAGTCTTTAGCTAAAATCAGCATTGGTTGCAATAGCAATATAAAAACAAAAATAATTTTGGTTGTTTTTAAAATTTACTGTCAGTTCTTTATTTGTTTGACTTTTAATTAAGTTTATACATTTCTATCATCATGATCATAAGGTTCATTTTCTGTTCTTCATTCAGACGAGCTTTGACAAACAACTTTTTTTAATTAAATATATATATCGTATAAACACACCATTTGCTGTATTGCTTGCATTAACATTTACATTCTCAGTAACAACCACAGGTTTAACAGAGTCATACACAAACTCAACATCAGATTCAGCAGCAACTATAAGGCAGTCCCCTGATTGGTCAAAAGCAGCATAATCAAATGGCTTCCTGCCATACAATCTTCTGTGTCTTTTTAATGACCATGCCTTGTTATCTTCTGCAAGAGTTAGAATATAAGATACCATAAGTTTGACCTTTCTAAACTTTGACCTTTCTAAACAGGTATAGAGTATTTTGCAGTATTATAAATTACATCTGAAATGCAAGCAATTTATTAAAAACTTTTTTTATTCTTTGAAATCTAATATGGATCCTATCACCATGCTCACATGGATTTTTTTTTGTAGTAATTCATTATCTGTTGCAATTTTATGAAATATGAGTGCCATAAATTTGAAGAAATAACTTATAGCCTGAAAAATATTAAATATATTATATAAACTGCTTTTAGGTAAGCAGAACATATTATAATGTACCATGAAATAATGAATAGTATAAACATTGATATTGACACAGCAAATATCAAATTTGATTCTGGAATAATTCTTGTAAATTGATTAGAAATGTATGATGAAAACTTGCCTAACTAAATAGGGTTTACTATGTGTGCATTTTAAAAATTCCTTGTTATCACAATTTTCATACAATTTCTAACTTTTCATCTATAAAATTTGAATACCAGAAGAAATAGAAATCCATTCTAAGACAGTTATGAATGATGTTTTGTATTTTTCTTTCTGCTCTTCATTTGTTTCTACAACATAAGAACACAGGCATTCTACACTGTGGGTTTCTCCCTCTCTGTGGTAAACAGTATAGGTCAGACTGAATGGCTTACTGTCATCCAAGACATCATGTGAGTATACAATCTACAGACATGAAAAGTATATACAATAAACATTAAAATACAGATAAATGTATAAAGTTGAGCAAATAAAGAAGTAAAAAATGGACAAGTGGATAAGAAAGGATGAAAATTGGCACCTTTTAAAAAGTTTAAACACGCTGCATTTTTTTTGCACCTTTTCTTTGTCAGGAGCCTGTTGTTTAGTGGTTGTCATTTGTTGGTGTGCTTCATAGGTATTTCTAGTTTTTAGGTTTTTTTATAAATAGATTAGACTGTTGGGTTTCTTGTTTGATTTTTTTGTTTTAAACTAGTCATTTTAAGGCCCTTTATAGCTTGCTGTTCTGTGTGAGCAAAGAAAATTAAACCATTTGGGTCAAGATGCATATTAGGTTCCTCATAGACATGATAGGCAGTAATAGTAACATTTTCTTCTGTTGCTCAGTCCATATCGTTAACTTGAATATGTGTGATGACTCGTTTCGAAGCAAAGACTTTTTAACATATGTGGTTAAATTTTCAGGGTACGAAATGAGATTAGTTTTTTATTAAATTAGCAAACCCAGAGTATCCTTTTGTGATGTGGCTCCTCGTGGTTAAAAATCTCATTTTTAACACGATAAGTTCTTTGAAAATTTAATACTTCGAACTATAAAATCTACCATTTTTTTCTCACTAAAAGCCCCCCTGGGATCTCCCTATGTAAATTATTTCATTATTTTTTTTTAGAAAGTTTCTATTAACAGTATTCAACAGTGGCCGTATTGACTTTAGCATGCTTTTTTTTCAATCCAATTTCCATCTAAGGACATTTTAGGACAAATTGACCAACATTTGGTCCACATAAAGCTTTGTAATAACAGATATATTTTCTCTTAAACTATCAGACACCAGAAATAAATTTAAGAATGATGCCAATCATGTTTATAGTCCAAAATAGCTCAAGTGGTTCAGGATATTTTTTCTTAAATAAATGATGGTTGCCAATTGATTGACAGCAAGGAATTAATCACTGTACTTATGGACCAGGAGGAGATAACTTTATTTTCGGTTAAATCTTTGACTTACAGTCCATTTTGTTGAACTTTCTCCTCTGTTTCCAGTATTTATTAGATGCAACTTTCCAGCTCCATCAGTCACAACTGCCATCTCCATGGAAACAAACTGTAAACAAAGATTGACTCTTTCTGGTACTAGTTTCTGATTGGTTGAATCTGGGATTTGAAGAAAGGATTCAGTCTGGTTCAATTGCATGTCCTAAAATAATAAATGATTTATTTTTTAAAGAGTGTTTATGCAATTGAGTTGGAACAATTGTTATTATTTTTTATTCAGTTGTATATTACAATGAAGCTTTTACTATAAACATAATGTTATATTCAATCATGAACTTTTGAAGGTTGTTACTCATTAAAATGTTTAAACCCATAGCATTTGTTTGCACCTGTTATTAGTCAGGGACCTGATGTTCAATGACTGTCGTTTGTTGATATGGTTCATATAAAGTGCTTTTTGTTTCTTGTTTTTATATAGATTAGATTGGTTTTCCCGCTGGAATGATGTACGCTGATCATTTTTGGGCCGGAGCTTGCTTTGACCTATAATCATAATGGTTAACTTTTACAAAATGTGACTTGGATGGAGAGTTTCATTGGCACTCATACCATATCTTATATCTATGTATCAGGGTTAATTTAAATTACCATCAACCTTCCTAGCAAATTAATAACACCTGCATGTACTCTTTATTGATTGATTGTTTGCTGGTTACTTTATGTAACATTATATTACTGCAAGAAGATTATATCACCATATGATCACATTTACAATATTCATTTGACAGAATACTGAAGAAGTGCATAAACTTTTCAATATTGGCTTGGTTACATTACAACATTCTTTTTCCTGATTGATTCTGAGAGGGGCTACATCAGTTCCCTTTATCATGTTTATATCCATACTATCAGGGGTTCAAATTTGCATTAAATAGTGAAAGGTCCAGGACCATTTGAAAGGTCCTCCATAAAAAAATATGTATTTCAGAGTAAAGAATTGTAGGTCAGTGACTTGTTATTCCAAAATGAACAGTCCCCTTCTAGAAAAGACAGGTCTCCAACATTCGATCAACACTAATTTGAACCCCTGATTACATATACATGTACATGTGTGTATGTATATTTAAGGTAGCACAATACAAAGATTTTATAACTCCAACTCCAAAGTTTTAAAATACTGTAACTTTCTTAATAATGCTTGCAAATTTATTAGAGTGGTAGTTTTGCATAGTTAACAGATTACACTTTCAAATAAATGCAATGTTAGTATTATGCAACAATTATGTAACCAATTATAATGTTAACTGTGTCTAAAATATGTTTCACCAAATTTCCACTTTCAAATGAAATTAGCTTATACATAGGTATCCCTAGAGGGTTGATTTTATTATATGTTGTTCCTATGGCCATTATCTACAAAAGGGTGTCTCAGATTTCAGATAGAATGTATAGAACAAATTTTACACCTAATTTAACATTATCTTCTTTTCTGTGGTTAGGATGTTTACACTAATTAGAGATTTATGAGAGAATGAAATACCATAGAGACAATCTGAGACACCCTTTTGAAGCCCATGATATGTTGATTAAGATTTCGTTAAAATTTTCTGTATAGTTAAAGAGATGATAGAGCTAAATTCATTCAAGTGAACTTACCCAGATTTTGCCACTAATTAAATAATAATTGGTTACATAATGATTGCATAATAAAAATATTGCATTCATTTAAAAGATTAATCTTTTATCTATCTATATATACCTCTTTTATTATTTTCTATGCATTCATAAGAAAGTTACAGCATTTCAAAGGTTAGTGATTGGAAGTAAAAAAATCTTTGTATTGTGCTACCTTAAATAAAAAAATTATAGTGTATCTATTTATATCATGATTATAATCATGATAATTGTTATTTTTGAAGAATTGACAAAAATGTTAGATAAGTTATTATGATTTCAAGAAAGCACACTTTCTTTATACTTTCATTGTCCCTTCCAGCCAGATCAAAGTATCACATGTTCTTAAAACTCCTAAACATTACCTTCAGACTTCTAATTAAAATAATTTGTAATGAAAAAGTTAAACAAATGTAACCATTTACTTACTGCAATGAAGGTTTTGTTGATTCGCCATAGCTGATCTATATAATATACCGTCTGCTGATTCCAAGGATCTAAAGCTAAATGGTTGTGCTGTCCAAGGATCTTAGCATGATGGTAGGAATACTGACCGTCTGTAAGGTCAACTTTCTCTATATCTGGAAGAATTGTTACAAACAATCATTACTATAATTCTTTTATTTATATCACACAGAATTTAGTTGAAGAACGCAATAAATCTTATTTTACAGAAAACTTGATGAAACAAAAGAAGACAAGTCTTTTTATTCTAACAGTTATTTTTTCCTAGCAGATGCCCACAAAATCATGGTACAATTGGACAAGTGATGAAAATAGTTTTCACAGCAGTATGTTGACTGAGCATGTGGTAAAATGTATAAGTCAAAACTCCATAACGGTCTTAGAATTTGGATATTTTCACAAAAATTGGAGTGTTCTCAGTGTGGAATAAACATGATAAAGTTTGTGTCAAAGACCATTTAGAAAGTACAAAACAATTCATTTAAATGTCATTTCTCACTTGGTATGGTTTCGGAACAGTTATGGCTCAATGAAAAAAGTCTCTTCCTTTAGTACATGTAGTTTAGATATTGGGGAAATTGCTGTTAAAAGTTTCAGATTGAACTTGTTTAAAAGACAAAATAAACAAAATTAAAAAGTGTAATATGGTTCTACAATGGCTCTAAAATGTAACTGTCATTACAGCATGATGTCATACATGGAATGACGTCATTGTTTGACATGTCACATCACAAACGTCAAGCTGTCATATTTTCCGTCAAATATAAAAATGCAACCCTGAAAAACAGCTGGCAATAAGAGGGTTAAAAATTAAATTGTCATGTCAAATTTTACCGAAATGCATGTTGTTTCATACCTGGTCGATTCGTTACTAAGTTGATTTGTAACTGAGATAAATTGATTGCAGCAATATAATTATTCTCTCAATTTTTCAACAAACTTCAACATATTTTGTACAAAATACTTAAAATAGGGCTCTTCACGGTTAGTTCGGCCATATTGGATAGGGGGCAGATTTTTTAGAAAGAGGTGGAAATAGTATGAAAGTATGGGAAATCCTATGTGTGTTTCCAAGCAACTGCTCTGTTTCCATGATGTTTTCCCGTATTTTGTACACCATTTTTACCTCCATTATGAAAATCTGCCTCCTATCCAATATGGCCGAATTAACCGTGAAGAGCCCTATTCTAAAGGCAATTAGACAACAAATAGAAAAAAATAAAAATCAAGACAAATGGACCCTGGGCGAAAAGGTATTGGGGCGAACAGTAGTCCAAATAATTAAGACCTTTGTCACAGCTAGCGCTCTTTTAATTTCTTTCTGGGACTGGGATGTTTCAGGGCGAACGAACCCGGCTTCGAACATACCGACCCCTTTTTCTACTGGGTTGGGACCCCTTGTATAGTACTATACAAATCCTTGGCGTCTTAAAATGTTATTTTAAATTTTGCTGTGGCGCCTTTCTAAGAGGCTACGTGACGTACGCCGTAGATGGGTTTGATCAGCATGAGCAGAGGCTACAACTTACAAGTACACTTCACCGATCAAATGTACTATGCAAAAAAATCATGAAGCAATTTACCAGTTCCAAGTTGAAGGCTGTATGTTGGCAGACTGTCTAACGACAATTTATATCCGTCAAATGACGAGTCTAAGAGTTCCCGTTTTATTTGCAAATCAAACTTTTCTGCCATGGCTTATCTGGTATTGATGTCGCCTTTTAAAACCCATAATAGATAGATAACATTTTTGGGAAACCAGTTTGTACCTAAAACCCATTCCATGATCCCGACTACTGCATGTTTTTTTTAATTTCTTACTGTTTTAATTTGCTATACGTCGGTAAAAAATTGTTATAGTAATATCAGGAAAAAAATGGTAAAAATGAACATAATATAACCAGAGACATATAATACAAAATTATATGTCTCTGATATAACTTAGATTTTTCTATTTGGAAAGACTAGTATTCAGTGCTGCCAGACATATATTAGGCACTTATTTCAGAAAAAAAAACTTATTGAGGGCCTTATTATATAGTTTATATAACACATGATAGGAATATTTTTTCTGAGACGAGTGCCTGTGCAACCAGACTACATAAAATCTCATCGAAATTTCTATACCTACATATATTAACCAGTGTGGCATTTCAAAGTTACTCTAAACAAAATTTCAGTAATACTCCGATTGGATGGCCGTGACAACTCCTCCAAAAATGGAAACTCTTTGATAACTCCATGGAGGTTCTGCCTCCTTTTGCGAATTTTGGTGTTCAGTTGCCTTTTTTATACTCAAGACATATTCAAATAGTGATTCAGAATTTCACCGAATTTTACATCTTTTTCTGTACGCATGTAGCGTCGCAAAATTGAGTAATGTAATGAAGCCCTACTTTGAAAGCCTTAGGTCCTACTCTCATGTTTTCATCTTTTCCCGTAAGCAGTTGGAAATATAAGGCACAGTATAAAAACGAGTTCAGAATGAATTCTTGTTCATTACAAGTTATCGAAACACAATAAAAAAAAGAAGAAGATGTGGTATAATTGCCAATGAGACAACTATCCACAAAAGACCATATAAGGGCATACACTACAGGCACCGGGACACATTTTACAAGACCTGATTTATATGCTGAAATAATAAACGAAAGACTATTAATATGACAGACAAGAAACAACAAAAACTGCAGAATTACAAACTCTCCTGACATGGAACAGACGCAAAAGTAAAATGTTACAATACATTCTATTTAGTTATGTTTTGATACTTAAAAAAAAAACGTCAATGTCTTATCGAAAGATTTTACCACAATATTCAAAAAGCGGCGAATTCGAAAGATCAAAAAGTAAAACCTTGATCGTGTCTAATTTTTCAGGCTCTACACACTGTATAAACAACATTGTTGTAATAAAATGAATATGTGATATCAAGTTACCTACCGATTTAGACTATTTACCGGATTTGTTATAACATGAGAAACACGACGGGTGCCACATGTGGAGCAGGATCTACTTACCCTCCTGGAGCACATTAGATCATCCCCAGTTTTTGATGGGATTCGTGTTGCTTATTCTTTAGTTTTTATCGTGTGTCATATGTTCTTTTGTTTGTCTGTTTGTCTTTTTCATTTTTTATAGTCACGGCGTTGTCGGTTTATTTTTAATTTATGAATTTGGCTGTCTCTCTTTTTAGATACAGTTTTAACATGTACATCAAAAATAAAAGGGAAAAGGTACAACGACAGATATAAAAAGATGTGGTATGGATGCCAATGAGACACTTGACCATCCAATGATTCTGTATTGCAAATATGTTAAACAATTAAAAATTAAAAATTACGGAAACAACAAATCTTCTTCATTTATTATATTTTTCAAAAAGGAAAAACAAATAAATTTCCTATCGCATATTATATACTTAAACCTGTATTCTTTGCAACATCAGTCCCGTGTTGTAAATCGTGTGTTTTATTAAGTGATCCTGTTTTTCTGAAAGAACGAATTACGAAAAGTCAAACAATTATACCAAAAAATGTAATGTCTGTTCTTGTTGGAATCTTCCTTTAATATAATATTTCGTTTCTCTTTTCTAAAAATAGAAAAAGATGTACTTTTGCTATACATAAACCATAAAGTATTTCTCCTTCAACACATCTACCTACATTAACTTCCCGTGTTCAATACAAACTCTTCCTTTTTCTTTTTTTTCTTTTTCTGTCCTGTCTATTTCTGTTGTATCGTTTGCTGATCAATGATCATCAATAAGGGATTTTTTTCTTCTGAAACTGTTCGATATCTATTGTAATAAAACATCAGTCACATTTTTGAATTTGTGCCTTTTTTATACTTTTTTTTTACAGAGTTCTCGATTTCTTCTTTTAAAGGTGAATGGAGGAATGTAGTTTTAATCATGCTTCCGTAAGTTATCCAAAGTATCGCTACACTAACAGGCTGTGCAAAGTTACGAGATTTTGTATAAATTATGGATGGAAAATCCAATTGTATGGGATAAAGAAAAACTACACATCAAAATTTTAAGATAAAATGTGAGAAGATAGTTCTTATTTATTTCATTCTTCATATTGAAATAGGTGCATTTCACAACACTTTCTGTTTTAAAAAGTACTTTATCTGAGTTATCTCCCTTAATGTGGCAAAGTTTGTTTTTTCTTGGTGGTGGTGGGGGGGGGTATGAATCAAACAAAAATGTTTTTTTTTTTTTAAATACAGCCAATGTTATAAAAAACCCACATAGTTTTCTATCTCAACATGAATTTACACGTGAATTTAATACTACTTCAAAATTTGGACATTTTATGATATATCTAGACCAATTGTTATCTGCCACTTAGAAATCTAAAAGATAGGAAGACGTCCTCAATCACCTGCCGACCGTAACGGCAAGGGTACAGCCAGTCAACATCTACCTGTATGAATATTTGTGTGATGCAAGATGTATGAGAAATGTTTTTGAGAAACAGTTTTTATAGAATAACACGCTGGTACGGGGCGCCGAATGGGACTTTTGTGATTTTGTACTCAAAATTCAATTTTGTACGGACAAAAGTGACTTTTGTTCAACAAAAATGAGTTCAGTTTAACAAAATTTGTATCATACTACAAATTTGAAATTTTGTCATACAAAATTATCTATCAGCGGACAAAAGTCACTTTTGTCATGAAAAAATTCATTTTTGTTACACAGACTTGACTTTTGTTACCTAATTTGAAAATTGAGCGACAAAAGTCAATTTTGTATTTAAATTAGTTAAGTTCGGTTTCTGTGAACTAATTTGCATACAAAATCGACTTTTGTTACACAAAATTGACTTTTGTTACACAAAAATTACTTTTGTTACACAAAATTGACTTTTGTTACACAAAATTGACTTTTGTGAGACAAAATTGACAAAATTGACTTTTGTCTCAACAAAATTGACAAAATTGACTTTTGTCTCAACAAAATTGACAAAATTGAATTTTGTCTCAACAAAATTGACAAAAATGAATTTTGTCTCAACAAAATTAACAAAATTGAATTTTGTCTCAACAAAATTAACAAAATTGAATTTTGTCTCAACAAAATTGATTTTTGTCTCACGAAAGTCAATTTTGTCTCACGAAAGTCAATTTTGTCTCATAAAAGTCAATTTTGTTGTTACAAAATTGAATTTTGTCATCACAAAAATGAATTTTGTCGTCACAAAATTGACTTTTATTTCAACAAAATTGACAAAATTGACTTTTGTCTCAACAAAATTGACAAAATTGACTTTTGTCTCAACAAAATTGACAAAATTGAATTTTGTCTCAACAAAATTGACAAAAATGAATTTTGTCTCAACAAAATTAACAAAATTGAATTTTGTCTCAACAAAATTAACAAAATTGAATTTTGTCTCAACAAAATTGATTTTTGTCTCACGAAAGTCAATTTTGTCTCACGAAAGTCAATTTTGTCTCATAAAAGTCAATTTTGTTGTTACAAAATTGAATTTTGTCATCACAAAAATGAATTTTGTCGTCACAAAATTGACTTTTGTCTCAACAAAATTGACAAAATTGACTTTTGTCTCAACAAAATTGACAAAATTGACTTTTGTCTCAACAAAATTAACAAAATTGACTTTTGTCTCAACAAAATTGACAAAATTGACTTTTGTCTCAACAAAATTAACAAAATTGACTTTTGTCTCAACAAAATTGACAAAATTGACTTTTGTCTCAACAAAATTAACAAAATTGACTTTTGTCTCAACAAAAATGACAAAATTGAATTTTGTCTCAACAAAAATGACAAAATTGAATTTTGTCTCACAAAAGTCAATTTTGTCTCACAAAAGTCAATTTTGTCTCACAAAAGTTAATTTTGTTTCACAAAAGTCAATTTTGTCTCACAAAATTGAATCTTACCTTACACAATTGACTTTTTTGATTTAATTTCCATATCAGGTAACAAAAGTCAATTTTGTATGCAAATATGTTTATATTTGCATACCTTTAAGACAAAATTGACTTTTGTCATGACAAATATGAATTTTGTCTACAAAAATGAATTTTGTCTACACAAATGAATTTTGTCATCACAAAATTGAAGTTCTCACAAAACAAGTCTGTAGCACATAGTTTTGTAAGACAAAAAGGATTTTGTTATGACAGAATTGAATTTTGTACAAAACCACAAGGGTCCCATTCGGCGCCCCGTAGCTGGTACAAGAAACCGAAGGTGTCATAACATGTAATTTCTAATTATTGTGCTGAATGTATATATGTCATTATACTTAAAACATTGCCTTGTGATAGTTTTGTGTAATGTGTAATATATATGTTGTATATATATGATGAAGAATTGAATAAAGATAATAATAAAAACACTGAGCCAGACTCAGCAGTTAACATCGTTAACCACTTTTCTTTCTTTCAACAACCTAAATACGGACCGTACAAGAGTTTTAAAGCCAGTCAAGGTCGTTAAACACTTCCATCATCAACCACCTTATTTATACCTGCATGCTATATGATAATGTGGCTTGTAATCAGAATTTTGAAACAAATGTTGCTCTTAAAGCTTCATGCATGATACATGATAAGTATAGTTATATATCGTTGGTTATTTTCACGCATGAACCGGTACGGAATTCAAACCAATATTCATTAAGATGTCTTTATTTCAAATAAGTGCTTAAATCTTCTATGTTTTTTATAAATATATAAAATATATTTGTGTATTTAGTATAGTGTTTGTTATAAAATATGGTCCTTCTATAATTCATTTCAAAGTTAATAATTTGCATTTACGTCCAAATAAATAAGCATCTAATGTCCGAAAATTTTTGATATGTTAATATCCCACTTTAGAGTCTGTTTTATATACTTTGAATGTTAAGAAGGAATGGTCTCTTCTGATACTGAAACAAGTTGAAGACAACCCATAATTTGCAAATTTTAGGGGGGCGCATGCCCGCCACGCCCCCGCCTAAATCCGCCCCTGTTGCTGCAGTATCATCGTACTATCATGATTGACCGTCGATAAACTCACTTTTATGTATTTATTAGAGTTTAGTAAAGCTTTTTGTTAAATCCATCTCATGAACATGCTTAACCCCGCCGCAATTTTGCGCCTGTCCCAAGTCAGGAGCCTACGACCTTTGTTAGTCTTGTATGATTTTTATTTTTTGTTTCTTCTGTATAATTCGGAGTTTAGTATGACGTCCATTATCACTGTGTAGTATACATATTTTTTAAGGGGCCAGCTGAAGGACGCCACCGGGTGCGGGAGTTTCTCGCTACCTTGAAGACCCACTGGTGGCCTTCGGCTGTTATCTGCTCTATGATCGGGTTGTTGTCGCTTTGACACATCCCCTATTTCCTATCTCAATTTTATTTGCCCCAACCACTTCTTGCCATGTTTGACCGAGAAGTAGCACATACCAATTTCAAGTCGTCAGTTTCTGTATACTGTCCCCATATTTGACTAGGCCGAGGTTTGAACCCATAACATCCAGCACTTGAGTCAATCACACTACGAGCAGTATGAAGTAAAAACAACTCTGTTCTTGCTAGTAACCATATATTCACCACCAAGGCGGTCTACAAAAAATCCTTTTCTTGCTTGTAAACATATATACACCACCGATCGCAATGCGGTCTGAAAAAAACAATCCTGTTCTTGTTAATAACCAAATATATATCTACAAAAAGAAGATGTAGTATGATTGCCAATGAGACCAAAATGAAACAGTAAACAATAGTTCACCGTACGGCCCTCAACAATGAGCAAAGCCTAAACTGTAAAGTCTGCTATAAAAGGCCCAAAATGCATCCAACAAGGCGGTCCTGAAAAACATTTTTTTTGTTGCTAGTAACGTTTACCATATAAACAACAAAAAACAATCCTGCTCTTGCTAGTAACCATATTACATAAAAAGTCGATGGAAACATCATCAAATTCTTCACAGAAGAACTAAGTTATCATCCAGTGTCCAGTTGTTTTATAAGTGTTGTTAGGCTAACGCTGTTGTTGACAGAATTGTCACGATGAATTTAACAACTCTCTTGGAGATTATCAGCCTCCTAAACACTAGTCTTAACATAGAATTTAACCATGGAAAAACTTTAAAGTAAAACATAACCAATTTAAAGAAGGTAAATAATGTATTTTAACATACAATTAACATATATGATGATAATTATATTTAAAATGTACCCTATCAAATGACATGAAGTTATAGCAATAAAATACAATAAGCAAGATTTGGATTGCAGCAGGCCAAGTTTACGAGCTTATTCCATCTACGCCAGTGACTTACAACCTTACGACTTTTCACGGTGCGCCAGAGGGTTGTATCCTGTTCTGCAAATCACATGCTATATGTCATTTGGTAAGGCACATCATAAATATAATTATCATCGTATATGCATAATGAACGTCATGTTATGTTTACGGATTATATGTCACACAAAAGTTTCAAGTTATATATACATAAAAAAAAAAGTTAAAAAAAGCAATCACAAAAACAAGCACAAAAAACACCCGCATTCTAATCGTTTAAGTGTCGATTCATCCACTTATCCATGTTTATCTGTTGAACGGATTTGATTGGCGAAACTGTTAGTAGTGTTCTTGATGAAAGTGGTAAGTTTGAAATGGACGATAAAACTTCCCCTGGAAGACTGATATCATGCTCAAATGAATCCACCATTGTCATTGATGTTCGTGTTCCTTTTGCGGCTTTTGGCCTTGCCTTTTTATTTATAGGTAGCACCTCTTCGACTAAAATAGAGTCCACAGCTCCAATTTCATCCTTTGTTTTTTCTATGCTTATTAACTCCAGCTCTTCTTCCTCGTTTTGGAATGCACATCCACTACACATGAATGTACTTTGTTCTAACTCCACAACGACGTCATTCGTTGAAATATTCTCAGTGGAAGCTTCTTGTTTCTTTGATATTACATAAGTACGGTTACTTAGATTGGATGATGAGGTCATGGGGGATGGATGAAGCGTAATTTTGATCACTCGATTCCCCCTTAGTTTTTGCCACTTGGACGAAATGTAATTTCTAAGTCTTGAGAAGTTTCTTCTTCTAAAAATGTTATCTCGACTGCTCCTCTCACATTTGGTACAAGATGTACCCATTTTGAGATAATATTAATATTTAGATGATCAAGATATTCAAACAGCTTACTTTGTTTGCAAAACTTTGCAATGCAACGGCTTCCCGAAATGCAACTAAAGACGTTGTCAAGATAAGCATTGTTGCGACACAAGATTGTAAATACATGCACCGATAACGCTTTGACGGTGTTTTTTTTAATTAAACGTCCGGCGGGAAATATTACAGTGTTGCGTTTGTCTAAGGTCTATGCTGTATATGATAGAGCGGCAAACTAGGCATGATCGAAGAATCTGGTGATATCTAGCTCTAAACCCTTCTATTTACAACACAAAAGAAAAGATGAGGTGTAAAAATTATTGATATAAAATCATTACGCGCACACGAAAAAAACAACCGCAAAGCAAATAGCCCACTTTATTGTAAACAAATATATAGTGCGTCCAATATTTTGTTTTCTCTCAGTATATTATTTATACTTCCAGGAATTTTCCATATGCAAAGTGACCTCTGTGTGACCCATCCCGTGAAAATATGGTGATCGTAATACGCATGGAGGTCCTTAACTTGAATAAACTATTATCTGATTGTATACATGTTAAACAAGTGCTCAATATCCATGCTTTTTGTTGATTGTTGAAAAACAGGTGACAATCGTTAAACTTCGGCTTCAAAACACGAGCTTTAATTTGTTTGCTATATTTTCATTACAACACTGACCGATTGAGAAAAAAAATGACGATTATACGAAATTTTTGCGACAAAAAGGATTAAATCGTATACAGAAGACTAAGTTTACAGAGGCGGAGTTAGGGGGGGTTGCTTATATAGGGAATCACTTAAGCGTGACTGGAGCGGGCCCTAACTTATGAAAATGTTTGGATCCGCCACTGGTTTATGATGTTTGTATGCATTGGTTCATTCAAGAATTGGAATACCATTATTTTTAACCGGTCACTCGTTTATTATGACTTTAAGAGATTTACATAAATATCACTGAGGACTGGATACTTGTTCATCTTACATCATAACAAATTCATGGAATATACGGTTGGTAAGGCAGCAACCATTTGATTTTCTGGGGGGGGGGGGGGCGGCTATGTTTTTTTTTTGGAAAAAAAATTGTTTCCAGATTTTGGAGAAAAAAATCATTTGTTTTGAATTTTGAAAAAAAAAAAATTGTTACACCCTCAGCTGCCACTATATGTAATGCTAAAATTGAAAGAAAAAATTGTCGCAAAAAAAAGGTTTGTACAGTAGAAAAAAACATAGACCCCCCCCCCCCCCCCCCCACAAGAAAATCACATGGTTGCTGCCTAAAACCAACCGCGTAGATAACACTTATATATTATGTGGTTAGTAGGCGTGGTTTATTTCAATGTTGTGTTCCTTTCTTTAAACAACACGGTCACATGTTAAGGAAACATATTAAAAGGTTTTAGCAAACGAAGAATTTGATGAAGACCGATTCATGCGATGGTAATAAATTTATTAATGTCACTAAAAGGTAAAAAGATGTTATTGCTGTCATTTGTTTATGTATTGACTCACGGAAGTAGTTTTTGAATATTGAAGACTTGATCACCTTGATAGGTCACTAGTCTTAAGTACCACATTTTAAGATACTTGGCAAGATAAATCGATACGCAGTGTGCTAGTATGTAACTTAAAATACTGAATATATATGTTAAGTTGAACTACGATTTGTATATATCAATCTAATTAAAAAAAGTATCTGAGGAAACAGTTTGTGGCATCCATTGATACAAAACAAAAGGGATTGTCGAAAAAAAAACCTCTATATTTTCAGCAAGCCATTTCAATTATGAACAACATAATCATCCAAGAAAGAAACAGAGGCAGCCACTTAGAATTAAATATGGCTTCAACAGTCTAAGTGGCGCAATGTAACATGGTTGCTCCGTGTGTGACATTCTGCAAACCTAAGCATTAAAGAGCGATCAAATGTTAACATTCATTCATTTACTACAACATAATCTCGACCAATCAAACAACATACACGCCAATGAGACAAACCAAAGTGAGTGTAAATTAGTATATCGGTTGAGAACGTTACACATAAAAAAGATAATATTTCAAATTCACTTTATAATTCCACTTCTTTGTGAACGAATTCTTTAGTTATAATGAATGCAATTGTCCCCAGATTTTTACTTGCTATGAGCAACCCGACTGGTGCAACTTGTGTTGACTTTCACAACATGTTTATCAACTCTCGTCTCTATCTGACCTTTTACTGCTTTACGGATATTGTGCACAACGACGGTTGCCACTAGGGGAGCAGAAACTGGCCACTCTCGTTTTTAACAGTCAAAGTCGTGTTATTGTGGATTTTTCTTGTCAATAATATTGCGGTCTCTTCGAATTTATGTAAGTTTACCTCTTGGTATTTGCACTCTGTCTTGCAAAAATAAATCCCAGGGGCTGGATTTTTTAAAGGAGGGGGGGGGGGGGATTTCTCTGATCTTTATTTTTAGGTCATTTTTCTCTATTCTTTATAATTTTTGTAAATTCATTATTCTCTATTCTTATTAGCTCCTTTACTCTCTTCTTTATTTTTTGTCCCATACTCTCTATTATGTATCCCTTAAGTGAACTAGAAGCCGACACTAAACTGCATGTGTCAAATCAAAATCAGAAATTCCGAGGAAGCAAACAAAAATCATTGAAAAAACAGAGGGTCGTTAAACACTTCCATCTTCAACCACCTTATTTATACATGCTATATGTAAAAATGGCTTGCAATCAGAACTTTGAAAAACTTGTTGCCTCTTAAACCTTTATGCATGATACATTATAAGTATAGTTATATATCGTTGGTTATTTAAGGACGATTGATTTTCTCGCATGGACCGGTACAGAATTCAAACAAACATTCATTAAGATGTCTTTATTTCAAATAAGTGCTTTAAATCTTCTATGTTTTTTTTATAAATATATAAAACATAAATGTGTATTTAGTTTAATAATTGTTATATAATATGCTTTTCCTTGTATTGAAAGCATAATGAAATGTGGTCCCTCTATAATTCATTTCAAAGATAATGATAAATGCATTTATACGGAGCCCCTTAAGGCCAAAAGCTGAAATTAAAAATATTTGTGCGCACGACTTTGAATCTTGTACGCACAACTTTTAAAAATCTTGTGCGCACAACTTTTTTAATCTTGTGCGCACAACTTTTTTGAACTTGTGCGCACAATTTTTAAACTTGTGCGCACAACTCATAACTTTATCATGATTGACCGTCGATAAACTCACATTATAGTGTATTTATTAGAGTAAAGTGCAGCTTTTTGTTAAATATTTGCATGCGGGAGTGATTTTCAGAAAACCAATCAAAAATGGATGGTGTTTAACAACCAGAAGCAAATCAGATGCATATTCAGGACTACAATATGAAAATTAGAAAGGAATATTGACCCTGCGTTTCACCATACCAACATACTGAGCCAAAATTTTAATGTGGTACATTGCCCTGTAACATTATTCAGACTACAGGCCAAGCAGCATCTCATGAACATGCTTAATCCCGCCGCAATTTTGCGCCTGTCCAAAGTCAGGAGCCTCTGGCCTTTGTTAGTCTTGTATTATTTTAATTTTAGTTTCTTGTGTACAATTTGGAAATTAGTATGGCGTTCATTATCACTGAACTAGTATATATTTGTTTAGGGGCCAGCTGAAGGACGCCTCCGGATGCGGGAATTTCTCGCTACAATGAAGACCTGTTGGTGACCTTCTGCTGTTGTTTTTTTTATTTGGTCGGGTTGTTGTCTCTTAGACACATTCCCCATTTCCATTCTCAATTTTATCTATTGAAAAAAGGCGAGTGATAGCTATATGATTTTTTTGCTGAAGTTGCCGGATTTGAATGTTCACCAATTCCCCCATTCAGAACGCTATGCAAATACAATAATACAAACATAAATGATTTAATTAACGAGTTCAAGTGTATATTTTAATAGTTAATTGAAACTAGTATTGTCCACTGGACAACAAGTTCTCTCCAATGTTCCAAACATTATCAGGAATGTCTTGTTCAATCTGAAATCCAAGTTTAGGGTAATGTTTAACACGTTGGAGACAACCAACCATCATTTCCATTATTTTATCTAAATCACCGACATCATCGTTAGGGTATGACATTAAATCTATGGCAGGCGACGTAACACAAACTCTGTCTAACTGATTCATGCCGCTAGGCCACTGCTTAGCAAATGTTGCATATGTTCGTCTCTCCATAAACGGCATCTGAACCAAAATTATTGTTTTAATCGAATCCAGTAGACCAAGCTTTTCGAGTATTTCATATGAAAATGTTACATTTTCTCCGGTGTTAGTTGCTTCTTCCTCCAAAAGAATATTTTCCTCTGGTACACCCTGACTAACAGCAATATCTTTGAATATTTGTGCCTCAGGCTTTTGCCATTTTCCTGAAAAATGAAAATTAATCAAATTATCTCCTATTTTTTCTCAGAAATACATTTTTAGTTGATATTATAGGAATATCATACAAGTTTTCCATGTCCACTGAGATAATTATAAATGTTTGTCGTTTATAAGGAACATACCCCTTGAATCACATCTCCACACTTAAAAAATATATAGAAATGTATAGATTAACAGCGACTTAAAAGTAACAATCAGTCCACAAGGCTCGGTCAATAAACAATATAAGTGTAAGTTTCTTTTTCAAAGAGGCCATCTAATTAGGGATTACTCGAATGCTACTAAAATCTCTAGTCTTACCTTTTGTAAGTGATCCTTCATTCCCAGTAATCATCAACCATTTAGCAAATCCATCTAACCACAATTTTGAAGCATATTCTATTGTCCTTATATCAGGATTCCCAAATACGATAATCAAATCGCTCTAAAAAAAATCAAAAAAATCATTTGTATAAAAATCAAATTTTGTGCAAAATCAATCAGTCAAAATGACAATTGAAGAAAATGACAATTTTAAGAAATATCTAGAAATAAATCAAATGCATTTAACAGAATGATATGTCGAATGGATAACACTAACATTTTTCGGCCGACTACACCACAGGTGTTTGGAAATGCCGGGGCCCGAATCGATTTATTCTAGAACTACAATTTAGGCTGTTCATACCATAACGCATGTGATCTTCGTTCAGAAAGATCTAGAATAAAGATTAGATCAGAATATTAAAGACTTACGGTGACCTATAATTGTTAATGTCTGTGTCATTTTGGTCTCTTGTGGACAGTTGTCTCATTGGCTATCACACCACATCTTCTTTTTTTTTTACATTTTCTTCTGCATGACTCGGCATATACAACATATAAATCATAGTAAGCTATTATCTATTATGTGCATCAATCTAACTAAAATATTGATCTCTGATTTCTTTATACTACATATGAAGTATAACGAAATCAGAGATCAATATTTGAATTAGATTGTAATGCGCATATAATATTTATCTGGTTAAACTCTTGTAGTATTATACTTCTAAATCGTGAAATTATTTGATATGCCAAAAAAAACACGAAAAAAACCCAAATGGATTCACATCTTTAGTATCCTAGCATCAGAGACATATAATACAAGAGATTGGCAACTTGTATTATATGTATCTAGTTCAAATGTATCGTTTGGATCCGTGTTTTATTTTACATAAGAAACTATAATTTTCATCAGGCTAAAGGACTCAGCTTCAGTTAAATTACATGCTCTTATATTTGGAAATTTACCTTTTCTAGTGTATGGTTGAGTTTCAAATAGTTCCATATAACTTCTGCCTGGTTAATTGACTCCTCATTTGGCATTTTACTATTTTCATTCTAGGAAATGCGTAGTGAAGATGCATGTGATGTTGAATGGAATAAAACGTGACGTTAGGGATATCCTTTCGAATTATGACGTCATGGCATTGTGCTATAAATAAAATAGAAGATTCCAATACAAATTTTCGTAAATGACATATTAACTTTCACAATAATAGTTCAAAAATTCAATTACTGACAATAAAATGAATCGAATGATTATGAATATACATTTATATATTTAGAACTCATCTTTACGAAACTAATAAATAAAAGCGGCGCGCCATTTTTAAAAGAGCACAACATTTGCAACGTACACTTTTTGCTTTTTATACAAATGACAGGTAAACACACTACTTTTTGGGGAAAAAAATACTGCATTATTATAAGTAACACCACCATAAAATACAGTAAAACAGTTTAAACGTTTCCTTATTTGTAAAAAATAGATTTCGAAAATCAACATAATTTCACAACTCAACACTTGCTTGACTTGTCAACAGACAATACGATTGTCCACCAGAAACCCGACTATAAGAACTCCTCATGCCTATGAAGAGAAGCCAGAGAATGTTTGCACAAAGTAACTTCACTGGTCCCTTATTTATATTCATTGACTGATTGCAAGTTTTAATACCAACAAAAAAATCCAAATCTTTGTACCTTTCATACACCTTATCGCTATTTGTCCGCCATTACTGGATATCACACAGGTTCCCCAGGGCTCACCCTACCAGGCGACTTGGGCGAAAAAGTTGCTTTCCTGACCATCACTTTCCTTTCTTGACCCCCAAAAGCGAAAACAAGTCGCCCTGTTGTTTACCATACTCGCTTTCAGTTGCTTCCGTCATCAGACATTTTCAATTTTTACCAAGTTGATGAAACATCAACTTTTTGTTGATAATTAAAGAAATTCAGACATAAAAGATTCATTATCTTAAGAAAAGAGGTTGAAGCATTCTTTTTGCAGTGTGTAGCAAGTTATTTAATAAAAATACAACCACCATCTAATATTCCTGATAAGGGTCCAAGCCCATACACAAAAATGCCAGATATAAACATCACTACACCAGGTATCGAAAAATTGCTACATAAACTAAATCCGCACAAAGCAAGTGGTCCAGATAACATCAGTGGACGTGTATTAAAAGAACTAAAAGCACAAATAGCACCCATACTTACCACCATATTTACCAAATCTCTTAAATCAGGAAAAACACCAAAAGACTGGAAACATGCAATTGTTGCACCAGCATTTAAAAAGGGTGAACGATACAAGGCTGAAAATTATAGACCGATTTCACTCACTTGTATTTGTTGTAAGTTGATGGAACATATAGTGACAAGTAACATCATGAACTATTTAGAGGCAAATAACATTCTTTACGACCTCCAACATGGTTTCCGAAAATCCAGATCATGCGAATCACAACTTATTCAATTTATACAAGAACTTCATAACAACAACAGCAAAAATATACAAACAGACCTCATTATTATGGATTTTGCCAAGGCCTTTGATAAGGTTCCCCACAAACGTCTACTCTATAAACTAAAATACTATGGCATTCAAGGTAACACTCTAAAATGGATTCAGGCTTTCTTATCAGACCGTACGCAAACAGTGGTAATAGATGGAATAACATCAAATACAGCACCAGTAACATCAGGTGTCCCCCAAGGAACTGTCCTTGGGCCTATACTCTTTTTAATATACATTAATGATTTTCCAGAATACCTGGAACACAGCAAACTACGACTCTTCGCTGATGACAGTATTATATACCGAGAAATTACATGTCAACAAGACTGCACAAATTTACAAAAAGATCTTAACGCCGCAGCGAAATGGGAGGCTGATTGGCTCATGGCCTTCCATCCTGGAAAATGCACTATCTTAACCATCACACAGAAAAAACAACCATTTAAACACGATTACATCCTTCATAATCATACTTTAGAACTAGTAACATCTGCAAAATATCTTGGCGTAACCCTACAGAACTTAAAATTGAACATTCACTACAACAACATCGTATCAAATGCAAATAAATCTCTTGGCTTTCTGAGGCGAAACTTAAAAATTTCTAACTCCAGTATCAAATCCCGTGCTTACCAATCAATAGTGAGACCAAAACTTGAATATGCCTGTAGTCTATGGGATCCACACACAGCAGATTATAAAAATAAGCTAGAAATGGTACAGAGGCGTGCGGCCCGATATGTATGTAACAATTACCACAACACCAGTAGTGTTACATCCATGTTAAACGAACTACAATGGCCCTCACTCAGTGAGCGCCGCCTCAAAACCAGACTTATCATGTTCTACAAGGTCATCCATGGACTCATTGCAATCCCATCACTAGTCCTCATACCATCAGATACTAGAACAAGAAAATTACATACTCAAACGTTTAGGCAAATATCCACCTCTAAAGACAGCTACAAATGGTCATTCTTTCCGCAAACAATCATTCAATGGAACTTGTTGCCACAAGTTGTGGTAGCAAGTCAAACCATTGAAATTTACAGAGATCAGTTGACACCAACTGTTCTCCACAACATAATTTAATTCTATAAATAACAATGTACATATTTTTTAATCACTTGTTGTTTTCTTTCATGTAAATATCACCAAGTATTCTAATAAGTTAAAGATAAATTTTTGTTCATATTTTTTAATCATATACTCCGCGCATGCAACAGTTCGTAATCTTCAATAATAATGAAGCTGTAACTGTATATCAGAAGAAGAAGAAGAACAAAATAAGTTTGTTACTTCATTTAAAAGTGATAAAAGTTGCCTCAAGTAATTTTTGAATCCATTTATTGCATTAAAAACGTCATGATTCTTTCCAAATAACTTGTCAAACATCGTTTATTTTTGTAAATTTTCTTGCATTTGTCCGCCATTGACTGATTTCTAAACTGCGGTTCAGAAACGGACCAGCTACATGAGCTATGACCAAAATCCTTATTTTTACAAAAATTACTACGGACGCACGGATGGAACAGCTGACAGAAGAATATTGATCCCAAAAGGAAAAATTACGCATTCCAAACCCTTTTGGTTACATCTAAATAAACTCATCATTGATTGGTGTATATAATTCCTTATAATTTATATGGATTGTTGTAAACTATTGTAAAGTTGCTTAACTCTTAGACTATTATACTAATATCAATATATTATGGCCCAGCTTACCTTTATATATCTTTTGATGAGAAACACTGAATTTCATACACAAGATACATTTTTAGTTTTTGATTAAATTGTAAATTGATATATTATTATTTCTTTACCTTTTAAAAAAAAAATTTTTTTTTTTAGTGCTAGATATTTTGCTGGTAGTTTCTCAAAAGGACCTTAGTAAAATTTAAACAACTTTTAATTTGAAATGTTACTTTAATTGTATACTCAGAAATGAACTGAACAATATAAAAAGAACATTATTTACAAATGATCGTTTATACAGTACTACAGTAAAATCAAAATATTGTAGCTCACCGCGCGAATGAGCACTTCTCTTTCAAATCTCACCATTTCTCCCTATCAGTTTCAAAAAGAAAAGTCACTTCTCCCTATAATTCTGAAGTAGTGTGAGCCCTGGTTCCCGTAAAATTTTGACGTCATAAAACAAAATATCTGACGCCACAATGGAAAAGTGATTGTTGTATGCGTTAAAAGTTCAAGCGGCCGGGTTAGCAGGCCGATAAGGCTAATAGCGATAAGGTGTATTTAATAGGGCTCTTCACGGTTAGTTCGGCCATATTGGATAGGGGGCAGATTTTCATAATGGAGGTTAAAACGATGTGAAAAATACGGGGAAAACATCATTAAAACAGAGCTGTTGCTTGGAAACATACATAGGATTTCCCATACTTGCATACTATTTCCACCTGTTTCAAAAAAATCTGCCCCCTATCCAATATGGCTGAACTTGTCCTCTCCATAATATTCCAGGGTTGGCTCTTTGCGTTGTGTGCTGTGTGTATTGGTGATTCTATTCCTGTATGAAATGTACATGTAGATGCGGTTGTGAAGTGACTTTCTGAAGTCTCGAGATATGTACCTGTATTTTTTCCCTCCTCAATGATCTGAATTTCGTTAAGTATACTCTTTCTCAAATCTTTCAAATTCCAACTTGACGGTCCGTGTTGTCTTGCTAGGTTTTGGCGTATTTCTTCAGGCAACTTGTTCAGAATAACGGGTACCAGTAGTGAACCATAAGTGTCTGTAGTCTGTCCGAGTGACTCTAGACCTCGTACGTAAGTTTCAGTTTTGTCATAATAATTGCGGAGGCTTAATAAAGTATAAATTGGCGGCGAAATCTCAAGTAGAGCTTGCATGTATGTTTGTATTATAGTATGTATCTGTCCATATCTCTCTTGTAACAACGAAATAGCTTTGCTGTAGTTAGTGTTTGTCATCGAAAAACCTGATACGGTCTGAAACGCTTCTCCTTGTAGTAGTGACTTTAAGTAGTTAAACTTCTGTACATCGCTGAGTGTTGGATTTGTGTGAATCGATGTCTCATATGAATCCCAAAAGGATTTCCAATCTAAAATATTCCCTTTAAAAGTAGGCAAGTTTAATTTTGGTAATTTGTGGTACTGATTATTTGTGCTAGAAGACGAATGTAAACTTGGAATATGCATAGACGGGTTCGTAGCAGGAATAATCTCTGATATAGCGGGGTTACTTGTATAAAACGAGGCTGCATTTGATTGTACATGAGATGTCGACGTGAAACAATTGGTGTGCAGGTTCAATTGAGAGGAGTCGCTGGCGGGTACACTATTTGCTGTAGGTATCAAGGTATGCATGGGTGTATCAGAGGGAGTAATGTGACTAGCTTGAAAAACGGTAGTATTGACGGGTAACTTATGACTTTTCGACTGGGAAGGATTAATGAGTTTTCTAATTTGACAAATTTTTGAATCTAAATTGAACATGTACTCATCTGTTTGTTGAATTTCATCCACGTCTTCATCCGAGCTTGCATCCACAATTTTGTCATTCAGATCTTTAAGAATATCCTTTTTCTGTAACACGGAATCTAAAATAGCTGTGACGTCCTCAATTTCTATATCTGAAAGGTCTCGTATCTCACCAAAATTCTTCCAAAGTCTTGTAATTACTCCTTTGTGTCCGGAACGAACAGCTTTCAGCTTTGTGTCCATTTTCTATCCTGGTCACGGCACCATAAATGTCGAGGCTAACTTCTAATATTGTATACAGAAAACAATAACAACCATACAGTTTGACGTTTACTCCATTATATCAGAACTGCTAAAGCGACGTCAACCCTAGATACATAACAGTAAAACACGACGTCTTGACTCCCGCTGTATTCTCGACAGAACTAACTGTGGTGAGCCCTATATTTAATATAGAGGTTCAGTTCATGTGGATTTTGCTTTGTCTAATACATGTGATATATATGGCTGTTTTCACACAAAATGAACTTGGTTTGCAGACAAACATGCAAGGTTTAAGGCATAACATGCCCTAGATATACAAAAAAATGTTCAAGTGCATTAATTTTATGTTTTAAGTAAATTTAAAACACCTTTTTTTCCGTCCACTTTTCTTGGTCCTTCTAAAATTATATTGGCTACTAAAAATGCCAGCCAAAAAATAATCCTATCATCTGATTAGTTCAATTAGTTTTACTGAATTAGATGATATTTTAATGTTTTAGGGATTTGCAAGGTGTTTTTTTACTATCTGTTTTCCCCTTTATTTAGAAGCATACAAATATTGATAAATATATTTTTATTCTGCTTGTAGGACATGATGATGGAAAAGATTCTGGGTAAGTTGATATAGAAAATTTACAATGAACAGGATAGTGATAATTTCCCATTGTTGGATATTTATAAATACAATATATTTAGAAACATTTTTTTTTAAAAAGATATAAAAATGAACGAGTGGAAGAAAGAAAGATATACCATGTTTTGACAATGTTTGAAGAGTCTTTATGTATATTGTTTCAGACTTGAGATATAATAAAATTGTATACACTTTTACTGATCAGTGTTTTATTCATTTGCCTAAAAATAAAAAAGTAGATGTGGTATGATTGCCAATGAGACAACTATCAACAAAAGACCAAAATGACACAAACATTAACAACTATAGGTCACCGTACGGCCTTCAACAATGAAAAAGGCCCATACCGCATAGTCAGCTGTAAAAGTCTTGTCCAAAAAATATTCTGTCACCAGTGTCATATCTTGAGCAAAAACATAACTTGTTACCAAAAAACTGTGATCAGGTAAACTTAATCATTGTTAATAAAAAGACTAAAGTATCTGAGTATGTACTGGAACTGCAATGAGATCAAGTAAACAAGGAAAATCTTGTTCATTTCTTTTTCTTTCTTATTTCCCCCCCAAAAAACAGAAGAAAAAATATACTGATCATGAAGACACAGGGTTTTTGAGATCAATGTTATCAAAGGTTGTGTATTTTAAGTCTAGAAAACTGACACATTTTAATCGCAAACATACTTTCTCTAGATGGAGCACTCTTCACAATTAACTGTTTATATAGTTATTAGTCAAATTTTTATTTCTAGTGAAGGGGATGCCATTAAGGTGTTTGTTAGAATCCGACCACCTGACTCCTATGACACAGATATTGGACAAGTTCTGGCACTTAAGGTCCTTGATGAGACCTCCCTTGTGATGAACAGTAAACCAGAATCCAGAGTTTTTACATTTGATAAGGTTGCTGATGTTACTTCTACACAGGTATGGAAACATGTTCAAATATATTGTGGATTTATTTAATTTCTTGAAATGCTGAAAACTTGCACGTTCGTAAATATTAGATTTCATGGTTTTGCCCATTTCTGTAAAACCTTTTGAAAGTATATTATTTCGTTGAACATTTGAATCTGTGGTTCACCTGTTTCCACAATACTCCTAAAAATTGGTATCCAACGAATATTAATGAATCAAAAGTAGTTTGTGTTTATTTTTAGCGATAGTTTCAATTACATTTTCTATGCAGCACGGAACTAGCAGATTTAATAGTAGTACCACTCCAGAATTGGGCCTTTATTTCCTATTTTTGACTTAGTTTTTCATTAAACTCAACTTCTTAAATATCAAGATGGTAATGTGTCCGTCACATTTCAATATTAATTTCCCCAATCAAAAACACTAGCAAAAGACAAGTATATAAATGAAATTATTTCACACTGTCTTGATTTGTATTACCTTCTTGCAAACTGAAGTAACTGTTTAGGTTTGCATAAAGATCTGTAGAATATAATAATTACAGGTATCTTGAATAAGTGCAATGTCTAATATCCATATTAAGGTCAATAATATTGACTCAATATATATATATATAAAAAGAAGATGGGGCATGATTGCCATTGAGACAACTCTTCACAAGAGACCAAATGACACATATTTTGACACATCATCTTATTAATTTCTATAGCACTAATCAGGGTTCTCGCTAAGACACATATATGCGTCCTTGACGCATGGAAATCAAGCTGGACGTTTCATTTTTGAAACCCGTGAGTCCCTGGGACGCGTCCTTGTTGTATCCCCTGAGTCCCAAACACATCGTTTTGCATAGCAGATTCTTGATTCTGATATTGTTTTGACAGGAAATACCGTAAGTTTACATTTTTTATGATATGGGCAGATCAATATTTTTGTTGACTGATACATGTACATATTTTCTAAAATTAAACGTATTTGATACATTTACTAGAATATAATAATTCTATTCAAAACAATAAAAAAATATGTTACAGTTTTACAAGTATTTGAAAAGCTTGAATATATCCACGTGTTGAACATCACATACTTATCCATTGAAACATATAAAGTAAAACATTTCTGTGAACTTATAATATTTCATAATTGATGCTTTACGTATAAAATATGTCATAAAACAGTGTAGATTAAAAAAAAATGCAAATGAGAATAATTTTACTTGTCTTCGAAGAATTTAAAAAATTTCTCGCATTGTGTATGTTGATTATCACGAGCGTAAACAAACAAATTGTCTTGACAATCCGATTAGAACATGATTAGAAAATAATTACTTTTTAGCCAAGCTCATTATGTTGAACAGTTTTCACTTAATATTTGCTTGCTTTTATCAAATATTAAAATTGAATCATCAGTACCAAGTGAAGACCAAGAGTCACTGTCCCACTACATCAATAATTAACAGATATAGAAAGATTTTCAGAAACAACAACTTCAGTCACTAGACCAACTTAGCCAAATAAAAGAAAGAGAGGAAATGGCAGTCTATCTGGGAGACAGAATTCAAATGGTTACGCAAACTCACACACATTGTTTCAGTTTTATTTCTTTATAATTCGTCATATTGAGACACAAAAATTACATGCATCCTGGACTCATCAAAATCTACTGGGACTCACCTTTAAACATGTTAATAATTCATAGCGAGAACCCTGCACTATTGAATCTTATAACCATTTGTCATGTTTGTACAAAAGGTGATAGTGATATGTTTTTTTTGTTGAAGTGACATGGTATTTTTGTTTCTTTGCTTGAGCTTGGACAGGTGTTTATCGCTGTTATATCTATGACGACTTTGTCAATTTCATGTTAATTTCGTTAGCAACGCCACGTGCCTACTTAGTTTCTAGCTATAATTTTTCCATCTCAAGTGAGTAGCATGATATGAAAATTATCACAAAAAAAGATCAAAGGAAAAATGCACAAAATAGCGATAAATTGTTATATCAGTGTTCTCCCCAGATATTTCATTTACATGTAGCATCCTGGAAACCAGGGGAAATTGAAATACCATATTGCTTCTAAAAACTATAGCATCAAATCCATAACATAATTTATAAGAAAACCAAGTCAGATAGCATCACATTTTTAGCTCACCTGGCCCGAAGGGCCAAGTGAGCTTTTCCCATCACTTTGCGTCCAGCGTCCGTCGTCGTCCGTCGTCTGTCGTCCGTCGTCCGTCGTCCGTCGTCGTTGTTAACTTTTACAAAAATCTTCTCCTCTGAAACTACTGGGCCAAATTGAACCAAACTTGGCCACAATCATCATTGGGGTATCTAGTTTAAAAAATGTGTGGCGTGACCTGGTCAACTAACCAAGATGGCCGCCACGGCTAAAAATAGAACATAGGGGTAAAATGCAGTTTTTGGCTTATAACTCAAAAACCAAAGCATTTAGAGGAAATCTGACATGGGGTATAAATGTTTATCAGGTCAAGATCTATCTGCCCTGAAATTTTCAGATGAATCGGTCCACCCGTTGTTGGGTTGCTGCCCCTGAATTGGTAATTTTGTGGAAATTTTGCAGTTTTTGGTTATTATCTTGAATATTATTATAGATAGAGATAAACTGTAAACATCAATAATGTTCAGCAAAGTTAGATTTACAAATAAGTCATCATGACCGAAATGGTCAGTTGACCCGTTAAGGAGTTATTGTCCTTTATAGTCAATTTTTAACCATTTTTCTTAAATTAAAGTAATCTTTTCAAAAATCTTCTCCTCTGAAACTACTGGGCCAAATTCAATCAAACTTGGCCACTATTGTTATTGGGGTATCTAGTTGAAAAAATGTGTCCGGTGACCCGGTCCACCAACCAAAATGGCCGCCACGGCCAAAAATAGAACATAGGGGTAAAATACAATTTTTGGCTTATAACTCAAAAATCAAAGCATTTAGAGCTTATTTGACATGGGGTACAATTGTTTATCAGATCAAGATCTATCTGCCCTGAAATTTCCATATGAATTAGGCAACCCTTTGTTGGGTTGCTGCCCCTGAATTGGTCATTTTAAGGAAATTTTGCTGTTTTTGGTTATTATCTTGAATATTATTATAGATAGAGATAAACTGTAAACAGCAATAATGTTTAGAAAAGTAGGATTTACAAATAAGTCAACATGACTGAAATGGTCAGTTGACCCCTTTAGGAGTTATTGCCCTTTATAATCAATTTTTAACCATTTTTCGTAAATCTTAGTTATCTTTTACAAAAATCTCCTCCTCTGAAACTACTGGGCCAAATTAATCCAGACTTGGCAACAATCATCTTTGGGGTATCTTATTTTAAAAATGTGTCCGGTGACCCGACTTTAAAATCAAGATGGCCGCCACAGCTAAAAATAGAACATAGGGGTAAAATGCAGTTTTTGACTTATAACTCAAAAACCAAAGCATTTAGAGCAAATCTGACACGGGGTAAAATTGTTTATCAGACCAAGATCTATCTGCCCTATAATTTTCAGATTAATCTGACAACCCATTGTTGGGTTGCTGCCCCTGAATCAGTAATTTTAAGGAAATTTTGCTGTTTTTGGTTATTATCTTGAATATTATTACAGAAAGAGATAATCTGTAAACAGCAATTATGTTCAGCAAAGTAAGATTTACAAATAAGTCAACATGACCGAAATGGTCAATTGACCCCCTTAGGAGTTATTGCCCTTAATAGTCAATTTTAAACAATTTTCATAAAATTTGTAAATTTTTATTAACATTTTCCACTGAAACTACTGGGCCAAATTCATTATAGATAGAGATAAATGTAAGCAGCAAGACTGTTTAGTAAAGTAAGATTTACAAACACATCACCATCACCAAAACACATTTTTGTCATGAATCCATCTGCTTCCTTTGTTTAATATTCACATAGACCAAGGTGAGCGACACAGGCTCTTTGGAGCCTCTAGTTAAGATTATAATATCACATTTAAGATTATAGTATCACATTTAAGATTATAGTATCACATTTAAGATTATAGTATCACATTTAAGATTATAGTATCACATTTAAGATTATAATATCACATTTAAGATTATAGTATCACATTTAAGATTATAATATCACATTTAAGATTATAGTATCACATTTAAGATTATAGTATCACATTTAAGATTATAGTATCACATTTAAGATTACAGCATCACATTTAAGATTATAGCATCACATTACCATGATACTTAATTAAAGGTGCTGGGGGATAACACTGTATATACAACACTTTATATATGATTTTTGTACCTTTTAAATATTATTCTCTTTCAGGAATCCCTTTTTAATGTTATTGGGAGACCAATAATAGAATGTTGTGTTAGTGGATACAACGGAACTATATTTGCTTAGTAAGTATTGTTCATTGTAAGCCAGATATGTTTTGATTACGTTTAACATGTTTCAGGATGACTTTTTTTGGCATTAAGCTAGGGTTGAACAAAAAGACCATGCTGACAAGAAACAATACATAAACAAATAGTTGGGGAAAAATTTGCATTTAAATTAGTTCTTTAAATTAGCTGGCCTTTCATAAGATCTTATTTGAATCCTAGATGATGGGAAAGAAATTAAAGCATTAAAATTAACCAAAAATAATGCTGTAAATATCGAAAGTAAATTTTAACTGATGTTTTCTCTTTTGTTAGAGGTTGTTTTTAATGTCATCTTAGATGTTCAATCACACATTTGAAAAAAGGAATCTGATTGACTCAGAACATTTATCATACCTGCCAATTAATTTATTGAACATGTTAAATTATGATCTATTTATTTTGAACAATAGTAACTTTCTTTTGAAGTGGTCAAACTGGGTCTGGAAAAACACATACAATGTTAGGTATGTATACTTTCATTGCTAATTATAATTGTTACTCAAAAGTCACCACCTGCACATGATAACTGCAAATGTTGCATACCAGGACCTGTAATCTGGACCTTATATTATTTGTTGTTCATCTTTGTGTACATATATAAAAAGAAGATGTGGTATGATTGCCAATGAGACAACTCTCCACAAGTAACCAAATGACACAGAAATTAACATCTATAGGTCACTGTATGGCTTTCAACAATGAGAAAAGCCCATACATCATAATCAGCTTTTAAAGACCTCGAAATGACAAATGCAAAACAATTCAGATGAGAAAACTAACAACCTAAATTATGTACCAATTTATGTTTATTTTCTTGGAAAAAATGGGTATGGTTTGGTGCACTGTTAATTCCTGTTACTGTGGCTTCATCAGTATTTGTGTGATCCCAATTTTTGTGTCTTTTGTTAACGAAAAATGTTCCAACTAAGTGCCAATTTATATCTCTAGGCTTGTATGCAGACTTTGGCAAAACCACAAAGTTAATCATCAAAGAAAGTAAAGTAAAATCTTCTTTCTATTCTGTTAGATCAGTAATATGAAAATTGTTTTAAAGGTTTTTATCTTTTCATAAACAGCAGGTATTTTACTTTTTGCATGAGTCTGTTTTAACTTGAACTTTTGAATATATATATTATTTTGAAAAAAATGTGATTCTTGTTCAACATATATATATATATTATATATATATAATGTCTAAAAATAGCAACAATCAACATTCAATCTAATTAAGCGTGGATCAGTTTGTGAAAATAAACTGATACAGTTACTGAATTAAAATTATATAAATGTCTAAGAATATAACTAAAACACACTAATTGATACATTAAAAAGTTCTATTAGATGTTAAATAGAAATACGCAATATTTCGCTAAACAAATTAGCTTCATCAGGCGTGTGCATCTCTCAAGGTGAAATCGGATGCATGACAGAAAAATATTTTTGTAGCTTAATCTATACAAGATTTGAGGGATGGGTGTAACATATTAATTCGGTCATAAAATATGTTTGTAGCTACAACTACATGAAGTTGGAATAAAAGTTTAACACATTTATAGATGTTCGATTAATTGTATGAATTTTTATAAATTAATTTGTATGATTTCAAGATAACTATGGTTTTGATTTGCTTTGAAATCTTTTTTCGTCTCTCTCATTGAGTCCATCAGGTTCAAGAGTTCGTAACTGGTGCATCCAAAATCTCTCTCTTTTTTGTCTTCCTTGTGTATCCCAATTTTGATTTTTCTCAATGATTTGAAATGTGATGTTTTCAAAATCATGTCCTGCTCTTAAAAGGTGTCTTGTAATTGGGCAGTTCCTTTCTTTTGTATAAAATGACCGATGGTTATTTAGTCGGATGTTAAATGGGGTTTCTGTTTCACCAACATATTGTAATTTGCAAGTTCCACACGTTAGAACATAAATGCAATTTTGCGTTTTGCAATTTGATGTTATAAATATGTTGTAATTTTTCTTGGTGACTGTGCTGATGAGCTGGGTTTCTATATTGGCGACTTTGCAGCACTTACAATTGCCCCTTCCGCATTGTTTATAACCTCCGATTGTTGATATCTCCCGTTTAGATACTTTGGATGATACTAGAATATCTTTGAGGTTTTTTGGTCTGCGGTAAGCCATAACGGGAGGTGATGGAAAAATCTCGCTTAAGGAAGGATCATTTTCAATAAGACGCCAGTGTTTGTGGACAATTGATGAAATATTTGTCAGATGAGGATGAAAGCTAACAACAAACGGGATTTTATTTGTCTGGGCCGTCTTTTCTTTGTATTCAAGTAGGTTTGTTCGTTCTTTTTCGTTTGCTTTTCCGAAAGCTTCTGAAATACTTTTGTTCTTATAACCTCTTGATTTGAGTTGCTGTCTGAGTTGCCCTAAACGATGGTTTAACTTTGATTCCGATGAACAAATCCGTTTTAACCTGATGGCTTGGCTGTACGGAATGCTCCGGGAGCAGTGTTTGGGTGACAACTCTTCGGAGAGAGAAATTGGTGTTTATCAGTTTTTTTGGTGTGAAGGTCTGTTGTCATGACTCCGTTTTCTAAAGTTATGGTGGTGTCGAGAAACGCAATTTTCTCATTTGAAACTTCAGATGTGAACTTGATCGATTGATGAAAGTTGTTACAGAAATCGAGAAATTCTTGCAGGCGTTCTGCAGTTTCGTTCCATTTGATGTCGATGTCATCAATATAACGGAGCCAAGACAAGGGTTTGTATGGTACATTCGAAAGGATGCGTTCTTCGAGACTCCCCATGAAAATGTTGGCAAAAGAAGGTGCCATTTTGGTTCCCATACTGGTACCGTCAACCTGCAAGTAGTGCTGGTCGTTGAATACAAAATTGTTGTTTTCAAGCACTAGTCTCAGCAACTGAACCAGACAGTCTGTTGGGGGATGTTTATCCTTACGATTGTTCCATACCTGTTCACAAGCGACTATTCCTTCATTTTTGGGAATATTTGTGTACAAAGAAGACACATCCATCGATACCAAAATTGTGTTGTTTGGTAAGGGGTTTAATGAATCCATTTTCTTCAAATAATCTGTAGTATCTTGAATGTAAGATGGCATTGTTCTAACATGTGGTCTGAGATGGTAATCCACGAATTCAGATATTTTTTCGGTTGGATGGCCATTTGCAGATACTATCGGTCTTCCCGGAATCCCTTCTTTATGGAGTTTTGGGAGCAAGTAAAATCGACCGGCTGTGCAGGTTTCATCAGGTCGTAGATAGTCGTACGTGTCGTCATCAATATGTTTTTTGCTGTTCATGTCTGAAAGGACCTCATTAATTTGTTTACTTATTTCTTTTGTAGGATCACTTTCTAAATGTTTGTAAAATTTTGTATTTGAAAGCTGACGATTCCCTTCTTCAATGTAGTCGGTTTTGTTGATCACTACAACTGCACTTCCTTTGTCTGCTTGTTTGATAACAATATCATCACGGCTTTTTAAATTATTTATGGCCTGGCTTTCTTGTTCAGAGAGATTCCTTAAACGTTTGCCACTGACTGATGATTTTACTTCAGTTTTAATTGATGAAATAAAGGATTCTAAATTGTCGTTCTTACTCCTTGGTGGATTCCATTCGCTTTTCTTTTTAAATCTTGGGATGCACTTGTCCTCTTTATCACTCTCATATTCCGAATCATTCATTCCGGCTTCTTGTAAGGTTTTTTTGTGTTGCCTATTAAAATGTTCTTTTAGGCGAAGACGTCTAGCAAATTGATCCACATCTGTCTCCAGTTGTAGGTTGTTAATGTTTGCTGGTATAGGACAGAAGTTAAGACCTCTACTTAATAATTTTTCTTCGGAGTTGGTTAATTCTGTTGACGATAGATTAACAACTAAATTATTTTCCGCAGGTCGTGTCCGTTTTTTAAAACGTCTTTTTCTTGGTTGTTTTAACTTACTCTCTTTTAAAATATTATTTGTATCAAAATTTGAAAATTGTTTAAGACCATCTCTGGCAAATTTATTTTGTTGCTTGGTTTTGTAATTTTGACTTTCTATTCTTTCAATATCGGATAATCTTTTCTTGATTAAATCCATGTCTCCGTTAGTAATGGACATTGGTGGTGTAGAAAGCATTTCATTTATTCCAGAGTTGATTTGTTTATATGAATAGATAGAAAAGGAGAGTAAAATATATATATATATATGTTGAACAAGAATCACATTTTTTTCAACATTTTTACAACTTTTGCAGGTCCTTGTGAAGATGCAGATAACTTTCAGCATGAATTGAGAGGAATCATTCCAAGGAGTTTTGAAAATCTATTTAACAACGTAGCAAATGAACAGGAAATGGTAATGACTACAACCAATAAGCTTATCACATTCAAGGGACATTACTCCAACTATGTCACGTCATCCTCAACCACAGGCCAACCAGTCGAGTCTTTTAAAAATTTCGTCTTCATGTCAATAGAATCAGTTCATTCAAAAATTAAGCATGAGGCCTGTAGCTGTATAAACAGTTAATGAGGAAGATTATTGTAATTTGGAATATTTTTTATATTGCTTTTGAAAAACAATTATCTGTGAGCTAAAACGTTTTCTTTTTTATTATTATTATTTTTCGGTAATGTAATGAAAGTTTGACTTTAATGTTATGTAGTATCACATCACTCCTAAATGAAGCATATTCTTGAAATATGTCTCTTTCTGTTGGGTATCTTAAATAGACAGTTGAAGTGCACATTTTGTTTTATTGTAGAACAAGGGTAAAGAATTCTTGTTAAAATGTTCTTTTTTGGAGATTTACCGAGAGGATGTGTTTGATTTATTAGAGCCATCAAATCGAGGACTCCACTTGAGAGAGAACATGAAAAAAGGTGTTTTTGTGGAAGGTTTGGTGGAAAATGCTGTAACCAGTGCTGTAGAGGCTTATCAAGTAAGTTCTAATTTGTATATGAAAATGATCTTTGTTTTGTTAATTAAACTATTGTTTAAAGAGCCAGCTGAAACCTACCTCTGGTTTGGGGAGTTTCTCACTATGTTGTAGACCCCATGGTTGCCTTGAACCATTTTCTGCTCTTTGGTCGGGCTGTTGTCTCATGACACATTCCCCCTTTCCATTTTCAATTTTATGACTCAAAAATAAAATGCACTAAATTTAGATTTGAATAAGTCAAAAAAATCTGGTAGACTGTGTAATGCCAAATTGATTAAAAAATGCGAACATATGCAGGCATTGATTTAGTTGTGGTGTATCATGTATATTAGAGTTGCATTGTCAGATATGTGTCTTGTATTTTGCTTTCAACGTTCTGCACTCTGTAGGTGCAATTAAGTATTTTGAAAGGCTTGGAGTTTTATTGAAATTTATTAATTGATTGATTGATTGATTGATGTTTGACGCCTCTTTCAGCACTATCTGCTTTTTTTGTGGCGGTAAATTTTTATTGTTGGAGCAAGATGCAGTGCTTAGAGAGAACCACAGACAATGACTGATCTTTGGCAGGATTACTCATAGTATTACGTGACAAGAAACCAATTATTTGTCTACATTTTACTGGCAATTTTTTATGGAAATAGATGGTACTCAGAATAAAATTGTGTACAGCTTCTGATTGTATGTTACTGGAATGGAACTACTTTTAATCCAAAGCTTATCCAATGAGGTTTAAAAAATCCAGAAAATTAAATTCCCAATTTACAAAGCATCGAAAATTATGCCATTTTCATTAAGTGAAATTTTGTTTAACCAATGACATTGTGGGGCCATGGGGGTATGTTATTAAACTTATAAAAGTTCTTTTATTTGAAAAAAATAAGGAAACAATGTAACAATAGATGAAGCCATAAACTGAGTCACAGCAAACTCACTTCTATAATATTTTTGTTTGCATCAGGTTCTTAATTCTGGATGGATAAACAGAAGAGTAGCTTCAACCTCAATGAATAGAGAAAGCTCAAGGAGTCATGCAGTATTTACCATAACTATAGAATCAAAGGTATTTACCATAACTATAGAATCAAAGGTATTTACCATAACTATAGAATCAAAGGTATTTACCATAACTATAGAATCAAAGGTATTTACCATAACTATAGAATCAAAGGTATTTACCATAACTATAGAATCAAAGGTATTTACCATAACTATAGAATCAAAGGTATTTACCATAACTATAGAATCAAAGGTATTTACCATAACTATAGAATCAAAGGTATTTACCATAACTATAGAATCAAAGGTATTTACCATAACTATAGAATCAAAGGTATTTACCATAACTATAGAATCAAAGGTATTTACCATAACTATAGAATCAAAGGTATTTACCATAACTATAGAATCAAAGGTATTTACCATAACTATAGAATCAAAGGTATTTACCATAACTATAGAATCAAAGGTATTTACCATAACTATAGAATCAAAGGTATTTACCATAACTATAGAATCAAAGGTATTTACCATAACTATAGAATCAAAGGTATTTACCATAACTATAGAATCAAAGGTATTTACCATAACAATAGAATCAAAGGTATTTACCATAACTATAGAATCAAAGGTATTTACCATAACTATAGAATCAAAGGTAAGGGTAGAAATAAGATGAGATGTGTATTTCATTAATCTTACATATCTACAGAGAAACAGTAATAGAATAGTGTATATATATATATGTTGTAATGCAATAAAAAGTTTGCTTTTCATTGAAAACAGCTATTTCTTTCTCAAGATGAACAGATTGTAAATTCAAAGTATTTATCAAACTGAGCAGTTTACATTTTAAAGAGCTGTTTGAGAGGTTGAAGAAATAGCATTTTTTATTGGATATTTAATTTAGTAAATATAGAACTAGAGAAATACAATTTGCCTTTTTACAATTGTAGGAAAAGAAAGATGGTGTACAGAGTTTAAGAGTGTCTCAGTTAAACCTTGTAGATTTGGCTGGCAGTGAACGACAGAAGGATTCAAATGCTGTCGGTAAAAGATTAAAGGTACTTAATTCAAGATGTAAACAATTTAGAATTCATGCATACACAGTATAAACAAAAGGAAATGTGGTTAGATTTTCAATGACACAACTCTCCACCAGTGGTTGAATGAAGTGGATGCAAGCAATTATTGGCAACTGTAATACCTTCAACAATGAGAAAAACTCATACCAAATAGTCTGCTGTAAAGGTAAATTCAAAAGATCGGTATGTTACATAAAAACAACTAGCATAATAATAACAATAGACACCCAGCATCAAAATAGGAGTAATCACAGTTACTGAAAGCTAGTTCAAAGCCAACCATACTTGCCAACATCTCACAAAGAAAAATCATGTCAAACATGTCAAAAAGTGGTTGAAAACGCACAATGTAGATGGGAACTTTTTGATTTGAACAATGTACATAATTTCACATAATAAAATTTGTTAATATTAAAAACAATATTCTACTGCATTCTTTTATTGTATTCATCTATCAACAGTGGTCTGTTATGCTGCTTTTAAAGAAACACCAGTTGGCACATATTCAAAACGACTGCTGGTTTGGTTACATTGACTTGATTACAAGGCACTCAATATATCATTGTTAAGTTCTGGTCAAAATTCAGTCTAAATTTCTTTATAATTGAAATACTCTCACAGTCAGAATTGATATTTGGCTGAACTTAAAGAGCTTTTTCAACATTTAAAAGGATGTCATAATGTTTTTTTGCAATCTTACGTGACATCTGTTATCTCAACAAACTATATATGTTGCTATTGCCTGGTCAAAACTGGGTAGTTCATCAGAAGACAGCTGGTTCTATAAGAACTGATCCAACAGTTACTTGATATTTCCATCCCCTATGACCTGTGGAAATCTGTAAGCTAGATTTAAAACTGAAACTGAAAAATAATTCATAATTTGGTTACCATTAAAATGCTTAATCAAATAGCTACATCGTAGTTCTTCTTTCACATGTATTGTTATGATTGCAAAATAGGGTACACAATGCCTTACTTATTCCTTGATTATTTAAACTTGGAAGTCCCAAATTTAATTTATATATCTTGAATCTTGGTACGTTAACATAGTTTTTGCTTAGCAATAGGATCTTTAGACGACTGTACATGTCCTGAAAGCGACCTTATTCTGTTTACATTTCCCCTAAGTGAATTCGAAAGAAAGAAAGTCATAAAATAGTAAAAACTAATCACATACTACTAACCTAAGGGTAATTTGCATTTATTAAACTTTATGTTTCACATGTATTTGCTCTTTTCACAGGAAGCTGGTTCTATAAACAAATCTTTATCGGTACTTGGAAATGTCATCAACTCATTGGTTCACATCAGTCATGGTAAAACAAGGCATATACCTTACAGAGATTCTAAGTTAACCTTTCTTTTAAGAGTAAGTATAAATTACATTAATGGTATACTGGTTACTAACATGGTAGTTCTTAATAACTTCTTATCATATCAAATGATGTGTTGAAATGAGTGTGAACTAAAATTTCCTTTTGATTATTTATTTGATAGGCAGTCAAACAACTAAATTAAAATTTAAAGATGAATTATATTACTAAGCAGTCAGATTTAGCATTGTTTAAATCTTTTTGTGTATGAATTATTAATTGTGGAATTTCATTATGAGTAAACTTATCCTGAAAAAGAATGAAGTAGTTGTCACTGGATTTTGAGCAAATAACACCAACACAGCTGACGTAGATTGTTTGTAAAAAGGTGTTGAATATAAAACTGAAATTACTTTCTTTTTAATAAGTTCATAAGTTGCTTGTTTCTTGTTTGTATGCAGGTTAGACTGTTGGTTTTCCCATTTGAATGGTGTTGCACTAGTTATTTTTGGGGCCCTTTAAAGTTTGCTGTTTGGTATGAGCCAAGGCTCCATGTTGAAAACTGTACTTTGAGCTCTAATGGATTACTTTTACAAATTGTGACTTGGATGGAGAGTTGTCTCATTGGCACTCATAACATAACTTCTCATATCTTTTTAATATTCTCATCAATATTGTAAAATAATGGGACTTTTTTTGTAATTTTTCAGGATTCCCTTGGAGGAAATGCCAAAACACATATCATTGCATGTGTTCATCCAAGCTCAAAGTAAGTACAGATAAATGAAAAATTTGTAAGGGTTCCATGAAACCAGGTGTCTCACCTATTTTTGCTGTAAATCGCAGGCTCAACAAAAGTGAGGAAAAAAATCAATAAAAATATTCCTCTTGATAATATCTTTTGATTGTAAGAAGCTTCTGTCCAAGTTTGGTAAAAATTCAGGATAGTTTTTGAATCTAATAAATGTTTTAAAAACTTTAACTGCAGACTGTATGTAATGTTAAATGGAAGAAAATCTAAGCCCATTTATATAAAGTAAAATACGGAAAAAATGAATTTATTTTTTTACAAAATTTACTTCTGGATACTATCTTATGATCATAAACAAGCTTCTGTCTAAGTTTGGTACAAACCCAGAATAGTTTAAGAAAGTTATTGAAATTTTAAAAACTTTAACCACAGAGTAAATGTAATGGTTTCCAGCAGAAAAACTAAGTCCATCAATTTTAAAGTAAAATACAGAAAAAATGGAATTTTATTTTTACAAAATTTACTTCTGGATACTATCTTATGATCATAAACAAGCTTCTTTCCAAGCTTGGTAGAAATCCAGTGTGTTTTAAAACTTTAACCACAGAGTGAATATTTGTGAACGCCGACGCCGACTGAATGTAGGATCACTTGGTCTCGCTTTTTCGACTAAAGTCGAAGACTCAATAAAAATGACAGTTAGGCAGTAAATCAACAGTAAATAATGTGTCTGTTTTTATGTTCATGATAATTTTAAGCAGTTCGAATGTGTAGTCTTTAGTTGTATTTGTCTAGCACCAACTCATATTCACATTAGTAAAAATTAGAAAAAACATTGTATGTCCATTGATAATATGTGCTTAAATTAATGCTAACAACTATAATAGCGTATATTGTAAAACTTTTTCTGCTATTTAAAAACTTGTAAAAAGGATGTATGTGTCATTTAACATATTTACAAAAGTGTTTGTTTATTTACATATTTCATGAATTATTGTCACTGCATTTAGATGTTTTGGAGAAAGTTTGTCAACCCTACAGTTTGCAGGAAGAGCTAAAATGATCAAAAACAAGGTATGTAGAGAAAAATATGAGAGAAGATATTTAAGAAATAATTCATAGAAGACATAGATTGTTGGAAATTTACACATTGCCTGGGCCGTGATATTCAAATTTTATCCTGAGCGTTAGCGAGGGATAAAAATTAACAAATATCACGGCCCAGGTCATGTGTAAATTTCCAACAATCTTTGGCTTCCATGAATTATTTCGATTCTAATAGGACAAATACGGTCATTAAAAAACTGAAGCGAGGGGGATATGATGTGTGTGTGGCTGTTTTGTTCTCCCTGTTAGAAAAAGCTCAAATATCTCTGAGTCTGAGAATTTTATCACAGTGTTGTTTACAAAGCTAAAGAAGCACGTCATATTAGAATAGCATATAATACATTTGTTATAGTTATTTATGAATACAGCATCATCATGATAAACAAAAATATAAATAGACTGTCAAATGGATAGAATAATTGAAGAAGCAATGCCAATTCCATAGTCTGATACAGCTCTTTTTGCCCCACTTAGGGGCATTATGTTTTTTAGTCATCCGTTTGTTCCAGGTCTGTCTGTCCTGCTTTAGGAAAATTATGGTGTGAGTAGGGTATCCTTACATATGGACACATTCTTGTTTTATTTTTGCTAATTTTTGCTAATTAATTAAAATCTATCAATATCATCGGCTTATTTAGTATTTTATGGAATTATCTTCACTCATATAAAAGCATTGTCCACATATCAATAATAAAATGTCATTTGATTACAAATTTAATGTTAAATACAAAAAGAAAACAAACATTTCTAGACAACAATTGGCCATATCCAAACAGTGCTAGAGGACTTGACAGGAAATAATGTATGAAAAGGGCATGTTATTTGACTCAACACAATAACAATTCGACCAAAAGGATGAACATGAAGGATTACGCATAAGAGAAGTTATATTAGAGTAAAAAACATCATAACTAAAAATACAAAAATGTACACTATTATGTTGATTCCTATGGGTCACTATCTAGAAGTGAGATAAAGTTTCTTTTTCTAATTTTGTAAGGCTGTGATCAATGAGGATTCCCATGGAAACGTGCTTGCATTACAAGTAGAGATCAAGAAACTTAAAGAGATGTTACAGCAATATGCATCTGGAACAATTAAAATGGAACCTTCCACATCGGGTATGTTATTATACATGGATGCAGTGATTTATTTTTGTTTTTTGTGAATGTAGTTTAAAAAAAAAAATCTGTAATATTTGCAGTAGGTCTTAAATAGACATGGGTTGTAGATAAAAAATAGATGTCACTACTTCAGTAATGGTTTTAGTTTGGATCTGATCATATAGACAATAAGTCATTTGCATAAAAAAGGTCTTGATGAATTTTTTCCCCACTTTGATTAAATGTATAATACAGACTGCTATGCAACTCCAAATAGTTTTAAAGTTTTAAAACCATGCTAATTCTGATAAAATACAACTTTAAAATACCCACATGCATTGTAATACAAATCTGAATAATATTGATGATATCAACTAGTATCAAAGCAACATTAAATGTCTTTTTGTCCTGCAGTTTTTTACACATGATTAATGCTCATTACATTTTGTGTTAAAGCTGCAAATATATTTTTTTCGATATTGCAGTTCATATATACTTTTATTTCTATTTTATGAATGCAGGATTAAAGCAGGAAGGTGACAACACAAGTTCTGTTAGTGATTCAGAATGGAAAGAAAGATTTATACAAGCAATGTTACTCAGGGAAAACTGTGCTCAGGAAAAAATGGTAAACTAAAAATGATGAAATTTTACTTTTCTTATAAAAAGCATTTCGTCATTATTGATTCATAATGTCAAAACTATGACAAGCAATTGTGAAATTTCATTCCCATTCCAGTGTAGGGTTTTCCAGTGCAAATTTTTGTAGTAAAACAATTAAGCCTCCCAGTATACTGTAGATTTTAACACACATGGCCACCAATTTGTCTTTGATAGAAGGAACATTATAATTCTGTTATTACTTGATTTCATTGTTAGTGACTTATTCTGCAAATAGGAAATTAATTTTGCAAACATGCTGAAAAGTTTGTTGATCTTTATTTTGTGTTGGCTAAAAGTTTTAAAGAAATAGAACAATAAACATGTAATCTCCAACAATATTATTTATTTCATAATGAATTATTTCTTTTTCTCATAAGAGTATGCATAGGATTGTTAAAGGACCATGTGTCACATAGATTAGAAAAAAATGGAGTTGTGACTCCTTTTTTCCTGTTTTTAGAAATTTTGTATATATGCTTATATTATTTTTTTAACAAGAAATGTATTTCAGAAAAAAATAAATCATTTTTTTTATAACCTACTTTTATAGATTTTTGAAGAGAAATTGATAAAATTAAGAGATCAGTGCAATAAGAAAGATGCCTGTCTTCAGTCAACAAAAATGATTGTCAAATTTAGAGAGAATCGAATATCGCAGCTGGAATCTGCATTGAAGAAGAATGGACTTGAATCAGACGACAAAGACAAATATGCTGTATGTACCTTGTTATATTGAAGAACCTTGATGTAATATGTTTATGCTACATGTAGATTTTTAAAATATGTATTCAGAACATGAATTCAAGCTGTACAAACAAATATCTCAGAAAATATTAAAGTTTAAAAAAAGAAACATAATACAAAAATACTGAAATGTAATTTTTTAGTGGAAGAAGACGTCAAGTCTTCTGAAGACTTAAGGGGCTGACCATTGGCATTGAGTCTCCGTATGCCGCATTCATTTCATGTATTACAATTTCAAAACAACTTAAGATTCCTGACACCAATTTTTACACATGATTAGGCATCTGAATCATTTAATTTGTAAATTATGATTGTAAAACAATCACTATCGTAAATATGACCCTTTTATTTATGTAAATTATTAGATTTCATCTCATCCACATGAACGTTATTTGTTTACTTGTAACAGGATGTTTTTACTGTAGATATTTGTATTACGCATGCGTGAATTTGGTATCGGGACAACTCGCCCTGTTTACAAGTTCGCCCTTGAAGTTACGAATTTGCAATCCTGCAGACAAGAAGATTTTGTTTTTATATAAATAAAAAGGATATATAAAGTGTTGTCTTTATTCATGGTTTTCCTTTGTCATGTGAATTAGATGCCCTTCGTAACATACATGTGAACCTCCCGACGGGAGTACAAACCCCCGTTTTCAGGGGTCTCCTCCCGTCCTCCCTTTTAGGAGAAAAAAACTCCCGTGTATGAAATATTTCATGAATGAAAATTTTCAGACGCCATATTTGATCATTTCTTACTACTGTACGGGTGTAATTGACACCTGTGTTAAATTTTACCTGAACATCAAAAACAAATGGAAGTTTTTAACGACCTTGACTGGCTATACAGCCCTTGCACGGTCGGTCATTACCTGAACATCATTGATCAAAGAAGATGTATAATTATATGGCTTCACTTGACAACTTGGGTGTCAAACATACTGGTAATCAACGATGTTTACCTCCGGCAGTAAGCCGTTGTGTTATCAAAACGATGTGTATTGGGAATATTGAAATACTTTTTTGTTACTTCCCTTTGTTTTATCCTGTTTTCAGTTATTTTGCTTTTAAAAATGTAAATTGTAAAAAGACTATAAATGATTAATATTTTAATCAAATAATCATAAAAGGAAGTTGATTAAATGAATTTAAATGATTTTGGACAAATAAAAAAATTAAAATTTATAAATTATTTTAGCAATCTAGACCTCCTTTCAAGGATTAAATTGAAGTTTATATTATAAATTTGTTTATGACTGATTAAAAGTTAACATACAATATGTACAACTAGACTAATTAAAGGGTCAGTAGTAAGATTAATATTGAAATTTAAATTTGTAAATGTTAGTATATATTAGAATTTATTGTGTAAGCTAAGATAAAGCAAGACATTTTTCACTGTTTTTAAGTGTTTTTAAGCTTTCTACAAATATGACTTTCATAATGCTTAAAATCCATGCAGTACCAGTGTTAGTGTATGTTATTTTTTTAATTAATTTACGATGTTGCAAATATACATGTGGAGCTTATTTCTTTCTTATTTGTCTATACATTTACAAATGATAAGGAGATGGAGACATGAACAAAAATATATACAGATAAGATATATAAATATAATGATTCATTTGCAAGCAGTGAACAATCATTTGTCAAAAAACAAAACAAAACAAGAAACAGATTCTTCTTATTATTTTATTTTATTCAAATAGAGAGGCAATAAGGGAACTATAAACATTCCAATTTGATGGACATTTGAAGAAAAAACACAATTTCTACATCATTTGGTTACATTTACGACAAAATTTATGTCGATAAAAAAAACATGATGTTTTGACCATTCAGTACTTAATAGATGCATAGTTCTGGGGGAAAAGTTTCATCAAATAATATGAATATAATTGACTTTTTTTGTGCTCATTTTTTACAGTGGGTTGTGATGATCTTCCAGTTAGGTTACCCTCATTTGGAGTGTTGTTCCCAACCTGTTAAAGGTCCATCTTTGTGCATAATTCAAAATTGGAAATTTCAACAAGCATCTAATATTCTTAATCTGGAAAATAAACCCTGGTCTGCTAGCGTCCTGTATATTTTTTCTACCGATTTAATATATAACTAGAATCATGCAAACAGACTTAAGGAAAAGGCATGTAAGTTCATCATACAAATATGACACTTTTTCTAGACAATCCAGATCTTGCAAAATACGTCGCTAAAAATTGTAACCTTTAAAATTGTTGTTGTGCAGTAAAAACCCATATGGGAACTTTCAAAAGTTGGCGGGTATGTAACAAGTCTTACTATTTTTATGCTCCATTTATGGGCAATATGCTTTCTAGTCTGTCCAGTCTGCTTCTGGTTATAAAGTTTATGGTCGAGGTAGTTTTTGATGAAGTTGAAATCCAATCAACTTGAAACTTAGTACACATGTGTTCCTCTTGATATGATCTTCTTAATTTTACTGCCAAATTAAAGATTTTACCTAATTTTCATAGTCAACTGAACATAGAAAATGATTGTACGGATGGGAAATCCATGTACTTATGACCTTTTCTTGTTTGAAGAAAAAAAATACATTTTAACGATAATGGAACAAAGCAGCCTGGGTAAGTGGGGCTGCTTTTATGGTAATTCAATTACCTTTTATTCACCTTCTTCCACTTCAGAGCTATCAGCTCTTTGATTATTACATGTCTCTTTAATCGTGATAGTTGCACAATGATTCACATATAAAAACAAAATGCTCACCTATTTTAATCTGTACATATTTCAAAGCATTATTACATTATTTGACTGTAATATTCATTGGATAAATAAGTTCAGTATTGTTTTCTTCAAAACAATTTAAAAGCCATATTTTAATTTGTATAGGCAGCAGCCTGTTTACAGGATGAATTTTGGTATATCATTGTCCATCTGTACGTCTGTCTGTCCATTGTCAACATGTTGGACAATAACTCAAAAATGCTAAAATCAATTTGCAAACAAATAAACCTTTGGTGAATTGTTTATATCTATTGATGTGAGCTCCCTTTTAATTTTTTTAAATTTTAGATTTTACCTTACGGAGTTATAGGGTTTTCATTTAAAAAGAGGATTTTCCAGTATTTGCACAATTATTCAAAACACTTTCATCAATTTACAAAAAACTTAAGTGAATTGTTAATCTCATTTGATATGAGTTCTCTTTTTATTTTTATAAATTTTAGATTCTATGTTTCTGAGTTATAGGATTTTATTCATAATAAAGGGGGTGATTTTCCAGTTTTCTAACAATGTCTTTAATGTGCTTTGAACACTTTTGTATGAAACTCTGGTGACTGATTTGTGTTCAAAAGAAAAACTAACCTTTATTTTTTTTATTATTTTTTTATAGGGTATTGAAAAGCTCTTTTATTTGTTTATAGTTTTTATACAACAGTACATTGAATAATGAAATATTGAGACACTTATATATTATTTTGATATGTTATTTAGGAAGACTTAAAAGCAGAGATCAATTTGCTGCAGGAGCAAGTTAAACAACATCCTATGGTTGCCAAATACTCCATGGAAATTCAGGCCCTGAAATCTCAACTTAAACATGAGAGAACTCAGAATGATAATACTAACAGAAATAAGGCAGACTTATTGATGGAACTAGATGGAAAATATAAAGAATTAACACAAGGTGAGAATGATGTATTTTTCTAGAGCGTCTTTTATTTCTAATGAAGGTCTAGATAGCCTATCATATATATCTGTGCAGATTAACTCAGCCTTTTAACAATGGTAAGGTTGTGAAATTTTCTTTTATTAGTTAGGAACATGTCTAAATGTTGATCTTCTCTAAGCATTTGGGTTGTTGGCCTTAACTGGGCATTTCAGTTTACCCCAACAATAAGACGGTTAAAGAACACTATCTTTATAATTAATTTCTAAGACATCATTTTTGATAATTACACATGTTTGATAAAAAGGATATTGTAAAATCTCTTTACAAAAAGAATTCATAGAGAATCTTTGGATACATTCTAATAATAATTTTTCAGCCATTTTGAATGTTTAAGAAAAAATAATTTTGATCATTATAATTTTCATGTTACTCTTCTTCTTGGCATTCTGAAAGATATGCATATTGATTTTGACACTTGTGTATTGGTATTTTTTATTTTCTCCTTTGTAGACAAGAAAATATTTACACCAGCACAGACTCCTAAAGAAGAAAATGTTGCTACTGCAACAGTTGAGAAATACAAAAGTCAAGTTAATAATCTACAAGAGGAAGTGGCTAAGGTAAAATTTTAATGGATACACATTAATTCACCCAGCAGGCTGGACACAGAAATTGTACCTTGCAGCAGTCAAATGCATATATATATAAGAGACAACCCTGTTTGTCATACAGAATGTTAAACAAACTTGTGAAAAAAACAAAACACCAAACAACATTAAAAAGATCTTTAAAACTACTTATTGTACAGATTTCTGTTACAATTGAATTAAAATGTTTTACATTATGGAGGGATGACACTGAGTGAGGTCCAAATTGTGATAGCACAGTATTGTTTTAATGAAATTTTTTATCACCTCAAATAATTTGCAGAGGCAAGACCTATGCATTTTGTTTCTGTCCTGTCTCTGAACTTAGGTTTTGGTTGAGAATGTTTTTATTATTTATTTTTTGGGGCTATCATTTAAAGTGGGCCAAAATGATTAAAAATAACATTTTGGAGCCATCTTCAGACATTTTAATTAGGCTATAAGTACACATAGGTATACATACTGCAACTTTAGCATGTTTAGGTGAAAGTTGAAGGTCATTTTGAAAATAATTTGAAAAGTATGCCAATAGCACTTTTTGTCAGTGGTTTGATGCTGTTTCTAGAGTTGCTCTTTATTTATATATGGTAAATTACAAATATAAGGTGAAGGTTACTTTTGATGTTTATTAATTCATTTCAGCTGAAACAACAGCTAACAGAAAATGCTGATGCAGCAGAAAAGGAGAAAGTGGAATTAAATTCTGAGATAGAATCATTAAAGTCAACTGTGAAAGACCTAAGTACCAGTCTGAAAACTCAAAAACTGACCAACAAGATTGAGAGAGAAAATATGAATGATATGCATTTACAAACAATCACAGTAAGTTATATTTATTGTTTCATGTTGTGGTTTCATTGTCTTAATAGAACCACTGTGGTGGTGTTGTGGTAGCATGCTCACCAAAAGTGTTTATGGTGGGGTGAAATCCAAGGTCAGTCAGTCTGAAGACTCAAAATTCAGTATTTGAGTTTTTTTATAGGTTAAACAATACTTGGTCATGTTTTATGAAGATTTAGGCCCAAAGGCGAAGCCGAGGGCTTAAATCTTCATAAAACATGACCAAGAATTGTCTGACCAATTAAGAACATATTCACACTTTCGAGTGACCTTACAAAATTATCCTTTCCCATTGTAATAGTCAAACCTAAATAAGAGTTCACTTTTTATAATGAACTAAAATATAATACATAGGTAATGATCATTTCAATGGATGAAATGAAATAGCACTGACACAGTTTGTGAAGGATAAATTGTTTTTCTTCTGCTTCAGGTAAAATTTAATACTTTTACATGTATATCTGTAGACTTTTTTTTATTTTAAACAGCAACATAATGTTTATATATAAATTCCCTTTTTAAAATTTGATTTTTTTTTTATAAATATAAAACTCTCTGTATGAATATTTGAATTCAGACCATTCAACATTAAATGCTTACTTTTTAATGATAAATTTAAATGTATTGTGTTTCTCTGAAAACAATCCTTTGCTTTTATATATCAGCAGTCTGGCATTGTGTTTTTTTGAAGGAAAAAGAAAATAATTCCCTCAAATGTATGGTATATGAATTAAATATAAATGTCATTTTATTTATCCTTACCAATTTTTTTTTTGTGTATTCTATATATGTTTACCATTAGCAAATGTATGAAATTTTCCAAAATTCAAAATATTTTTAATCTTTGCTCTTTCATCTATAATCAGGTGGCTATTTTCCCAAGGAAAATACCTTCAGGGATTGTACACTTCATTAGTGCAGCTATTAAGAGTTCACTTTCATAATTAACTGACAACGAAAAGTCATTCATGCATAGCATTTCATAGTGCATGGAAGTCCATGTACTATGAAAATTGGAGGGCAAAAAAATGACTTTTCATTGGACAGGAAGGGGTGAGTATGTTCTAAGTCTCGGTTATTGCATAGAAAGGTGTATACTATGAAAATTAGAGCGCGGTGCTTTGCCCCAAGCTCTTATTTTCATAGTATATACCTTTCTATACAATATCCAATTTAGCACATATTTACAACTTGAGTAATCCTGTAATTAGTCTATTGATATGTTTTGGATGACTGGATGTAGCTCATTTACGTAGTTTTATAAATCTACTCCAGTGTAGGACACAGCCGGTCGCCTGGTCGCCAAATGCGACCAAAACCTTGATTGGGCGATTAGAAACTGTAAAAGATAGATAGTTACTGACCCAAAAATAAATCATTGGGCGAGTGCATTATTATTCTCAAAATCGTAATTACTCCTTAAATAACACACCCCAACTTCGGAAAAATCATTTTCGGAAATCCTCTGATCACATCTTTAAAACGTACAAGTTGAGGAGGTGTTCCATAATTGGAAGGATATACATATAGAAGAAGAAGAAGTGCAGTAGAATTCTAACATTGCGAATGACAAACACGTCGTGCGTGATATTGCATGCTCGATTGCATGTTTAGTGGGTCAAATAAGGCTTTACTGGCAATGGTGGTCGCTAAACAAAATGTGTTTAATAAAAGATAACGACAGTCATTGACAGTAAAATCTCGTCTGACGCACTAAACCAAACAAGGACACAGGAGTTATGGAAAAAAAACTCCAAACACGGATACAACTGAGAAGCTGTCAAAATATTTTTTTTCATACGAACCCCCAAGTACAGAAACAAGTGACTGTGATATAAGAAAATATTACGTTTATAAAATGTTTTGATTTTGTTTTTCATTGACATTTTGTACTAAAATACAAACTTTTGAAATGACTGACCGGACAGAATATCGCGGAAATTCCCAGTACTAATTTCAATAGATCAATTCGCAGAAAACTGTTTAATTTTAAACGCAACAACAAAATCTTCATCGATGGGCACGACATCACTATGCAATCGAAACGGTAATTGAACTTCTCTTCTTGCTACTCTCATGGAATGAGAAGTCACTTTTTCCTCTTCAAAACCCTATATTGATCTATATTAGGCACTGGACAGTGAGGTTTCATTAATTCAGTGACAATGAAGACTGTGAATGTGTTTTTTAGGGTTATGTGTCGGCAAGGTTTGATTGAAAAGTTAAGAACATCAATTTATAATGTTTTTTTTTCTCCATTTTTTATGGCTCAACACGGAAAAAAAATTGAGTAAAATAATTGGGCTACCAATTGGCATTTTGGGCCTGTGAAGTAATTTTTTTACTGGCCCAAAAAAAATTTTCGGGCCAGCCTTCGGCTGGCCCGACTGTCCTACACTGTACTCACTATAATATCATTGTAAAAATGGGATTTCAAAAGGCCCTTGACTTTAGAATGTAAAGAAGGTAGCTGCTGGTGTAAGTATGTTTTTTTTTATATAAAGCGTTGTTTTACTATACAAGTAAAATTGAGAATGGAAATGGGGAATGTGTCAAAGAGACAACAACTCGACCAAATAAAAAAACAACAGCAGAAGGTCACCAACAGGTCTTCAATATAGCGAGAAATTCCCGCACCCGGAGGCGTTCTTCAGCTGGCCCCTAAACAAATATATACTGGTTCAGTGATACTTATTTAAATGGTAAGATGACAAAATGAATTGACCAAGAGCAGACAATTCTTAAATTGCAGTGAACGCTTTACATTCTTACAAACATTTTTTTAATCTCACATATAACCTAAAGTAGGGACTCTGTGGGATTTTTATAGGAGTATTTCGTAATTTATATCAATGTATTATTTGAATGTACCGTATGGCAGGAGAAATTTAACGTACATGGTTTCAGAAAATCATTTGACCTTTGACCCGTAGCACGTGTCGGAATTTGATGACAACACAATTTTTTTCTGCCAAAATTTCTTCATCCTTAATGCCTACTGAATATACATGTACAAAAATTGTAAAAATGTTGATAACTTAGATACATTGTCTTTAAAAGTATTTTTTCTGTTTACTAAAGCTTATGTTGTCGTTATCAGCTTTTTCAAATGATTAAAAAAGGAAATAAACAGAGATAATATTATTTAGATTGTAAAACTGGAAAAAATAAATTTGACTAAAACTGAACATTTTTAGCAGGACAATTTTTATTTTATTACTTAAAGTTTGTTTATGATTGTAACTGATTTGGTGGAAATGACAAAACAAATAAGCATTTAAAACTGGAGAACATAAAGAAGAAAAGGGGGAGGAAAAAAAGGGGGGGGGTCGGACCACTTTTTTTTAACTTCCTATTTCGGAAACGAAGTATATCATCATAGGGATTTTTGGATTTAATGTAATTAATTCTGGATTTATGTGTATATACGTCCAGTAAATCAGGGTTTTCATTCATCGGGTATTAGTATTGTTATAAAAGTAACCCTCCCAAAGCTTCTGACTTTAATCCCCAAAAATGTGCTTGATTTTGGCGTTACACAATCTTGTTTCAAAGCACCCCACAAAGTTATATACAGAATAATGTCAGTTACTGTTCGCCATGCATGCAGGGGCGGATCCAGTAATTTTAAAAAGATGGGTTCCAAACTAGGACAAGGGAGGGCGTGAGGATTCCAACTATATGTCCCCATTTAAATGCATTGATCGTCCAAAAAAGGAGGGGTCCCAACCCCCAGAACCCTCCGTTTGGATCCGTCACTGCGGTGATCAACGATAACACAGAGCTAAATAGACTTTATATAAAAAAAAAGGCACTCATACCACATCATCCTATATCTATTGACATTGTATCCTGGCTGCAGACTAGTTCAACAAAAGTTGCAGAGTTATGAAGAGTAATAACGTGTACAATGCACTATCAAGTAACCGACGAACATTTTTTACCCTTTTTTTTTTTAAAGCTCAAACTGGAAAACTTATTTAAGATACAGGGAATATGCACAACAGACACTCAGACTGGTTGCTTTGAACAATGCACATTCATCAATCAATGTATTTTCCAAAAATATAAAAACATGTAATTTTATCTGGATTTTGAGATGAGATATTGTCAAATAAGGCCCTGGAAATCGAGATGGACAAAAGTAAACTCGGAATTTAGGAATTGGAACCCTTTGAACCCCAAGTCAAAAGATAAACAGACAAACAATCGTACACATGACACAACATAAAAAAAATAAAGAATAAGCAACACGAACACCGTCAAAAACTTGGGGTCTCAGGTGCTCCGGAATAGTAAGTATATCCTGCTCCACATGTGGCACTTATCGTGTTGCTCATGCTATAACAAATCCAGCGAATAGTACAATTCTGTAGGTCACATTCATTAAAGGGATTGAAGCTTACTGTTCAGTGTCAGCCTACTTCGGCTCCGTGTTAAAGACAGTACTTAGATCTATAATGTTGTTTTTTTTGGCAAATTGTGAATTGGATGGAAGGTTGTCTCATTGGCACTCATACAACATCTTCTTATATCTATAGATCTTGAATGCCATGTTAGCCAAGAAAAGATTAAATCATAATAAAAGATCAAGAATAAAATGCTTTATTTTGGTTTTTTTTTTGTTGGCTTTATAAAACAAGTACAAAGACAAGACAGACTAATTTTTCAAAATGTTTTAAATTAAGTCTGAATAAAAAAATTCCTTCATCAAACAGCTAGTTCCATCTTATTGCTCAGCAGTTTTTTCACAGCCTGAAAGTATAAAATAGAAGAAATAAAAACAATTTGTTATATACCTATATAAACTCTTTTTCATTTTATAATATCAAAAAAAAAAAAAAGGAGAATCTTTCTTGTAGAGAATATGAGATCGGTTGATGAATGCCCAGTGGCAAGTATTTCATTATAGTCAGGAGGATCAAAGATATAGATTGGTTAACTAATGCCCAGCCACAAATATTTCATTATATTCAGGATGATCAAAGATATAGATTGGTTAATTAATCCTAGTGGCAAATATTTCATTATATTCAGGAGGACCAAAGATATAGATTGGTTAATTAATGCCCAATTGCAAATATTTTATTATGTTCAGGAGGATCAAAGATCTAGATTGGTTGATTAATGTCAAGTGGCAAATATTTCATTATATTCAGGAGGTTAAAAAACAAATATATGAAAAACTGTTTATATCTGATGAATACAAAATTTAAAAACAATGTCCAGTATAGTTTTCTGTAGTTGCAAACTGATATGATGTAACTTTGTCAATATGAAAATGTATTTAGTTAACCTACTTTCATAAAAAGGTTTAAATACCAAAAATATTTCAGACATTTAAAAATCCTATTTACATGTACCTTGTAGAATTATGATTTTTTTTGCTTATATGCCTGGCTTTAACCATGTGTGGTTGAGTACATGCTGATGTTATGTTGTCAATTGGCCTGAGGTTTGCTTGTTAGAGAACAACAACATGGCTGGCATGAGTCATTGCAAGGATTTTTTTAAATTCAGAAAGCAAATCAGTTTCAATCAAGTTTTCAATTATAATTAAACTAAGTCTCCATCCCCACTGCCATGGTCGTTCTTGCGTATTTATACACCCAACACAGTCAGAAGACACCTCACTTTCTATAGTGGGTTTTAATACTAATGGAACGATTGAAGTCTAGGTAATTGACACTTATTGAAAGGAGAAATAAAGTTTGTGTCATGCATATTTTTAATTTACATATGTGCAATTTCTTTGATTTGATCCTTTATAAATGTTCTTTAAATGTATTTACGGGAAAGGTTGCTGCTTTTAATTAATAAGTTTGTAATTTTGTTGGTCACTGTTGTACTTCAAATATAAATCTATGCAACAGAGGTATCAAATGATTACCAGTAATTGCCGTTGTAAATTTGGTCACATTTATTTATCAATAATTTATCATACTCAAATATATTGAGACATATTATATATTTTTTCAATAAATTATCGATATCAAATGGCAGCAAATGGACTTAAGATCCCGCTAACATACTTCCCACCGCCACATTCTGTATGTATGTGCCTTTCCTAAGTCAGGAGCCTGTTATTCAGTAGTTGTCGTTTGTCTATGACATACATGTTTGAATTTGTTCATTTTGTACACAAATTAGGTCGTTAGTTTTCTCGTTTAATTACATTGTCTTTTCAATGCCCTTTATAGCTTTCTATGCCGCGGTATATGCTTTGCTCATTGTTGAAGGCTATACAGTGACCTATAGTTTTTAATTTCTGTGTCTCTTAACTTAGTGGGGAGAGTTGTCTCATTGGCAATCATACCACATCTTCCTTTTTATAGTAAATATTTTTACAATATTTGAACGACAAATCAAATAAAAAAAAATCATTCTATAATTAAAGGGTCCTTCGGTACATATTAATTACAAACAAGAAAATAATAATAAAAAAAATACTACTTGTTATTTGACAATTTACATAATTATATTCTTTTCTCTGATTTGCCTAGCAAATAATATAAACATTACAGCCTTCTGTCATCTATTATATAATGCAGTTCATTGGGAATTATATTATGGCAGTTAAAAAATATATGGAACTATATAGCTTTAATTGTCCTACCGACTCTGAATGAAGCTATTTTTATTTATTATCCCGCATAGTGCCTCAATAGTTTTACCTGGAAAGGGAATTAACCCATGTGTCTGAATTACAAACCAACAGAAATTCTACACTGTCGATAATAGCTATCCTCGAGTGATTTCGAGCGAGTGATTATCAGTGTAAAGAGTATAATACTATAGTTTTCTTCGTGAAGAAATTGAAACACAGTATTTTAAATAGAAAATAATTGTTAATCACCGATATCAAAGTTGTAAAATAGGAAGACACTTCTACGGAGCGCCGATTTTATAATGCCAATGAGAAAATATTTCATGTGGTTTGTAACGTCGTGAACGTTCACGGCTATCTTTTTTCTCCTTTTCTTAGACGAAACATACCATCTTTACCAGGGTCGCGCCTTGCTCATGTAGAACAGATCAACACATACCCAACATGATTTTACGGAGAAAATATTCTAGATTTTGGAAAAGTATGGATCCCCCCGTTATTTTTAGAAATAACACTTATTTTTGGCAAAAACATTAAAAAAATGAAGTTAATATCAATAATTTCCTACCTTCTTCTACAATTTTACTCGAGATACTTACAAAATCAGATTCCTGGTTTATTTCTGCATTTGTGTGTCAATTTTCGTTGTCTGTTTACCTTTCTATAAAAAGCGCGAGGAACGGAAAGGGTTAGCATTTGTCTGTCTCGATAGCTGAAAAGTGACGTTTACGGCAACTCTTATCGTAGTTCAAAGATTTACTGCAAGCTAATATACACGTTGATATATAAGATTATTACTGAATTGAAAAGCACAGATACTGAAGTTTCTCAAGCTATTTTTATTTATTTTTTACAGTGAGGGAAAAGTTGTTTATTTTGCAGTTACAAAAACGTTGCAAATGCGAAAAATGCATTGCGGCAGATATAGTTTTTTTAACGTGACGTTCCTACAGAGTCCCTACCTAAAGCTAATACTATCTTGAAAATGCTTTTAAATGAGTACAAACAGTTGGATCCCCCTCCCATATCTTTGGTTGAAACACCTTTTAAAAATGTCTGGATCTGCCCCTGGTATGTACCCGTAGGTAGTCTAGTGGTTAGTTTATATGCATGAAATATTTGTCACTGGACACTAGGCAACCAATTATCGACCAATTTATGACTAAATATATCAAATTGCTTTATAAATAATTTCCCTTCAAAAGATTCATGGTTGACACTTTTTGTGTACAAAGTAATTGCATGGAAGATAAAGGATTACACATTTTAGATTGAGTTGTACTTTAATCAAGGTATAAAGCACCATAATTATTACTCTTTATTTTGATGAAAGAAATATTTTAATTGTCAAAACAAAATTTAGATTAGTAGGATGTTAAAAATCTGTTTGAAAACTAATTACAAACTATTTAGTTAAATTTGGAACACAGAATGTATTTCAAAATAGCCAGTAGCAATTTTTGTTCTAATATCTTGATTACAATACAATGAAATCTTACCCTTGTGGTCATTCATGCGTAGTTACTTAGTTCACGGGAAAAGTATGTACTATGAAAATTAGAAGGCAAATTCAAGCAATTTGATTGGACGAAAAGTTGTAAGTATGTGCTAATAAATCTTCAAAAAATTATTTATTTTAAATCTAAATAAAACCTATCAAAGGGTTTATTTTAGCCTTGAGCACTAAAAATAAAATTAGCCTGATCAGATTACTCATCTTTTCTCTAAACTAATTTGACTAGTACAAGCTTTTCCCTTGATTATTATACCAAAGGCAGAATACAGTTATACATGTATCATGATTGTATGTTAAAATATGTTCATGTGAGTACAGTTCAAAATTTGGTAGCAAAATTTGTCTACCAAATTAATTTTGTATTAATCAGATCTAGAGACAAAATATACAAGAATGACATCAAGTGTAAAACAAACAGCAAGAAATGTAAGAAAAAAATATATAGGGTGAATATATATTGGACGTACCCACAACATGTTGATAGTTTTTCAATGTCATTTAGTTTGAGTCATATATGATATAGTTCTTTAATATAATATGGCAAACAAGTGATTGAAATGTACTGTCACAGTGTGGATTCATTAGTATTCGTTGGATACCAATTTTCGTGGATTTAGTGGGAAAGGGAGAACCACGAATTTAAATGTTGAACAAATATGTAAATATGCTTATTGTTGAAGGCCGTATGGTGACCTATAGTTGTTAATGTCTGTGTCATTTTGGTCTTTTGTGGATAGTTGTCTCATTGGCAATCATACCATATCTTCTTTTTTTTAAGTTTTCCTCAATCCACGAAAATTGGTACCCATGAAAATAAATGAATCCACAGTAATTGATGTTATTATAATAGTGATTTCATTTTGAAAAATCAGATGTATATGAAATGTAATTAATTACTTAAGCATATAATTGATTCAAGGTCTGTTATAGTAGATTGATATTTTTTGTTACATTTCTTGTAGCAAATAACAACTCCAAAAAAAGCAGCATATACTTTACGAAACAGAGTGATTGCTGCACCGTCAACAGGATCCAATACACCAAGTTTAAATGATTCCATACCATTTGAAAAAGATGAGGATATTTTTGATGAAAATCAGCCAGACTTTATGATGGAACAAGCTCATACGGCTTTAATGGATGAAATGAAAATTTTACAGGTATTTTAAATAAAGACGGTTAAATAACAAACAAAAATAAGATAAAAGAAATATTTTAAAATAAGATATGTGTTCACTTTTTTGTATACAGTTAGATTGAGATGAAACAGGACACATGTCGAGAATATGACAATATAAGTATAATGTATCAAAAAATTATGTCAATAGACTCAATGATCAGAAAGTTACACATCAAGGAATTATCTCTTCTTATACAACAATACATATAAAAGGTGCATCTCATGAATTTTAATCTGTGTGACTGGTGGATATATATCTTTCACAAATATTGCATTTGAGGGTGTTGGAAAATATTTTGTTACACTTTTTATAATGTTAAATGATTGATATTTTCCATGCAAATGATACTAATACTTTAAAAAGTTGAACTGAGGGTTTGCCAATATATCCAAATAATCGGTACTTTATGGAAAAAAATTTATGCATGGTAAGCCATTTACATTCTGTATACTGTGGATTTTTTTTTTTTCGTGGGTACCAATTTTCGTGGATTACCAAAAACTTGCATGTTCGTTGATATTTGATTTCATGGTTTTGCGAAGTCTGCATATAAGCCTATAGAAATTTGTTATTTGTTGAACATTTTATTATGTGGTTCACTTGTACCCAGGAAAGCAACGAATATTGGTATCCAACGAATAATAATGAATCTACAGTATTATTCGAAATAAAATTAATGTCATATTTTAAGTTAAAAGCTGCATTATAATCTAATCAATATAATGCATTTATTTTGCAGGACAAAAATAACAGTTTAACTGAGAGAATTGCTGAGTTTGAGACTGAGGCTATCCAATTAAGGCAACATATCTCTAAAGTAGACCATAAGAATGGACAATTAAATGAGGTACAATGGCTATAAACATCAAAGTTCTTTCCCTGTTACTTATAATGAGAGTAGTTTTCTTTTTATGCCCCACCTACAATAGTCCAATCAACTTGAAACTTAGTAAACCTGTTGCTTATGATATGATCTTTCTAATTTTAAAGCAAAAGTAGACTCCATTGAACATAGAAAATGAAAGTTGGAGTTTCAGGTTTAAGTTTTTGGTCAAGGTAGTTTTTGATGAAGCTGAAGTCCTATCAACTTGAAACTTAGTGCACTTGTTGCTTATGATATGATCTTTCTAATTTTAAAGCCAAATTAGACTTTTGACCCCAATTTCACATTCCACTTAACATAGAAAATGAAAGTGGGAGTTTCAGATTAAAGTTTTTGGTCAAGGTAGTTTTTGATGAAGCTGGAGTCCCTATCAACTTGAAACCTAGTACACCTTTTGCTTATGATATGATCTTTCTAATTTTAATTTTAATGCCAAATTAGATTTTTACCCTATTTCACGGTCAATGGAACATGGAAAATGATCAAGTGGGGTATCCCTGTACATTGGACCCATTCTTGTTAAAATTATCCTTGGACATTGATTTCTTGTGTGTGAAGTGCACAAGATCTTGAAAAATTTCTTAAATTTAAAAGATTGATTTAAATTGACAAAAATACAACAACAAAAATGAACTATGAAATATTTCCAAACATTGAACTTGTGAATTGTTTTTTTGACTATAGCTAACAGATTGTTTTGACTCTTTTCATTGATTTGATATTTTAAGGTCCTTTCTATTGACTTGTTGAAAAAGCGAGACATAGCAATCCTACATTCTCTTGTCAGTGGTGTCCATAAATACCCACTCTGTGGTTAAAGTTTTTTGAAATTTTAGTTACTTTCTTAAACTATCCTGGATTTCTACCAAACTTGGACAGAAGCTTGTTTATGATAGTATCCAGAAGTAAATTTTGTTAAAAAAAATCCTGCTTTCCGTATTTTACTTATAAATGGGCTTAGTTTTTCAGCTGGGAAACATTACATTTACTCTGTGGTTAAAGTATTTAAGATTTAACAACTTTCTTAAACTGTCCTTGATTTCTACCAACGTGATCAGGAGCTTGTTTATGATCATAAGATAGTATCCTGAAGTAAATTTTGTAAAAAAAAATGTTTTTCCGTATTTTACTTTATAGAAATGGACTTAGTTTTTCCGCCAGGAAACATAACACAGTGGTTAAAGTTTTTAAAATTTTAATAACATTCTTAAGCTATCCTGGATTTGTACCAAACTTAGACAGAAGCTTATGATCAAAAGCTAGTATCTAGAAGTAAATTTAGTAAACATTTTGTTCATGTTTTCTCGTGTTTTACATATAAATGGACTTGGTTTTTCTTCCAGTTAACCTTACATACTTTTTTAAAGTGAGCATAGTAAAAAAGACTTATGATATGAATATTGAATATTTTGTTTATATAGATTAGACCGTTGGTTTTCCCGTTTGAATGGTTTTACACTAGTTATTTTGGGGCCCTTTATAGCTTGTTGTTCGGTGTGAGCCAAGGCTCCGTGTTGAAGGCCGTACTTTAACCTATAATGGTTTAATTTTTGAATTGTTGTTTGGATGGAGAGTTGTCTCATTGGCACTCACACCACATCTTCCGATATCTATTGAAGTGTTTTTCTGTCAAGTCTTCAAATGTTTTCTTTATATTTATGAATGCTAACTAATTGAACTGTTGTTTTTTTTCCCAGATATTAGATAGAGAAAGAGCAGACCTAGCCTCCAGAGCTGAGTCATCAGAAAAACAGGTGATTGAACTACAGAAACAGTTATTACAATCTCAAGAAGAGGCCAGAAGTAAGTACTTATGTACTACATGTATTATAAGTGTACAGGAAACTAGCCAGTATATTGGTCTTTTAAAATATTTTGTTTTCATTTTCACTACTTATGAAAATCTTATCAATTATCAATCACTATGTTATATAAATTTGGCTGATAAAAAAATAGGTACCTGCATATGGGGGCATTGGTTTTTTTGTTTTCCGTTAAAATTTAATAGGTCTTATTTGATATCTGATATTCTTTCGATGATCACAATTCAGACATTGTGTTCCTCTTAACTCAGAACCCCTTACCATTTTTACAGTGGAAACATATCTAAACCTAACATGATGGGTCCTTTTATAGCTGATGATATTGTATGGGTTTTTCTTAATGCTATAGGCCCTACAATGACCTATGATAAAATATATCACTGAACCCTGGTGGATAGGTGTGTTATCAGCAATCATTCCCCATCTCAATTTTGTATGCCCCCTCCTAGACTAGAGGCATTATGTCTGTGCGTCTGTTCTTTTGTCTGTCTGTCCGTCTCCCGCTTCAGTTTAAAAGTTTTATTATCAGGGTAGATTTTGAAGAAGTTGAAGTCCAATCAACTCCAGACTTAGAACAAATGTTCCCTATTATATGATCTTTTTAAATTTAATGCCAAATAAGAATTCTGACCCCAATTTCATAGTCCTCTGAACATAGAAAATGATTGTGCAAGAACTATGGACACATTCTTTTTTTCAGTGAATAAAGAAGAAGCAAGAGATTACAATGTGATGATGACATCCAATGAAAAGCAGCTAGATGACCTCAAGAAGGAACATAAGTTAACCAAAGAGGAGAATGAAAAGAATCTAAATACACTGGAGACAAAGGTATATATTGTAAACCTAGTTTTATTCATCAAAACAAAGTTGTGAAAATTAGTACTTCCAAAATTTTAGTTTTGCTGTTGTTGTATTCAAAATATACTTCTGTGAAATTACCTAAAAATTGCATATGGATCAAAAGGGAAGCTTAACAATTATAAAGTTGGTTTACAGTAAACTTAGATAAGAAAAAAAGCACTTAACAAATAGCAACCCTGTATAAAGTTCAAGGTAATTGTCTTGATTCATGTTAAGTATTTTAAGGAATTTCAGATTGATATCAAGTTTTGGTTTTAATTAAAAATAAAAGAGGTTTTTGGTCTTATCTGCTGAGTTCATTGACAAATTGTAAAAAAGATATATTTAATACAGATACATCTGCAAACTGTTAATTTGTATTTTACCCTGTTTAATAAAACACAGAACTATCTTCTTGTATCATAGATGTCCAGTATTCTACTTCATAAGGATCACCTCTCATATATTTCTGTTAATACTTGTTTTATCATTTCAGCTTGTCCAGTTAGCCGCAGAACTTGATAACATTACTAAAAATTTAGAAACAACATTAGAAACAAAGGAATCATTACAGGTAATTTCTTTTGTCTATAAGGATGAGCATAACAATTCAGGGAGATAACTCTTGTTAGTCAACAAAATATATTTAAAACTCTTGAAAGTCAACAAAATGCCTAAGAAGCAAAATTTTAGTTAATCATGTTTCATCAAAACATGATTAACTGAAATTAAAGATGCAAAGCAAACTCAAATCTACATCCAAGTATCTTAAGGAGGCTCGCGGGTATAAGATTTTCCGAAAAAAAATAAACTTTAATTTTTCATTACAAATTTTATTTACTACCTTAAGTAGTTGTTACTTTATCATATGATCCAAAAATAATTCCCAAAAATCACTTCGTGTTGGCTCCAGATGACTTTTAAAATGTTGATAACACTGAAAAAGCTCCAAATTATCTCCCTTTGGTGCAAAAATGCCATTTTTTTGCGTTAAAATTGAAATATTTTTTTTAAATCATCGGTGACCTATATTTTTTATTGTTGTTTTCGAATAAGCTGTACATAAACGAAATAATTTTAAAATTTAAGCAATTTCTGTAATTTAGTTCTTTTTTTATTTCGATATTACCGATATTTCCCCTATTAGTCCAACAGAAAAAAAGGACATTAACAAAAATGTATGCTTCTTTCGAATGCAGATAGTGAGCGTAAATGAACGGTGACCCCATTTTTTTATTTCATTTTTCCATTAAGATTAAGATAAAGTTCGTTTATAGAAAAATGTAGAGAAATCCTATATTAAATTAAAAAAATGATTTAGACCCGCGAGCCCCCTTAATGCACAAAATGTATCAATCATATGTCAGTGGCAGATTTTTAACTGATATATTGCTTTCTCTTTCAAAGTTAAAAAAATCATGTGTTTCATTGGGTTGTTCTTTCATGGAAGTTTCAATAAACCATATCATGTATTCATAATATTCTATTTATTTATCATTATAATTTTTTTAGGAAGAAGTAGATACTTTGCAAGTGGAAAAAATATTTAAAGACAGTTTGATTTCTGAATTAGAAGAAACATTAAGGAATGAAAAGAGTAAAATGTCTGACCTACTTCGTGAGAATCAGGTGAGTTTATTTATGTCCCATTTGAGGTTTTTTTTGGCTGTTGCTAATCTGTAATTCTCTATTACGATTAATTTATTGCACATAGTAAATGACTTGTTATACAGATATTTTTTTCTTTTTTTTTTCATGAACAATTTTTCTTTGTATTACATTATCAAAATATTTTGGGTTTTCACTTAGTTGTCATATGGGTAAAATTTGTTTAGTTTTGATCATATGCCAAGGTTTGGTTACCATTAGTCATATTTTTTAACCAAGACTCCTGATGACAAAAAACTGTAGGTAAAACATTTTACTAGGTAGCCTTTTCAATAGTCGTCTGGCGCGAAAAGGACGATAACTCAATTTTAGAATTTAATATTTTTGGAGACGGTCAATTTCCGGAATTCCATGCTTGATCATCACGATTTTTTCTTTGGCCGTTGACGACATAACTATTGCTGTATTCTTTGACAATAAGGTATATATTTAACAAGGCAGAATTATCAATGTATTATCGTGGTATCAATATATGTAAGAAATATTAGATACCTGAATTATTTGTAATTTTGGCAAGGACAGTTCATCACGTCCACTGAAAACATGGTTTTGTAAACTATCACTTATCGGCATCTCCGGGCGGCAAACCAGATTAATTTCCTGATGATCTTTACTACAGCATTCTGATTGTTGTTAATTGCTACATATTATCATTTTTTGTGAATCGATGTTTTTTTACATTATCAACAAATGTGAGTAACATTCTAGGTTGAGTTGTCGTTCGTAGTGATATAGTTTGTTCCAAACCATTGTTTGTTTCTGGTACATGACACTATTCAGTACATATTTGTTAAATTGAATAGATATTACTGTTTTGAAATCATTTTTTAAAGAGACTTATTTATGTTCTAAAATTCAAAAAATATATATTGTTTTAAATTATTTTATTTAGATAGCGCTCTTACATTAGGATTCCATCGTATTTTTATTTATCAGTTGTCAAATTAGACCAATCTGTGATCTTTATCCCCTGCATAATGGATCCTTTTCTACCTCAGACATAGATTATCTTAGCTTGGTTTGGCAAAACTTTCAAGAACTTTGGTCCTCAATGCTCTTCAACTTTGTACTTTATTTCGCCTTTTTAACTTTTTTGGATTCGAGCATCACTGATGAGTCTTTTTGTAGACGAAACGCGTCTAACGTTTATACAAAATTTAGTCCTGGTATTTATGATGAATTTATTTACATACATGGCAGACCACACTCCTTTATTTCTTTAATGGCTTTCAGTTTGGTGGACACAGGGTAATGATTCCCAGTTCCCTCCCCAAACTTCTTCTTCCCTCCATATTCTGTTCCCCTGCTCTCCCATTTTTCATCAACAAGAATTATCTCTGTTTTAACAACACTTTTCTCGCGATTAAAATCACCCTGCCTCAAGCTTTCATCCATCATATTTTTATTTCTAGTCCTCTCATTCCATAGTTCCCATAATTCTGTCCAACCCCTTATCAGTGTCACAATGGCTCGCACCCATTAAGAACCCATCACTCAACAAATTATATTATACTACCTGATTTGTCTCCTATACGTAAAAATTACGAGTCAGGTTTTTTTGCTTTAATGTGAATGGACATTTTTTTTCACACATCTCATTTTTTCACTCCCATGCGTATTTGTTATTATCAACTTTAACTATATGGCATCAACGCACATAATACAAACTATCTTTTCACAAAACACAAAAGATTGCATAACAAAAACAAACTCAGGGTTGCTATTAAAGTTTACTTTGCGAGCACAAAGTGATGAATTAATAATAAAACAATTTGGTTAAGCAAAATGAATATCCAAAATATGTTTTAGAAATAGACTATAGTTGACGAGATACCCCCTCGTGTAACCAGATTTATCTCTTCTGAGATTTAAACACATTGAAATTGAGATTGAATTGTTTCCCTTTGATAACAGCCAGTTCCAAATCAAGATTATTTGTTTGATGATTTTTAATTGATTGACAATACTTTAATAAAAGAAAATGATAATACTTTCAATTTTGGGGTCTCACAAAGACTTTTTCACCTTCTTTTCTAATTTTTCATTAAAAACCCAAATTTAGAAGAAAAGGCTATACTAGGTAATCACCAACATAAATGTTTTTTATCCAGTTTCAAAACATTTGTGTCATGTTAGTATTTTGTTACCTTGAAATATGATTCACAAATAATTTAATATTTATAGATTATCCTTGGTTATCTTAATGAGATTGATTTTCTCTCTTCAGCCGGTACAGAGAAAGTGCGAAAAGCAATAGAGTTGAGATAATTTATAATAAACTGTTTATTGCTATTTTGCCTGTGACGATGTTCATGTTCACAATGATAACAACAAGTGTGCCCTTAGCTTCCAGCTATAATTTTTCATAATACTCTACTGTGCTTAGAAAAAAAATTATCATTCAGTAAGATCAAAGGAAAATTTCGTTAAAAAGCAATAAGATAGGAGCTTTCATTTTCTGACCCGATTGAAATATGGCTTTACATTTATACTTTTGCCTTAAAATATCATTTCAGACTTTATTACACGAATCACAGCAAGAAAGATCTACTATGTCAGACCAGTTGAGAGAAGAAGAAAGACAGAATGAGGCTAATAACCAGACAATCAGTAATTTACAAAGAGAATTACAGAATTTAGAGCAAACTGCCAATACACAACAAAAACAGCTTGCACAAAATACAGTAAGATGAATATTCTAGTTCATTGTTACTGTTGTCAACTCTTTTAAGATAGGCTTCATAGTGTTGTCTTATTATTGTTGTGAGCAATAAGTTTGTTTGTCAATGACATCTGGCTCTTAAAGATTTATCAAATTGTTTAATAATTTTACAAAAATTGAGAATTTTTCTTTTAACTCACCTGATCCAAATTTTCTGCTGAGTCCAGTATTTTTGTTATTTTACCTTATGCTGCCTGTGAAATGGTAATTTTAAGTAAATTTTGCCGTTTTTGTTTATCTTGAATATAACAATTGATAGAAATAAACTGAAAATAGCAAAATTATTCAGAAAAGTAAGCTCTACAAATAAGTTCCATGATCAAAATTGTCAGTTGACCACTTTAGGAGTTATTGCCCTTTAAAGTAAATTTTTTCCACTGTAATTTTTTACAACGTAATCTACTGGGCAAAAAAAAATTTCAGATGACCCTGCTGTCCTACAGAAATTGGCTGTCATGGTTAAAGATAGAACAAAGGGATTTTCTAAAGAGGTCTAAGGGAATTACAAGTTCTATTTATCACAACTTGAAAACTAATTTAAATAATGATAAGGGGTTTTCAGTAACAATTGTAAGACTACAATGGGATGACCTGCTTTTTATCTTTCTACTAGGCCAATTAAACCAAACTTTGCTGCAATCATTATTAGGGTATCTCATACTATTTATTATGATTTCAAGCTTATTTTACATGTTTTCCAAATAATGCAGTAGATACAAGTGAGCGACACAGGCTCTTGAAAGCCTTTAGTTTATATATTTATTCTCATATCTCAACTTGTTTCTGAAAGTAATTCTGTAACAATATGTACGTCTTTGAACAAAAAAGATAATTTATGAAAATTTAATTTAAACGAAGCAATCTTTAACTATTGTAGGAAGTGATAAATGATTATCTAGATAAAATTAAAGACTTGAAAACCAGTTTGTTTGAGAAGCACTTCACTTTAGAAACTGAACAGGAGAAAACTAAAAGTCTAGAAGACAGTGTACAGTCACTTGTCAGTGAAATAAGGAATGTTAAAAGTCAGGTGTTGAATCTGGAAGAGGAGAAGAGAAAAATGGAAGATGACCATCAGACGGAGGTATTGATCACTCTAGATCTAATAAATTGGTTTCTGTTTCATCAACCACCTAATTTGAAATTTTCTTATACAGTCCTAACTACTTCAATAGATAGTTACCCCATTTTCAAAGTGTTTTGCCTTGGTGGCATATATGTTTTAATGGAAGTGCCTATAGGACTTGTGTTGAAATTTGGTATACATTTGCAGAAGGATTTATATATTTTAGTTGCATTCAGTATATGTAGACCCAAAAAGCAGGATAAAACTGAATGAATAAATATATTCATGTAATGATGCAACTTTCTAGTTGTAATTTATTTATGATTCCATGTTGAATATAAGGAGTTAGTATCATACTTTCATGAAAGATAATGTGGTGCTTGCATTTTGAATCTTATTGGGGTCATATGGTATGACCTAAATCTATTTGATCTTGCAGTATAAGGTTGATGAAGAATTTTGTATGAAGTTGTGCTTCAAGTTAGAACTTTAAACTTGTGTAAGTGTTGTCTCCTCTGTTGAAATTGTAAGATAAGGTCAAAGGAGTAGTATTGAATTCAATATCTGACATATGTCTTCATTTGCCTATGGGAAAATGAAAATTAAACTGACAAAAAGGAAAAAATTACTTGACATTTATACAAAGTTGAATGTAATATTAAAATGGGTTAGATTTTAAATTATGAAACTTTACAATATAACCTAAAATGATTTTTTTAGTTGTCTAATGTAAATGATCAAGTTGACTGTCTGACAAAGAATTTCAATGAACTTGAAGAAGAACACAGAAAAGTACAGAAATCAAAGAATGATCTGGAGGTAATATTAATATAATGATGATAATTATGATAAAAAATTGAAAACAACTTAATGTTCTGTTTACTGAATAAGGGAGATAAAATGGAAGAGTCTATCCTTCTAGAAATAATTGCCCATGCAGTTTTTCAGATTTAACACATTATCATGTTCATGCTGAATTTTACCTATAAAGGAAAAGTTACTATAAATCCCACATTTTTTAGCCCTTGAATTTGAAATCAAAAGTATGTTTTTTTCCCAATGTTCATTAGGCACGAGCTTGGATAGGCATAAGTTTAGTCTTTATTTGAGAAATTCACACTTCTTGTATAAAATGCAAAACCAAATATCTGCCGAAATTTACATTTGTTTCAATATTCAGTTTCCCCCCATTAAAATCATGTCTGCAATAAAGCTACATTTTATGATTGGTCTTGATTCAAGATTGAAATTGTTTTTTTAGCAAATTATTTTTGTCAGAATAAGAAATTACATATTTTAAGAATTTAATTCCCCAGAAGAAATGCTCATCTGCTTCTTGATGGTTGTTATTTGTAATGTTCAATTTTTCCAACAAAATTGATACTGTGGATTCATTATTATTCGTTGGATTCAAATGGAGAGATTGGCAAAACCACAAAATCAAATACCCATGAAGCTATGAATCCACAGTACCTGTTAATTGTTGAATTCATTATATATATAATTATACCCCCCGCTTTGAAAAAAGGGGGGGGGGGTATACTGTTTTACCTCTGTCTGTCCATCCATCCATCCATCCATCCATTTGTCAGTTCATCAGTCCATCAGTCCGTCCGTCCCATGAATATTTTCATCGCATTTTTCTCAGGAACTACTTGACAAGGATTTCTGAAATTTGGTTTCAGGGTTTATATAAGTCAGTTCAGATTCATCACTCGACAACTTCCTGTTTACAGAACACTTGTATCATTTTACACATAATAGCCAAGTTGAAAATTTTCGTCACAGTTTTCTCAGGAACTACTTGGCAAGGAATTCTGAAATTTTGTTTCAGGGTTTATATTAGTCAGTTATACCATGTGATGCGTTTGCAGATTCAATACTCAACATCTTCTTGTTAACTGAAATATTTCCGTGGGGGTATCATCAGTGAGCAGTAGCACTCAGTTTTACTTGTTATTACTGGTTTGTGCGGATTTCTGATTAGAAATTAATAGGATTTATGTTTCTTCTTTTTTTTCAGAAACAATTTGAAACTTTAAAAGATGAAAAAGATGTTTTGAACACTTTGGTAAGTATACTTGTCTGTCAGATTTTACCAATACAAGTACATTATAGAATTTCTTCCAGAACACACAGAGTTAATAAGTCCAGAAACTCTTCCAGATTATAGTTCTGTTCTAAACATCACAACTAGTTGAAATCAGAAAATTGTCCTGAATATGCATGAAAAACTGGCCACAGGACTTAAGCAAGAGTCAATAAATCCATCAACTCTCCCGAGCTTGCATTCACATCATAAACTTATTTGAAAGAAAATAATGTCATTTAAACTTTTGAATCAGCCTTACATTCAGCCTCAAGTGACTAAATATCATTGCTTCAAAAGTTTTATAACTTAAAATCTTTCATCAGAATTTGTTGATCATAACCAGATTAGGTTGTTAAGAGATCCATTTTAACAGTTACAAGGATAATAGACTCATGAAAATTTTGAACAATATGACTGGGGTGACATGTGTAGAAGGATATTCTTACCCATTCTATCATCTGATGCTTCTGTTTTTAGCTTGTTTATTTTTCTGCTGGTCTTAACATCATTTAATTAGGGTCCCGCCTTCAGGTGGGTCGCCCTACAGTGATCAGTCTGTCCGTCCGTAACACTTTAACTTTGTGTCCGCTCCTTATCTAGAGAACTATTATGATTTCATACTTTATACTTTACATGTTTATTAAGCACCACCAGAGGGCGTGTCATGATGTATGTCAAAGGTCAAGGTAAATAAAACTTTGGTTTCAGTTGACAACCATGTGTCCTGTGGTGAAGATCATGTCCACTCTATATCTTGAGAACCGTTATGATTTTAAAGTTTATACTTGACATCCATTTTACCCAACACCAGAGGGTGTGTCATGATGTATGTACAACTTCCTAGGTCAAAGGTCAAGGTAAAAAACCTTTTTTTTTACAACCCCGTGTCCTGTGGTGAAGATTGTGTCTGCTCCATATCTAGATAATGGTTATGATTTCAAAGTTTATACTTGACATCCATTTTAACCACCACCAGAGGGTGTGTCATAATGTATGTACAACTTCCTAGGTCAAAGGTCAAGGTCAAAAAAACTTTGGTTTCAGTTGACAACCCTGTGTCTTGTGGTGAAGATCGTGTCCGCTCTATATCTTGAGAACCGTTATGATTTCAAATATATTCATGACATCCATTTTAACCAACACCAGAGGGTGTGTCATGATGTATGTACAACTTTATAGGTCAAAGATATGTCTGTCTGTTGGTCTGTCCATCGCTAACAAATTTGATCCACACTATATTTTGAGAGGACAGCTGTTTTTATTTCATTCTTTATACCTGACAAACATTTTCAACTTAACATATATATTAACCAACACAAGAAAATGTATCATAATGTATTGATCCTATTTTACCCCACGTTATTGACAGCGGGGCCCACAGAGATGGCTCCCATCTCAATGGTATCTAGTTGCTTTTAGTTTATCTTGATTGCAAAATGTCCTTATACATGTTATAGCAGTTCGTTACTAATGAAATATACCGTATGATAAGTTTGTTTACATATTTAGGTACAAGTAGATAATTTTAACCATCTTTTTTTCAGATAAAAGAAAACAAAGAAACCTATGAAAATGAAGTGACTGATTTAAAACAACAGGTAGTAGTTGCAGAAAAGAGACTGATTGATAAAGAGTCTGAAAGTGAGGAAGTATTTGGTAAACTGATAGAAGAACTAACTTCTAAAAATGATAGGTATCCTTTGTATGGATGTATTGATTGATTAATATGAAATATAAAAAAGTGTATCAGGGAATAATGGATCAATGCCTTAACTTTGGAAAAAATGTAGATTGACAACAATAGAAAGGGGGGGGGGGTCTTTCAGATAGACAGAAAAATAATAAAACACTTAAAGACAACATCACCAATAGTTGCCACATGTAACTATTTAAATTTATATACAAGTATGACTAGTAACTAATTTCAATAAACATAAAAGTTTTAAATGAACAAGTTTTAAGCTATTGACTTAAAAAGAGTAATAATTTCTTATTATCACCTTAACACCGCAAGACTTAAAGAAAACAACAGTGACTTATGCCAATCAATTAAAGAACTACAGGAAAGCAAGGAAGAAAAGAACAGAGAAAATGAAGAATTAAAGGTATATATTTAATTAATATTTTAATAGTTTGCTTGTTTGGATAATTTGATGCCTATTGCTTGAAAGCTTTTATAGAACATTGCTACAGGGAACTAGCTTTTTCCATACTAAAGGCACTCAGGAAATAAGAATGCATGTGAACAGAAATTTTCCTGAATTAAACTTATTGTTGAAATATCTGGTCTTAATTTTTCCTGCCCAGGTGAAAAATTAGGTATACCTGCCTTTCAATGTTTTTCACTTTCGAATATAAAAAAATATGTAACAATTGGATATTCCTGTAGTGCATTGATTCTATACATTTTTGTTCAAATGTATATACATGTAGTTATATGAAAATTAGGATTGTGCCAGAGTTAATAGAATTAAAAAGTTGTCAATAACCAAACAAAAAAGGAATGAAAAGTTAAAAATACATAAATGAAGTGAAAACTGATGTAATTTTATTTTTTATTTCAGAATAAATTAAAAGCGATAGAATCACTTTCTGAAGGATTCCGTAATCAAAAACAGTGTCTTGAGTATGAAATGCAGAATAAAAGGGACACGTAAGTATTGGTGAAAATTTATTAAAAGATGAAAGATAAATACGACGAATTGTTTTTTATACCAACCAAAGTAATACAATAACACGAACGAAACCAATTTGATTGCATCAGATGTGCTTTTCAACAATTAATGTTTATTTAGTGAAGCTTGGCGCCAGAATATTTGAAAGGCTTATACAGATGTTGAAGGGCTGTCAGATGAAACCAAAAAAGACCATATGTACAGTCAAAACTTTACAAGGAATCAAAGCTTAACATGCAGGAGATACATTCCTTAACTTTAGATGATTTTGAAATTTTCTCACAGTAAATTTGAATAGAACACTGTTGATTTTTATATGCCTGTACCAAAGTTTTATATAATTTACTTTATCTTGTTATTTGTAGTCTGGACAAACTGTCGGTAGAATCTATGGTCAAAGAGGAACAGATTAGAGGACTTGAAAGTGATTATGAAATGTAAGGCAATACAATAGAAAATACCAAGAGAAAACAATTACTAATTACATTCAACATGAATTGTAATTGCAAGGGTTAAATTGAAAAATGATTAAGGATAGAGTTTTTATCAGCTTGATTTAGTAAATTCACCTTCCTTTATTTGACAACTGTTTAAGTATTTATAATTTCATTAACTGTTTTTGTTTTGCCCATCAGTGTATGACTAAGAAGTTTCATTACTACAGGAATAGAATCAACCAGTTTATAAAATTAAGACTGCAATTTTCACTACTTTGTTTATTTCTTGAGCTATGCGAAATGTTTTGTAATCTAAAGAAAAATTATGCTTTATAGCTATAGGACTGTTGCATTGTAATATACACGATACCCATGGAAGGGGTGACTACCAATAGAGGAAAATTACAAATTTCACTCACATTTTCACTTACAAGTTTAGATTTTAAAGTTACTTACCTGCATACCATGTTGTTTTATTATTTAACAGTCCTCAATTAGAACTGAGAATCTTTGACATATAACATTTATCCGAATTTGAGAAAAATCCAGTTTAATTCAAATAAAAAAAATTAAAAGATAAGTATATTAAACTATTGTGATTTTTACCCTGTCGCATTTTTTGCAATCATAAAAATATCGCAGTAATTTCCGAATTAACAGTACTAATTATGTTGCATATCTGTAGGATGAAGGAAGAATCAGCAAACATAAAGGCTGAAAATGAGATGCTTCAGCTTAGATTTAGTGAAATAGATAAGGTAAGTCATACTGCAAATTCATGTCTGCATGTAAGCTTACATATAATTCCATCTTCGTTGAGTTTTGAAATTCATGGTTCACCCATGAAGTGCACATAAATTGATATGCCAAGAATATTAATGAATTCTCAGAACACTATATTTATTGTGGCAGTTTTCAAAAAGAAGTAGACACAGACTAGCATTAAAAGTGTCATTCCAAGATACCGAGTTACCTAAAATTGAATAGAATAACTTTATGTAAAAATTTTCTAACCATTGAAACATGCTCAAAACTATAAACTGAATTTATAGTTTGATGTCTCTGAAAGGCTAGTTTGTTCGAAAAAGTGTTTAGTGAATGTAATGAAAGTTTTTATAATATGTTACATTTGATAAAGACTTGAAAAACTGAACAATTAGCAGTTTCAGTATCTAATAAACTATTTGTGATTTTTTTGGTTTAAACTCTAATTTTACGAAGTTGGTAGCTAATCGATAATGTAGGGGTGAATGCTTTTGAAAAAGAACCCTGAAAAGGCCTGAATGCTTTAGATTCTGAAACAGTGAATTGATGAATCATCTGACATTTCGTTTTTTTTGAAATTGCCAAAATGTACATTGTTTCACCTTTTTGCAGTTGGTTGTATTCAATTTGAGTAGATAATTATAGTTTGTTAATAATTTTTTCAGGAGATGAGTGAAGTGAATGAGAGAAATAGGGTATTACTAGAGGAGAATGCTAAACTTGTAGGACATCAGAACTTAAAACAGAAGATTCATTATACAGCCAAGTTAAAAGATGAAAACAATTTCTTAAGAGAAGTAAGTTGATACTACATATTTGTTATAATTAAGAATGGATATGGGGAATATGTTAGAGAAAACAACCTGACCAATTGACAGAAAGCAGACCAAGGCCACCAATGGGTCTTCAACACAGCTAGAAAATCCTGCACCTTGAGGTGGGTTTCAGTTGTCTCCTAAACAAAGAGTACTAGTTCAGTGAAAATGGTCAATCACTCTGAACTCCAAAAACATATAAATGTACTAAAACGAAAAAACATACATGACTATAAATAACAACACATTTTATATTAATTTACTGATTCTAAAGAGAGAGATCAAGACAAGGAAACGATTGAATATCCAGTTGCTTTGATCAAAATATAATAAATTCATGAGATTAAGTATCTTTAAAGCTGTAGCTGTTTGTTTGATTCCTTGTGTTTTTTTTTTATTTTTTACTTTTTAAAAATTGTCTGTACCTTCACCTGACCAATCCCAACCACATTATCTCTTAGTTAACAAGCTTCCATTGAAATAATTTTCATATAATATTTTATTAAGACAAATGTCAAATGATTAACAAATTTAATGGAAAAAAAAATCCAAAAAATAATTTGAATACATGTAGTAATAAAGAAATTCTTCTAATATTGCTCCTTTGGGTGATCTTTTCTTACAGGTTTGACTATATTTTGTAAATGAATGCACATATAAGTAGACTAACATGATCTCCATGGAAAGAGCTGGTAACTGTCTATTTTAGGCCTTACTTGGAACAAACACTTTAGAATGAAAATAAGGTGTTTCATGCACTCTTATAACCCTATCAACGCTATACACGGCATATGCCGCGATGAAGTACGCCGTTCGCCACTGCTATTCGCGGCATATGCCGCGTAGAAAAAGGATTTTTCATTAGGACTCTTAAACCATTCGGTTTTCATTCGGGTTCTCTCTAATTTTTCCTCGTTTGAATCTAGGATATGCAAGGTCTCATTTGCGCTTGAAATCCCGACAATTTTTATAGTAAAATCATGCAGTAGAAGGAAAATAGAAGGAAAATAAAAACAAATATTTTGACAAATGCAAATGGCGGAAATCGGAAACGAAGCTGTAAATATGGGAAAATTTCAGCATTTCCTTGGCGAAACTAACAACGAGGATTAGTTTAAAGGTTTCTAGTTATCTCAATGTGTTTATTACATTAAATTCGTGTGGGAAATATGATTTGATCGATCATTACGAGACGTAGAAAAAGGGTGGAAAACGGAGGTTGACTGAAATTTTTTAGGACGAAGCTAATTATTTGTGCCACGATTACATAAAACGTTATGTATGGTACAATACGCTACGGAATCGGGCAACTGGTGTCTTCTTTACAATATGGCAGATAAAACAACAAAATAAATGAAGACTAAAAGTAGTTTTTATTCAAAATTCAACACAAATGTAATAAATTACACCTTTTACCTGTTAATTACCTAAAAACGCAGGTAACCTGATAAAAATTTCAGTAAAATAATTGCCTAACATTACAGTTCATGCTCTCCTGAGCATTTTTCATGCAATAACTTTCTCTGTATCTTATATAATAAAAAAGATACAGCAGTCTGAAAAGGAAAATACTGTTCTAATGAATGAACTAAAAAAAATGCAGCAGCAGCAGCCATTTTTCTATTTTTTTGTGTAGCGTTGAAAGGGTTAAACAAGCACCTTGTTTGTATAATAGTAATTACAGGTCTAATTAACTAAGAATCTTAAAATCAGTCTCCCAAATTGGACATGTAATTTAATACTTTATTATTTAATTGCAGCAATTAAGCAAGCATCAGCAGGAAATAATGAAATTAAAATCAGGAACACCAACGAAGAAGGAGAACAGAACTCCATTGAAACAATGGAATGAAAAACCATGGGAAGAAACAGAAGAATCTTTATAAACAAAACTGTCTTTTTATTTTTTCAATATTAGGTATAAGTCAGTCAGATTTTTGTGTATCTTTCTATGATCTCTGATTAAATGTGTCAATCAGGAATGTGTAGTCAATGTTCTATGAATTGCTATTTAAAATATCAAATACTGTTTGAAGAAAGGAAATACCTTTGATATTTTGTATAAGAATGTTTTCCTGTTAATAACTTGACATGTTTTGGGCAAATTTTAATATATTTTTGAATGAAGCTACAATTTTATGTGTATTTATTTGAATTTTTTATCATGTTCATGTGTAAACATAGTTTGTTTTCAGAATATGTCTTTGAAAATCTGTCCAGTTTTGTTGGTTTTATGTTCCTTAAGTGGCATCCTATTATGTTTTATGCAAAATTTCATCCTTTTCCATTAAGATATTAAGGAGAAAATGTAGTACAAACTTTGATAGTCTGTTCCAAAATGGAATTAACTCTGACTAAACTCCTGTTACAACATAGGAATATGGTATTTATTATCAGTCTAATTTATCTTGACTTATCTTTATCTTTCTAAGAGATAGAGCTGTTTTACCAGTTTTATCTAGACCTTTATGTCTCTTAATCTTTCTTCTGTCCTTCCTTTTCAGTTATGCCTTAAAGGGATTGTCTTAACTTATATTATCTGTATTGCTTTGTATACTGCCAACTAGAAGTCAATAGTAATTTTTATGTATGTAATTTTTTTTTAAATAATCTTTAATGTGTTATTAGCATAAGCATGGTTTATGTACATGCTATCTTGAAATTAACATCTTATCTCTGTAGAACCTCACCCTTTCCTAGTTTCCCAGCCTCATACAAAAAAAGTTTATTTTTTCCTGATATTGATCTAATATTGCATATATATCTAAAATTGAAAACCTTCATTACCTGTATTGTTAATTTATCAAAATTATAACCTATTATTCTTTTAAGGCAGCACCCATTATTCAAATAACAAGTCATATTGTGTGTCATTTTAGATCGTGAGGTTATGATAGTGCTGAGCACAAAAAGTGAAATTTTAAGAAATTGTGGAGTGTATGTGTGTAAATGTTATGTATAATTATCATGGGGAAAAAATGCTTACATACAGAAAATATTGTTGTTGTTTTTATCAAAAGTGTTGAGAGTCCAACAGTAAGTATATTGCTGTTCATGTTAAAAAATAATAATCAGTACTCTCTGCATCTTTTCTATAGAGAACAATGCTGGGGAGGAGAATATTGTTTTTTATTGGTTTAACTGTACATGTATACCATGGATTTATTAATTTGTTTTGGTGCACAATTTTGTGCCTGTCCCAAGTTGGGAACTTCTAGCCATTGTTAATCTTGTTTGTTGTTTTGGATCATTTGTATTTCCGATTTAGTAGCAATCTTTTCGCTTTATAAGCATACATAAGGGAAATTCACATAAATTTATGATCCCTCAAATGAAAATGAATTACCCTGAACAAATGTTTCCAAAGGTGGGGCAAAACTATTATTAAAAAAGCAAGGCAAGGCATACCAGTTATAATGAAATATACTGCAGCTGTGATATTTGCGCATTCAAATTGCGATGACCGTATAATCCTTTGTGATATACAGTTACTGAGTGTTGGCGTTGACAATGTGTTTTTGTAGAGTATTATTTATGACTTTATTACACGTTCAGGTTTGTTGAATTTTGTTGTTGTTTGTTCCAAATTGAAAAATTATGGTTTTTGACGAGCCTGCAACTTTTGTTGCAAAAAGCTCAACATAGGGATAGTGATCTGGTGGTGGCTTGTTGAAAAATGTATGAGGACGTTTGAAACCATGTCGGTACAGCATAAGTGGTCACTACTTATGAATACATGACCAGTAGGACCAAAGAAAACTCTGACCAATTCAAGATCACTTTCACCACTTTAAAGACAATTCTACCCAGTCTATAGAGAACTAGGACCAGTTGAAAGACAACTCCAACTTCTTGTGATTCAATTTTATTTAAAAAGAAAAATCCTATATAGAAAAGTTTGAAAGACTACTAATACCACTTATATTTTCATTGCATTGTATCCAGCTAGAACAAAATATTGAAAAGTTTTATTTAAAGTCAATATTCAGTTAAGTACACCAGTGATCTTTTCAAGTCGATTGTATATACTCACACATACCAAAGTTATGATTAAAAACATAAACATACAGGTCATGATAAGAAATTATACTAGTTCATGGCCTATAAAAGTAAAGTGTAATTGTATTTTTTATAAAATTTATATTGTGGGTCTGTGTTTTCTAATAAATGCAATAAAAAAAGTTAATTTTGCAAATAACCTTTCGTAATTGTACAAATCATCGAGGATATTTTAAATTAAAGCATCTGGAAGTATACAACTTTCAGTTACTTTTAAAAGAGGGACGAAAGATACCAAAGGGACAGTCAAACTCGTAAATCTAAAACAAACTGACAACGCCATGGCTAAAAATGAAAAAGACGAACAGAAAACAATAGTCCTCATGACACAACATAGAAAACTAAAGAATAAACAACACGAACCCCACCAAAAACTAGGGGTGATCTCAGGTGCTCCAGAAGGGTAAGCAGATCCTGCTCCACATGCGGCACCTGTCGTGTTGCTTATGTGATTACAAATCCGGTAAATAGTCTAATTTGGAAGGTCAAATTCATGAAAGGGAAGGGGATTGTAGTTACGACGTAAGGAACATATCCGATATCATTTGTGAAACGGTTATTCCATAACGGTCAACCAACTTGTGATGGCGTCTGTAAATTTTACGAAGGGATGATTTCAACTTCACCATTTAATACTCTTGGTTTAATAGCTTCCTTGTGAGCAGTAACCCTCTATCAAGAAAATCATGATAGGAAATGCAAGCACGGGAATATCGTATCAATTGGGAGATTTATACCCCGTATGCAGGTGTTGCTGGAATGTTGCTACTTAGAAATGGAGAGTTCACAATTGGAAAGCTGAAATCATCTCTTTTAAATCACGTGATACAATCAGTACTAGTACACTCATTAATAATAAAAACACAATATTGTTGGAAGATCTTGGAATACATCAGTAGAACTGAAATCAAAGTAGGTGTCATTATTTTAAGTGACCAAGCCATCGGAATAGATCATCCATACCATAGACTTTGTTAGTCATGTGTTTTCGATCAAATTAAGAAGTTTAAATGGTCTATGAGGGGAAACTGAAAAGGAAGAACCGTTCAGTCATAGCTTTGATTCAGAATTTGGGAAAAGTAAACTTAAAGAAATCAACCTCACCTCTCGATAATAAAATTAAAAGAAAAACGATGTAAGAATATGTTACTTCTGGTTTTTTTATGATTGGTTGCTTCAAACTTATTCTAAGAATATTAACTTTTTATGTACTTTTCATTTAATTAGTGTAAAAATAGCTAACTTCAATAATGTCACTACAGGTGACATTTTTTAAGGTCTCAAACCGAATACAACTGAATTTGTATTAAACCAGATTGAATTTTAGCAACGGTCAAAATCTAGAACATCAAAATGACGTCTAACATTAACCTCAATTTCATGATCTCAAATTGAAAGATCTCTATTGTTGGATAGTAATAATGATTTAAAATACAAGTAGATGGGAGAACACTTTGAAGGGTCACCGAACCACGGCCACTCAAAAATAACTGAAGTTGCTCCATGTCGTTGACAAGTATATAGCAAATGTGAATAGAGACTGAGTAGAACATTTTCTGAAAATAACCCCATCGATTTCATGATATGAGATTTTCAATTTCTTCATTTCGCATTTATACACGCTAGCAACTTGTAACAGTAAAACTGAAATATTAAAACATATTGTACATTTTCTTATCACGGAATTGAGCACAAGGCCATTATTAATATTGTATGGCATTGAACATACCCAACTATATCAGTCCTATTCAGGACCGATAACTCTGTCGATAGATATTATCGGGTATACAATATTGTTAAAACCAGACCAATCGTATTATACGTCTCTGTTGGAATGTATACAATAACACTTTTTTTTTTACACAATTTAAACTTTATTCATTGCCTGGATTTAGCTTTAAATATTGAATTAAAACATAAATAAATATAAAATCATATTCAATGATCGAAATTCATTTAAATTAAATTTGAATCAGAATATTTCTTTGAAATAATTATAGAAACATATAAATATTTGAATGCCTTTTAAGCAAAAAATATTTTTTTAAAGAAATTTTCATAATATTCATATTTTCCTTAAGTTTATTATGAAACATTCTTCTTCTGATTTGACACGGGAAGGAGAAGATATTTTAATTATTTGTACATTTATGAAAACTTTGGTATATCACTTTGGTTTTACATGTATACACACTGACAGGATGTTAAATGTCACCTGGTTGCTTTTGGTTTGCACGTCTACCTGACAATATATTATGATGTAACATTATAACCCAAGTTAGATTTTTTGTTCTAAAAGGAATGTATAAATATATTTCTAAAGAAAGATAAAATATACAGAAAACTTGAAAAACACCTTTAAAAAAAGAAAAGTAAATTTCTTATTATAGATATTATAGATATTGTAAACTATTTTCTGGTAACAGTATCTCCTGGATGAATATCTGTCAAAATAAATGTTCCCGTATGAAAAAATAAATATAATCTAGGAAAGTCTTATTTTAGAAATCATTGATTTGATGCAACATTTCCATATGATACATCAGCCGCCATTTTGAAAAATCTCTGAAAATTCCCTATTTTAAATCGATGTTTGACCGAATTTGCCCTGAAATTAAACTGTTTTAAGTAGTATTCTTCGCCAGCTATATGTTTGAATATACTTCATCGATTTGCAAAGTTTGAATTTTATTTACAGAATTTCTTTAATTGTTGTAAAAGTAGACATGGGTATCGGTAATTTAGCATTGAGTCAACGGAGAAATGACGAGAAAAAGTGCATGTTTTACGATTCCGATTTGACCGAATTTAATCAAAAATTAAACTGTTAGGACCAACATTGTCTGATAAAAATATGTTTGAATATCAAGGATTGATTTGCAAAAGTAAGAAAACGGATCATGTTTAAGAGAAAATTAAACTTTACAAATGGAAGTATTTAACGACCTTGACTGGCTATACAGCCCTCGCACGGTCGGCTCGGTACCCGAAGGCGATTGGTGAGCATTTAAATATTTTCTGCCGTGGGTCAGGAACTGGTAGTAGAGGACGCCGAATGGAGGCCGCCGTCTTGGTTTTGGTGAGTAGATTTTTCTTTGTTTACTATTTTGATGTTTTTTCTTCACTAACGGCTGCTTTCAGGGCCAGTTTGGTCAGCTTGGCAGCCCGCTAGCCTCGATGATGGAGTACTGGTAGATGATCTCGGACGTAGTATTATAGATGACAGGCAGCGTTATCAGGACCAAAGCCGTGAGGCAGTGAATTGTAGGTCGTATCACCCAACACCTAGGATACAGCCCTCGGACGTTAATCGGCATAACACTCCCCATGATACAATGGTTTTGGAATGCATGTTAACGCGGGTACGCCAACTACTACGTCTATCTGTACGGCTTGGATTGGTTTCTGTCATCTAAAGTAGTAAGTCGTTGAACATCTAACTGTAAACCCTCATCGAAGATAGCGGGTAAAGGAGAGCTGGCCCAGCACGTCCGTTCAGCTGTAATGACTGAGACGTGATGATGCTTAAACTTTATTGAAGCATATATGCATTTTATATGAGGAAATATAATACAAAATGGCGGCCATTATACGTCACACAAATCACGTGATGTCCTGCTTAGTTGGATATGGGATATTCAAACTTATTGAAAAAAAAGTTCTGAAGCAAATAAAACATATAATCAACACTTTTCGATCATCCAAAACTGGTTGTCGTTTGGTTTGCAAGTTTCACCGCAAACGCGGCCTTTGAATGCGGCATAAAGAAGTGTTGTTTTCATTGCTGTAGGCGCTAATAAATAGTAAGTTTTTTCTTTTTCTTCCACTTGGACTATTTTGAAATCTGCTTGGCCATCAGGACTTCCTTTTTTCCCAGCTACCCATAATCCACCCATTTCCATTCGAATGAAATATTCAGGCCACTTTAGTGAGGATATTGTAAAAGTGTTATAATATTTTGCTTGGAATCTAAATTTTGTCTGAGAGTCCTCTACATTGTCAGACACTCGGATAAAAGATCCAGGAACGTTAGCCATGTATAAACGCTTTGTTGGATTAGCCAAAGGTCGAATAGTAAATGGTCCTTTCGTCAAATGTTTAAGTTCATTTTCCTTCATCTCACGCAGACCTAAAAACTTCTCTACTATTTCGTATTGAATTGGATCAAAAAAGAAACTTAAGATTACATTTTCCTTATTTGGTTTGGTTAAAAATTCCAGCAATGATGTGTCCTGTGCATTTTGTTCATCTAACACCGCTTTTATTCCGTTTGCGATTCCAGGGGAGTCGGATATATGCAAAAGGGTATACATATGTAGCAAAACACCTTTGCGTAAAATTGCCAAGCAACAATACATATGCACATATTTCATCAGTCTTTCAAATTGTAATGTTTTTCTGACGTCAAGATGAATTCGGCAGGTCTTGTTTTGCAAATCTTTAATAATTGACGCCAACTTGCCGAGAAGACCAACTCCCGTGTCTATGGGTACGTGTGCGGAGAGAGACGAGGTTTCATGGCTGGCTAGTTTCCCCACTCCAATTCCGCATAAAAATTTTGTTGAACTTATAAAGACTAACTTTGCTCCCTCACATTCATTTGTCATTTCTTGGTCCTTTTCTTGACCGAGTATGCCCTTGGTAACATTGTTTATGTTTGGCTCCTCCTTCATATTAAAAGCGGCCATTCCAATACTGAGAATAAAGTAAGCAGAAGCTGCTACTGGATTGTCTTTTAAATAAGGCAATATCATAAATGCACCTCGAACTAATTTGACGCCAATTGAAATATTAGAGCTAAAATCTTCATTATTAGATTTCTTAATTTCTAAGGCTGCCGACACAAAATTTTCTATTTCTTTCTTTAATTCACTTGAATTCATGTCGACGATAGCCTTTGAAGCACTCTCCAAATTTCCCCTAAGACCATCAGGAAGCAAGGGTATCAGCTCTTTCATTATTTCAGGAAAGCCTAAAACAAAAACAAAAACTGTACAGTAAACTATATTTAACGTAGTGCAGTCATGTCATTATTAGAGTACAAAATCTTTTAATTGTTTATGGTTTGTTTAGTCTGTTCTCGTCTTGATTATAACACTATCTTTTTGGTACTACATCTTCAGCAACAACAGCAATTAGTCAACCAATAAATCAATCTGTGGTTTTTTTTCAGTTTTGACTGAATATCCATTTGCATTTTGAGAACTTAGTCACTATTCGACCTCTCCAAAATGATTCCCCAATAACACCACCTCATTTATCTAATTGTGAAAATGGGAGCCATCATAGGGATGACATACAGTCGAATTTGTTCTTGGAAACCCATGAATTTATTGACAAGGCAACTTTCGATGCTTTCATGTACGTTTCTTTCATACTTGTTTTGGGGTTGAAAAAGTTTGATTGATCCCGTCTGAAAAACAGATAAATAGACCAAGGCTGGTCAGTCTTTTCATGAAACAAAGTTGGACTACTAGTATCTCCCAAAAATGAAAAGAGCAATGCTGATAGTCAATTATCACGATTAAGGGATATCACTGTTTATCAGAAAGATTAGACAAATATGGCATTGTTTACAAAGTACAATTTATTTGATTACCGACAAGCCTAGGCATATGAAAAAGATCTTCGAGTTGGCAGGAACTAAACAAATACTTTTTCTACGTATACATATATTTCAGAGTTGTTTTTTTTTACATGATATTGCTTTTTTTTAACCCCAGAATTTATCAAAATAAACGGGGCTTTATGTTAAAATGTGCACCTTGCATAATAGTTGCAGTGAATTCTATTGATTAACATGAAAAGATATATGCACACCTATAGAGGTTAATATAAAGTGTGTATATGTCTGGACCATATCAAATGAAATACTGAAGTTTTTTCTAGCTTCTGCAGTCTCTAAAAAGCAATCAATACATATAAGATTGAGAATGAAAATGAAAAATGTGTCAAAGCGTCAACAACTCAACCAAAGAGAATAATACACACCAAGGCCACTAAAAGGTCTTCAACACAGCGATAAAATCCCACACCCGAATAAGGGCTTCAGCTGACCTCTAAACAATTCTGTATACTATGGCATTAGTAACCAAAAATGGACGTCAAACGAAACTACGGAATATACGAATCTGTTGTTACAGGTGGTTTATTTTTGCTTGCAAGAGAGCTGTCTACATATTCCATTATGAATTAGTTGTTAATTTCTGTATCACTTGCTTACTTGTGGAGAGTTGTATCATTTGCAATCATACCACATCTTCTTTTTATGTATAAATATATCAAAATGATAAAATGATACAAGACTAACAAAGACCAGAGATTCCTGACCTGAGACGGACAAAACATGATTAATGTACTGTTGAAATGTTTAAGTGAAAACATGATACTAGTATATAAATCAATTTATTTCGATGCATCGTTTGATATGAGCGTCACTGATGAGTCTTATATAGACGAAACGCGCGTCTGGCGTATTAAATTATAATCCTGGTACCTTTGATAACTATTAGTTTGGCATGCTCAGTTACTCAATAGATTAAAAATGTCTTTTAAAATACTGTAAATACATGCAATATTCAGGAATATTGCTTAATGAACACGGAAATTATTAAAGTGTTCCCTTGTTGCGTTAACAGATTCATGTTTTGAAACACACAAAATACATCCGTATGAAATGGATAGAGACAACTTTTGGATTCACAGTAAACAAAAAATAGTAGTAAAATGCGAAAGAGCTGGTTTAAATTCATACATAGCAGCTAAAATAAATGTTTAAATTATAAGGAAGTATTCAATGGGGGTAATATTTAAGTGAAAACGGCTAGTATATATATATATATATATTTTAGGGGCCAGCTGAAGGACGCCTCCGGGTGCGGAAAATTCTCGCTGCATTGAAGACCTATTGGTGACCTGCTGTTGTCTGTTATATGGTCGGGTTGTTGTCTCTTTGACACATTCTCCATTTCCATTCTCCTTTTTTTTTAATTTGGATGTCTCACATTTTGAGTCTTTATCTGAATTATTTTTATACAAAAACAATGATCAAACCTTATTTTCTGTCACTATCAATAATATTGTATGCGGTTTAGAAAAGATATATTGACATGTTATCAATACAACTGTTTATTCACAAGAAAGACATCAATCATATTTATCTATTTATCAACAATGTTCTTTTGATTTGCCGTGAACTTCCACCTTTGCACATTGTATTCAGATTAAACACCTTTTGTACCTTGTGAAAAGTTTACATTTACATTGTCATTTCTACACCAACATGCATTGCAGTATCATTGTTAAAGTTTAGGTTGAGTAAAACGCGAATTATAAGCATTCATTTGGCTTTACGTGAACTCTTGACCGTCCCTTTTTTGTCCGTCTGTCCGTCCCATATTTTTCAAAGTCTAACTAAGTTGCCGCATATAACCATTATGGAACTCGTACACAATGATAAGCACCGAACCCAATCGCAGATACAGTTCGAATTTTGAAGGTTCTAGATTTATGACCTGTATAAATTTGATAATTGCAATCTTCGTTTCCACACTCTTACTTAGGTTTTTCAAATTTAATGAAGCTCATACAAATTAGTAGAAAGCACATACAGAGTTGGATATTGGACAGTTTGTCACATACCGTACTTGAGTATGCCCCTTTATAACTTGGAAAATTGTATTTTTCTCGTTTCAGCACTCTTACTTAGATTTTCTGTATCTTAACTTTATTAAGATTCTAAACTAGGATAAGAAGGACAACACGAAGACATAATGTGGGTTGTGAGTTTCTACCGATCTAGAATTAAGCCGCTTTTTAACTCGGAAAACTTCTAACCTTGAGTGGAGGCATTTGTGTTCTCAGACATATCCTTCATTTATTTTTATTATACCCCCGGGGGTATACTGTTTGACCTCTGTCTGTCCTTCCGTCAGTCCATCAGTCCGTCCGTCCCATGAATATTTTTCGTCGCATTTGTCTCAGGAACTACAATACAAGGATTTCTGAAATTTGGTTTCAGGGTTTATTTAAGTTAGCTATACCGTGTGATGCGTTTTCAGATTGATTACTTGACAACTTCCTGTTTACCGAACACTTGTATGAGTTTACATATGATAGCCAAGTTGAAAATTTTCGTCACATTTTTCTCAGGAACTACAATACAAGGATTTCTGAAATTTGGTTTCAGGATTTATATAAGTCAGCTATATCGTGTGATGCGTTTTCAGATTCATCACTTGACAACTTCCTGTTTACCGAACACTTACATATTTTTACACTATTTATATTATCCACTTGCGGCGGGGGTATCAATAGTGAGCAGTAGCTCGCAGTTTCACTTGTTTTTTTATGATTGTGTTTACAATAGTTAAAAAATTTTGGTCTGCAATGGGCATTTTGATCTGAACATCTTCCGAAAAGTCTGAACAATAAATTATTAAACCATGTTAAGTTTTTTAGTCAATTTTCAGAATTATGGAATACGGTTAATTTAAAGAAATAAGAATGTGTAATAGGAGTGTCAACTCTCCACACTCGTCACATGTCATTATTTTTTTAAGCAATTCGCTTGCAGCCATTTCAGTACTGTTCAGTAGCGTTTCAGACAAGTCAGACTACGTATAGGTGAAATTGAACAACTGAATAGTCTGAAATAAACTGAACATATTTGAAGTGACTGCTCTTGTGCCAGCAAATGGTCTGAACATTATCATGATTATTGAGTTAATGGGTTTGCACATTCATACATGTTTAAACTTGGCACCAGCGACTGTATGTGCCTGTCACAAGTCAGGAGCCTGTAATCCATTGATTGCCGTGTGTTGCTGTATATCATATGAGATTTTCGTGTATTGTTTTGTACATTAATGAGGACATTAGTTTTCTTGTTTTAAATGTTTTCACATTTGTCATTTCGGGACCTTTTGTTGCTTACTATGCGGTATTGGTTTTACTCATCGATGAAAACTATGATTGATAACTTCTATGTCAGATGGTCTTTCATGGGGAATTTTGTCTCATTGGCAATCATACCACAACTTCTTATTTTTACATTAAATCTCAACTTACCGGTTTATCTGTTGTCAATATTTTCGAAATAATCATGCGTTTGTTTTTTATGAAGAGGACGTTAAAAAAATATAAGTGCAGTATATAATACTTTTGCTTTGTTTATATTATGTTCCAAAACGGGAGGTTTGCAATGCCATTAAAACAGATTCAAACATTTTTTTCTTCTTAAAATGTCCTGTACCAAGTCAGACATTTTATAAATTGTGTGTTGGCGTTTGTATTTGTTGCACTTCAGTATTCCTGTTGTTCTTTTGTTTTCTTCAAATATTTGATGTGTTTCCCTCGGTTTTGGTTTGTAAACCGGATTTGATTTCTTAATTGATGACTTTTGAACACCGGTATGCTACAGTTGCATTTATTTGACATTGCATTAAATTCCTTATAAAAAGTCGAGGGTAAACAGACAAAGTCTCAAAATTATTACATATGATGCAATATCAGTTATAACAGCTTATCAAATTGATACAAGAAAGATGGTATGATCAATAGTAAAGATAAAGATTGTCATTCTCAATTTTATCATTGTGTCTTAATCATATTGATTAAAAAGATAATTAAGTATTAAATGTTATATCATTAATTAGACACATGTCTGTTAACGTTTTAATGTAGAAAATTCAATAACACACGTGCACATAACCATAAAAGCCATACGTTACCAACTAGAATTTTGCTATGCAATGCATTTAGCTAATGATTGCCCTAAATAACTATGTGTTCCAATTGCATGAATTGCGAGTTTTAACACGATCAAAAAGTTGAACTTTGATTATATATAGTCGAGAAATCTTTTGAGGATAGACAAAACAATGATGAAGCAACACACATTCACATCGTGATAATGAGACTTTGATGAAATTGATGAAAAACGAAACAATGCTACGAAATAGGTGCAACTTTTAAATAAGGTATTCAATTTAGAAAAAGCTTTAAAGTAGGTTAAGTTGCTCATGTAACTATTTATCTCGGAATAATGACTTAAAAGATGGACGAAAGATACCAGAGGGACAGTCAAACTCATAAATCGAAAATAAACTGACAACGCCATGGCTATAAAATAAAAAGACAAACAGACAAATGATAGTACAAAAGACACAACATAGAAATCTTAAGACTATGCAACACAAATCCAAACAAAAACTGGGGATAATCTCATGTGCCCCGAGAAGGCAAGAAAAATCCAGCTCCACATGTGGCATTAGTCGGGTTACTTATGTTATTACAGTATTAAGTAATCATAAGGATGACAATGACAAACTAAATATCCTTGTGAATACTGCAGTAGATTTTTGAGACTACTCACTATTAAAATTCGTAAGGACTTCGTGGAACACAATGTCTCGCCTACTTTTGTTGTAAATCGCAGGTTCAACAAAAACGAGGAAAAAAAAATTCTTCTTGATACTATCTTTTGATTGTAAGAAGCTCCTGTCCAAGTTTGGTACAAATCAAAAATAGTACAAGGAAGTTATTAAAATTTTCAAAACTTTAACCAGAGAGTGAATGCATAGTTTCCTGTCCATTGAATAAAAAGTAAAAAACGGGAAAAAAGGATTCATTTTGTTTTACAAAATTAACTTTTTAAATACTGTTTTATGATAATAAACAAGCTTCTGTCAAAGTTTGTTACAAACCCAGGGTAGTTTAAGAAAGTTATTAAAATTTCAAAAACTTTAGCCACATATTGAATATTTGTGGTCATCGCCGCCGACGACGATATAATGTAGGATCGCTATGTCTCGATTTATCGACTAAAATCGAAGACTGGACTAAAAGAAACTGGAGGTGTTTCAGTTGCATTTTAGTTTCAGACATCGGGTCCGCACGAATTTTTTCGATTTCGTTGGACTTTCTCAGAAGTATATTTTTGACGTGTAAGAAACGTACTGATTATTTAAGTAACGCATTACATGTTACTGCTATTCTAGATAGATAAATGAATTCCAATGGTTCGAACACTGTATTGCATGAACTTTGTCAGGATGTCAGGGATTAAAAAAAGTGGATACTTTGAACGGAAGACGAATGCAAATGATAGAAAACTCATTGCTTAATTTTATTAAAAAAATGCAAGCTAAAGAAAGTCATTGTGAAGTTTCATTCAAAAAAGGTAAAACGAAAACGAAAAGAAAAAGACATCAATAACCAATAATCATTTGATAGTCTGTAGATGGATTTTCAATTTCATAACAATATATTGTGTTTAGAGTGCCGATCGATATGCAGAGGGTGGTTTTTTTTTATAGAGTATGTGCAAAAATTTGGTCGTTTGAAATTGTTCACCTAACGTATAGTGGCAGTTATAAGAAGAATTGATGCTCCCTATATCTTATAATTCTGATAACGTTAAAAGTTAGCTTTGAGTTTGATATTAACTTACAAGTGCACCCTTACGAGTTTGACTGTCCCTTTGGTGTCTTTCGTCCCTCTTTTAATCTTACATATGTTGACTTTGATCTCAATATTTGTTATGGTCGGTCTTAGATTATGTGGTATGAGGAAGTTTAATCTAATTTATGAAAACATGTTTGTTAATGTCTTTTTATGACGAATTTGATGACTTTCAAAATGCTGATCTATATTGACACATTAAATGTTTCAGATAATTGACATATACAGTTTTTACGTTTCTTGGCAAGATTTGAGTCCAGATGAGCTCGACCAAATTTTAGAGGTTAAAATTACTGTTACTGGTACGTGCGATTTTGTATTTTGTGTTGACTATGCTGACGAAGATTATTGTATCTACGTTATCTTAAGGATTGATAATTTACTGAGCGTTTTCAGGAAATCGAAAAACTAAAGTTAAAATTTTTTCTGTAAAAATAGTTCGGGAGAACGATGAGTGGTATGACGAACCTTTAGTGTAATAAAATATTGATGCACAGTGAAAAAGTAATAAGATAATCATTAAGCTATAATTAAAAAAATGAATGTATTCCATGGTATGTTTTAGAGATGTTGATCATAAGCAATCGTGGTTGTGTGAGTTGAATTACTTCTTGGACATGCTTGATTGTTTTTCAGAACATTACATTCCTTCTATTTCTTCTTTGTTGAAGTGAAATTATTTTTACAAGAACTCTTTTCCCTTGTAGTGACGGGTCATTGGATGATTTCGTGTTGATGAAAAAATGTTGTAACTACGCTAGACGCGCGGTTCGTCTACATAAGACTCATCAGTGACGCTCGAATCCCAAAAAGTTAAGAAGGCCAAATAAAGAACGAAGTTAAAGAGCATTGAGGACCAAAATTCCTAAAGTTTTACCAAATACAGCTAAGGTAATCTATTCCTGTAATATACCTAAAGGTTATCAAAGGTACCAGGATTATAATTTAGTACGCAAGACGCGCGTTTCGTCTTCATAAGACTCGTCAGTGACGCTCATATCAAAATATTTATAAAGCCAAACAAGTACAAAGTTGAAAAGCATTGAAAATCCAATATTCCAAAAAGTTGTGCCAACTTAAAAGGGAACGGGAAAGCATATAATGGTATACATATTAAATGCATAGACAAGTCCATCAGCTTTATGTTTTTTTTTCTAATGATATCTTGAAACATGTAATACATTACGTTTTTTTAATTTAAAAATTCCTTACCTGCTATTGTGGCCATTTTTATAAAAAAAAAATGATCTTGTAAAACAATAGACCCAACGTTAGCAGCTATCATAAAAAATACAAAGGATATATATGCACTTTGTTTAAGAAGATAAATTATAGATATGCTATCTTTATAGGTCACCAATCACACGATACTGGAATTTCGACAAACTTAACTTCTCTCTCGAACCTATTTACATATGATACATCTTCTAGGGCTAACCACTTTAATCTTAACTTAACATTAACTGGAACGTTCGGAAATCTGTATTATTTTATGATGCCATTCAGATCGATACATTTAAACACATTAATATGTTGACTTATATACATAGAAACAATGAATTTTCATTTCTACTATATGATATGCAATCAATTATACATGTTTATTCAATTGTAGAATTCGACGAAGTTTTCTGTTAGTACTCTTGAATCGGTTGTTTTTATATTGAGCATTGGGTTTAGCATATTTTGTTTTTTCGCACTGATAACTAAAGCCTTTATAAAAAATAATCAGAAGATACAAAGACCACAAAATACTAGATACAAATTAAAAGATTGAGTAAAACGAAACACATCAGAAACACCTCTCATGGCACCTGTGGTGGTGCTCATGCAATTACAAATCCTGTGATGAGTCTCATTTGGTAATGTCACATTCGAAGAAAAGAGGATCGGATTATAGCTACGATATTTGGAAAATACCGTTGTTCGTGTGACACAGATATTCCATAACGGCCAACCAACCAGTGATAGCGTCCGTTAAACTTTAGAAGGGATGATTTATTTTTATATTTTGAAACTCTTATTTTAATTGTTTCCTTGAAAGCAGCAACCCTCTTTCAAGAAAATCATGATAGGAACCGCAAGCTCTAGAGTATCGATTCAACTGGGAGATATGAAGTCCATATTCACGCGATACTAGAATGTTGCTTCATAGGAAAGAAGTTTACTAATTGATACATAATCTTTTAATGTACAGTCTTGTTCTGAACCTACCCTCAATGTCATTTTTGTAGATAATTCAACATATGATGCAGATTTTTTCTGTGCCATCTTTTTTATGTTGTATTGCTTAATCTCATTCTTAGGTTAGAAGGGAAGTTAAACCTCAAACCATATGTTTTTTCTTCAAATAAAAATATCGACGTACGGTTGTCATTTTATATTAAAAATATAACCGACCTTAATCAGTCTGTTTTGCCATGTCAAGACAATAGTTTTAATTATTGAAAATTTTCTGATAAGGTGTTGTTTTGTTTGCACCCATGCTTTTTTGTTATTTGCATTACACGTTGATATTAAAGACAGTTTTGATACCAATGTTAATATTGAACATTCAGAAAATTATTCTCACCATTACTTCTTGCAACAACAACAAAAAATAAAACTCGCTTGAAATTCCTTTTTTTGTATAACAGTAAAATATCTAAATGAATTCTGTTACAGGATTTACTTTTTTTTTTAAATTTATTTATATTACGGAATCATTACCGAATTAGCCACTGCAGTTGGGATACCAGGATTGAGAGGAATCAGCTCTAAAAAAGTGTACAACATGGCATTAGACCCAAGAGGTCGTTTTTTTTTACCAGTTATAAGGCCGTTCAAGAGATGGAATAGGGTCTGATAGTGCAACAGTTAAAAGACATGAACATGTTGTAACTGGCACATTATCTGGTTTAGTGATGAGTCCCGTTTTATGCGACAAAAACTTGGCGAAAGAACTCGTGTTTAGTGTCTCATGCTTCCTCGTGTGTCCACGGAGGGGATACCATCGGTATCGGTAATGTCATGATGTTTGCGGCTATCTCTATTGATCATAAAGCGGAATCGGCAAATGTTCCGGGAAATTTAATGACAAAAAGGCACAGATACGAAAATGCTCAATCTCACCTATTACATGGTAGTTTAAACATATTTATCTATAGTGGATTGGAAAACAATTTTGCAACTTATATTAATCCCTTTCCAATTTGCGGGTGCGAGTTATGCCTTGTAGCGGCATGAGCCTACTCTTTTTCGAAATCTACAAGAGTGTCTTTAACGTGCAAGATATATGGCTCTATCTTAACGACAGAGGGAGTTATCCAAGCAGAACAGTGCTAAGCCTCACACAGTCCGTCACAAGGAACCTTGAGAAGAAAAACACTAATATGCTACCGTCCCTTTACAAATCACCGGACTTGAATCCTATTGAGCATCTATGGAAACAACTGGATAAACGTGTGAGCTAGCGTCAGCTCCAGCCTCAGACCAACGATTAGCTCCGACACATATTGCAACTGGAATAACTAACATTTTTTAGGCAACAACACAAGAACATTCATAGCATCCATAACGCAGAGATTCGTAGCAGTTTTAGCAGCGAGAGGTGGTCTTGCTCAAAAATAATTTTAGCACTAGAAGTAACTCTTATTGTGATTATACTGTTTGTCAGCAATATCGAAGAAATTCACTGTATTTTTCTCAATCTGACACTTTTTAGTGAATATCTTTATGAGTAACTGTAAAGTTTCAATTCAAAATACATGCTTTAAAGCTTAAAAAATCTGTTACAAGTATGTGCTTCTTTTCATTTGCAGAGTATACTTGGTCTTGTTGGAATTTCACTCTCTTTTCAGTTGCTGAGCACGCTTTATGAAAAAAACCTGAAACTATTATGAAAAACATCAGAATGTCTGAAAGGTCACTAACTCAAGTTTATGATGTTCAAACAATATCAGGGTTTTCTTGTATCCGGTATGCTTCTGACAAGAAAATTATTCAAGTGTAGATAATTCCTCATTTTGAATTATTTTCACCATTTTCACCTTTTTATCTTGTTGATTAAATATATTTCTTGTATTTTGATTGTTGAAAAACCACGAGTTTCTATCAATGACCAACTATTAACACACTGCTTGGTGTTCTTATTTAGCAGTTTGAAATCTTATAAAGAACATATCAGACGTAAAACAAAAAGGAAGAATAAAAGAAAACAGTGCAATAACGTTTGTTTCTTTTTGAAATAGAACGGTGTCCTAACCCTTTCTCTCATAATAACATTATCCATACAATATGTATAGACCAAGATGCACATTTCGACACTTGATGTCCCTAAACAGTAGAATACTTAACCAACATAATGACGAATAAATGATACCAGGGCCCGGTTGTTCAAAAGGCTGGATAAAGTTGTCCACTGGATAAGCTTGTCCATTGGATAAATGTTTATCCAGTGGATTGCTATCCAGAGGTTAAGTTGTGTTGTTCAAAAACTGGTTAAGGATTGTCCAGCTATCCACTGGACAAAATGCTATCCGGAGGACAACTCCCATAACCAGAAAACTATTATTCAAGCTCTATTTCCGAAAGTACATCAAGATTCGAGAAATGTCAGAAAATGGCATTTTCCGTACATCTAACTTTTTTTTGTATATTAAACTGCGAGCGTACCTACGGCCCACGATGATATATACCAGCAATTCATTGCATATATATGTTGATGCAGTTCAAATATTTAAGTGTGACATAGGTACACTCAAAGTCAAACATTTAAAAAAACCAGTTAACAAATCGTCCTACTCGGATCTACTCGTAGTTTTCATTAAATCATCGAAATGTTAAACGAACTGCAGACCGGAGAGAATTTCCAGTATTCATTGTGATCCGACGACAGACTTATCTTCATGCTAGATATTAATGCATGGCTATTTTCCTTGGGACTAAAATTAAACATATTTGAGACAGGAAAACAGGATATTCCAGTTTCTAATATTTATGATTAAAAGTGACATTTTAGCAGACTATCGAATTTTGCCCAAAATCAGAAGGAGCTGTGACAAACTTCAAAGACATTTAGGAATGTGAATGAAGTTTTTCGATAAGTTGTTCATACTAAAACAGCTCCTTTTTAAAAAAAATAAATCTCAAAATTAAGAACCCTGTGACAAAGACGTTAATCATGTCAAAGCATGAACATGTCTTTTGAAGCGTAAAAACTGCAAAACTTTGTTTAGAATATAATCTCCAAGGAATGGTGGTTTCTTAACATGAACACATTTTGCATAAATATTCTTTAATTTTAGTACAGCTTTACCTTGAAAAACATTTATTTTGTTTTATAAATGACGAGGTTGTCGCCCTGGAATGTACAAACTAGGCGATTCATCCCGGATTCATCTTCATTGACGCTTTTAAGAAAGGTGCTTTCTTTCACGTCCGCATTTCTATCAAGTATGGCATGCCAAATTAACATTTATGGCAACGATTATTATTGATGGCGAAAATGATTTACAAAACTGTATATTAATGAGGGCCTGGCAAGGGTATTGGGAGCATGAGAGAGTGGGGCGGGAGAAGGGAGAGAAAGGGCAGGAGAAAGGAGAAAAGGGATAAAAAAAGGAGACAAAAATGTATATTAAAAATTATTAAAATTTAGCAAGAAAACAATTATCTAATAAATGAGTTAATCAAAAGATTCAAGAAAGTGCTAATAAAAAGTTAAAAAACAACAACCAAAAAAACGACCCCTGGGAAGTATTGAAACGGAAAGTCCTTAATCAAACTGCAAAATCAAACAAATGAATAACAACTGTTATATTCCGAATTGGTGCAGGCATTTTCTTATGTGAAAAATGGTTGATTGGGTCTGGTTTTATGGCTAGTCAAACCTTTCACTTGTTTGACAGTCGCTGAAAATTTCCCAAAATAACATGCTAACGAAAAAATATTCCGAACCTCATCACTAATTCATTTCGATCTCTTATATATATGGAGAAAGACTAAAAACTAACAATTTCAAGGATTTTTTTGTGAGCCCGTTAATGTAGCACTTCGAAATAAGTTTTATAAACCCAAAGCTACATCTTATATACCGATTACGTGAGGGGCGGGTGGTCAAATGGACACGGATAAAACAGTACGCTCGCGTCATGCATTTTGTAGAGTGACCAACATATATAATAAGCGTTTATGATTGTGTTCTATTTTACCAAGCATTTGGTGACAACATTTATTTGTGAATAAGCAGCTCATAGTGGAATATAGTTGGGAAATCTCAACTGTACATCATGTCCAACTCAACAACAAAACACACCCATTACTGTACACCCAAGTGTAAATTAACGTGTACCTAAATGATATTAAAATGTAAGTGTTTTCAGTTTAATTCTGCATTTGAAAAAAAAACAAAGTTTGCAATTGGTCGATTGATTGTTTGGTGTTTAACGTTCATTGGCAAATATTCCATTCATTTCATTGCGATAAAGGATTGATAAGTGATTGAGATAACACAACTTTAATATATTTTATATATCCACACGTCCCTGCTATGGGTCCAATTGGTTTGAGTTACTATGAGTTTCATTTTTTCGTGTCGGAGAGTATCTTGGATAGATACGTCGTAACATAGCTTTTTTATTTCTAATATTTATTAGGAATCAGTTTAAGAAATTTAAAGGTGCACTCTATCTATCGTTAGAAATAGATTTTTGTGTGTTTTTGTTGAAAGAATGACTGCTACCCTAACAAAACTGGTAGTCGCATAGTTATCAAAATATATATTTTTATATATTACCCCCTATTAACTAAAAAGAAAAATGAGAAATATGAAAAACAGAGCAAATATGCACAGTATGCCATAGAAGCTAAGTCGAAACAAGAAACAAGAAAAATAAATTATGTACTATATACTTATAATTATACTATAATGGAAACATACACACATATAATAAGAAAGGCCATGATAAAAAAAAAAACACAATATATAAGTTTAAATATGTATTTCAATATTTCCCTTGTATTTTCTTGTTAAGTCTACAAATTCATAATAATATATTAATAAGAAGAGATCATTTGGATTTTAGTGGTTGTGGCAAAGAAGTTATCCCGGAACTTATTGGGATGTTTTCTTTTCAAATTTAAATCGAAAGGCGTTCACTCCTAGCTTTATTTTACCTCATGTCCACGAAAGAAATTTTACCGTTAATCAACTTCTTTCTAAGATTCAAAAAGATTCTTATCCGTTTCCATCCATAGATCTATATTTACCTTTTTCACATAAACTTAATAGTGATGTTGTCATCATGTTTGTTAAAATTTCTTGTACGATTACTGTCCTTTGATTAAATACTATATATTCTTCGCTTTTTATATATCAGTAAGACTTTCAACTGTGTTGATTGAACAGTAATATTATATATTATATAATATCAAATAAATATAATATGTATTTGATTCAAAATGTTTTAAAAAAATCAAGCATGCATATTTTACATATAAAAGACATTTCAATGCACAGCGATAATCCAATATTTTAAGATAAATTACTGCTCTCTCTTTTCTCGTTATGGCAAGTTACGTCAAGTTAGGGCGATTTTCGTTCGTTCGTAAGATGTTGAGAAACCTCTATTACGCGATACTTACCTCGTTTAAACGAGATAACAAACTACTGATTTCGTAATAACGCGATAGTTTTCTCGTGATTACGCGATAATTGTCTCGTAATTACGCGATAAAACAGCTTCTTATGAAGTAAATAAGCGATAGTTATCTCGTAATTACGCGATAATGTTGTCGTAAATTTGACATCATTATCTCGTAATAACATCATAATTTCCTCATTTTTTTTATCTCGTAATGACCCGAGAGTTATCGCTTAATTACGAGATAATTATTGTGTAATTACGTGACAGTTTTCTTGTAATTACGAGATTTTCAACTGTGTGTGTGTGTAATTACGAGATAAAAAAAAATTGTGACACTATTTATTAGGCTTTCGTTATTTTATGAATGAACTGTTAACAAAACTTTGAATTGTTTGAAAAACTACGCATAATCTATTCATGAATAAATAAAACTGAATAAATGGCAAAAACAAAAATCAGAATTTTGAGACTGTTATGGTCTTTTGACATTTTTTTATTCAACTGTCACTGATGAGTTTTCCAACTTCTACTGAAATTATCCATGCTCTGTTGCTGTTAACACATCAAGATACGAAACACATGTCTAGTGTACAAAATTAAAAAGCAAGACATCTTTGACTATGATGCGTTTTTTACCTTTAATATTCAATATTTATTTTATTTTATTTTCTTTGACGTGTGAATATCTGATTAAAAAAAAGGAACATGTTATTCTTTTGAATATGATTGAAGTCATTATAGTAGTGTTATTTAGGAGGAGATATGATTGATTGGATGTTGTTTTCTGACCATCCAGTGACAAATACTGTATGCATGCATATTTAAAACGCAAAATTATGTAGAGAATAATTTGCAAACAAGAAATACGAGGTAGCACGCATGGACTTTGTCTTTGAAAAAGAACAACAGGAAGGCAGGTACAATTACTTATCATAAGTCCAATAAATAAATTCAACACCATAACCAAAAAATTACTCAAGATACATAATTTAGATCATAAAAGGGTTGGATAATGTTGTTGATCTTTATTATTGTTACTTACACTTACACAATTAAATGATTAAAATTGTCACATGGTGTCTCCTTATGTCATATGAATTACAATGTATGTTATTATTCACAGTTCTGTAATTTACATTAAAAGATTGCCTGAAAATGTTAACTTGGCATGCCATACTTGATAGAAATGCGGACGTGAAAGAAAGCACTTTTCACAAAACCACAAAAGTGCTAACAGAGATTAAAACATTCCGATGCGACGATTTTGTCAATTATGAAACAAAATGCGTATAGGCAGTGTATGAGTATGAACCAGTTATTAGCCTTTATTCATAATTATAATTGCGTTCCCAAAATTTTCTCTGAAGTTTGTCCCAGTTCCGTCTGATTTTGGGTCCAAATTCGACGGTCTTCTTAAATGTCATATATATAAATACAGGAATATCCTGTTTTCCTGACTCAAATATGCTTAATGTTCGTCCATAAAGAACTAGCTATTATTTATGCGATAGGAAAATCAACTTGTATCATATTGTTTATCAACAGGTGCGTTGGCCGAGCATCTCTTACGTCAGAACTTTTGTGACGTCATGTAATGATTTAATTTAAAAGTAAAAGGCATTCTTAAAATTTGTCCGAACTGATTTTTGTTTCACTTCAATATTACACAATAACAAGCAATGCAACTGTAAAAAACATCTAAGAATCTAAGAATAATTTTAATCCGTGTGACAACTGGAACGGCATAATTTTTCTGGGTAGGTCTTTTCAAATCATCATAAATCAAAATTATTTAAACTTCTATGCTAGCTTCAGAAAATATTTACCTAGCCTGAAATTCTAGAATATGGTTCACCGTGAAATTCACTATTTATGCGTGGTTTATATGTCTACTATACATCATACAACACATGGGCAGCCATATTTAGCCTCTGGATAAGAACTTATCCGAACCCCCAGACACTGGACAAATTTTGTCCGTGGTTAAGCTATTTTATCCACTGGACAATGATTGAACAACCGGATTTGTCCAGTGGACAAAAGTTATCCAGTGGATACAGACTTTATCCTGTGGATAACTTTATCCAGCCTTTTGAACAACCGGGCCCAGTACACTTTGACCAATGTTTAAAAACCGTCTAACCTTTGCTTACTAGCTACAGCTTGCTTGTTGTTCATGAGCAATATTTTTTATAAGTGTTGCTGTCCATAATAACAATCAGGTAATAATTCAACAAACAGATGTTCAAGGCATACATTGAATAAATATCATCTTAACAAACGTAATATAGATAAAATAGTATGAATCTTTTCTAATGTTTGCATTTGTGATATATACACAGTCAGGATCCTACTTCGTCAAAATTATCTCCCCATTACGCCAGTTCATTTTCACAATCGTACAAAATGGAAGCCATTGTAGAGATGACGCGCTACCAATTTTGCTCTTGGAAACCGATAAATTTATCCACATTGCACCAATACGATCCTTATATGTCAGTTATATTTTAAAAGACAAATATATCAACTAGCTAATGAGCATCAGTTAATGATCTTGTCTGCATTGATTCAACTTTAAACTATTGTCTGATCGGTTGTCAGGTGGAATTTTCGAAAATTTATAAACATTTAAAAAAATTCTTATTAAATATTTTGTTGAAGGACAGACTAGACTTTTTTAGTGTATGAAGACTATAAACCCTAGTTATCACACTCAAAAAATTAGAATTTTTCGAAGATATGCATTTTCATCATCCAACTTGTAAGACTGTCGTCAAGTACTTTCAGAAAAAAATTAGCTATTCGAACACACCTTCTCTGTTTTTTTGACTCATTAGATAGGTATTTCACTTGACCCATATATTTCATCTTTTAGGACTGTTATTTGTTTGTGTTATAAAGTCAACCTGTAGCTTACATATATAAAAATGATAGAATCTGAAGCGAGACGATGTATGGAATATTCTTACTTTGTACGATATCAAGACAAAATACTCAACTCAAACACGCCCCAACATAAAAAGGTGCACTCGATTTTTTCTTTTCGATACAATTGTTACCTATTTTTTGGAATTTTTTCTTCAGTCACATAATGGAAGGGCAGACAGGAAAATTACTGAACTAATAGATTAATATGTTTTCCGTCCGTGGTAATTTTTTCAAAAAAATCGGAGGTTATGCATTTTCTTCATCCAACTTGAAAGATACTTATGTCGTCGACTTGATATCTAGTTGTTCTGCTTAACTATGTACTAGATAAATTCAAAACTTATGCAAATGGTGTTTTTAAAATAAAACACCTCGTTATTGAGAAGAAATGTGCAATTTTGTTTGTTTCTATTTACTTTTAAAAAATTTGTCACTAAAGTAAACAATACAGTAAACATTTATCGCCTTCTCTAACAAAGAGCTACGATTCTTTTGTTCTATTTCAACCTGGTTTCCGACTGTGCATGTACATATTCAACAGTTAGCTGATTTGTTACTAAATCCGTTTTTGATTAATGTTATTGTTGTTTTATATTTTGATGAGAATTATAATGTCAATTTTCTTGATTGATATACAAATGTTTTCAAATTTTTGAATTCAGTATAAATTCTTTTTAACGATAAAATGTTTGCTTCCTCCATATGTTATATCTTGTAAACACAATATTTCCAAAATCCTAGGAATTTTGAAATGTCTCAGTAAATACTGTTTTGATTATGATTTCAATTCACCACTTTTATATCAGGATAACTTTTATATAATTTACAATGACTATGCTCTGCTGATAATTTTGAATGATGTGTTTGTATGCATATAAAACAATTGTACAACAGTTAGTTGATATTATGTTTTCGTTTTATTCTCTATAGTCTTTTCATTATCTAACTTTAAAAATATAGAAGTGATTTGATTAATAGTTTGTTTCTGTTTAAAATTAGTACACACCACTCACTTTGTAATGCTACATTCCTTGTGACCACATTCATTAGATTATTTTGCTAATATTGCTAATTGCGTGCCAGTATGTATACCTAATACACTACTAGTAGCACCAATCTTACTTGTGGGATATCAGCTTATCAGTTTGAAGGGTCTTATGAAGACGAAACATGGGTCTGGCATAAAAAGTTATAATATTGTTTCTTTTGTGAGTTTTTCACATGTTACATAGGAAGGAATGTGGAACTGAAACTGAAAATCAGAGTTCCTAAGATCAACTCTGTTATTCTTGACCACTTACCCTCAATTATTTCGATTCTAATAGGACACATTCGGTTATTTTGTAAACCGTGAAAGCCCTATTCATGCGATACTGTTTTGTCTGTTCCGTTTTACCCAATTTTGATAATATAAGTAATGTTATATATTTCAATGATTCTATTTTCAATCGTATTTTTCACTTATATATTTTCTTCCAATGTAATTTTATTCGTTCGGAGGCGTACAAAAGCTTTAAAACGCCCGGTATTTACTTTTGATTTTTGTTTACGGAAACATCCACTCATATTTTTGTCCATCCGATGAGTTAAGCCTTTTTCAACTGTTTTTTTTTATAGTTCGTTTTTATGTTGTACTGTTATACCACTGTTCCAGGTTAGGGAAGGTTTGTGATCCCGCTAACATGTTTAACCCCGCCACATTATTTATGTATGTGCCTGTCCCAAGTTAGGAGCCTGTTATTCAGTGGTTCAGCGTTTGTTTATGTGTTTCATATTTTTTTTCCGTTCATTTTCTTTATATACATAAGGCCGTAAGTTTTCTCGTTTGAATTGTTTTACATTGTCATATCGGGGCTTTTTATAGCTGACTATGCGGTATGGGATTTGCTCATTGTTGAAGGCCGTACGGTGACCTATAGTTGTTAATGTCTGTGTCATTTTAGTCTCTTGTGGACAGTTGTCTCATTGGCAATCATATCATATCTTCTTTTTTATATTGTGACTTCACCTTGTATCGTTGGCATGCCAAGACAATAACATCATTTCGCGGAATTTTTTACCAAAAAAAATAATTTGAAATGAACTGAATTTTTAAATTGTTATTTGGATGGAGAGTTGTCTCATTGGCACTCACACCACATCTTCCTATATCTATGATTTGTTTATTTTGCTGTAGAATCGAAAAAAAAATAAATACTGCGTTTGCCCTTTTAAGGTAGATATATTGCAATTATACTGGTTGGTGATAATAGATTGTCATTTTAGAATATTGTACAAAATATATACAAGGAAGATATTGCATATGAGCTTTTAATTATAACAATGAAAAATATTGTCCTCATATTCATGCTTCGTTTAATATGACGATACATTTTTATTGGATAAAACAAAGGGTGGTTTAATGTTTATCATATCTATTCAAGATACATCAACTGTACAATGTTCATCGATATGACTCAAATTCACATATTTGATTTATCAAATACTAAAAAGTACATCCAAGTGACAAAAAGTCTGGAATAAACAACTATTAATGCATGAACTCGATGACATGTGTCAATTCGTGTGTATCTTTGTCTAGGTATCATAGAATTAACATTCGAAGACTGCCGACGGGCATTTATCCCGATATTTACACAAATATGAATTTGAATAGATAGTGATCACTTGCAATGTGATTTTTCTAAGTCTGTTTGATTTCATGTGGTACGTTAAATAGCATATTTGTTATTGTTATAATCCGTATACTAATGATTTTTTTTATAAATCACAACGAAATGCTTCCTCATTGTTTCACTTCAAAGGTTGGATTTTTCCCTTTAAAAGGCTGATTGCATGCGTATCCCATATACAATTTAGGGGTTTAATTGAAGGTCACATGAATACGAATTCAATGAGGTTGAATAATTCATCAGCGATGATTCTAAGTAAGCAATATAGAGTTAGAAATTTAGTTCTCAATTTGGCCAAGGTGTGTTTGTACACTTAAGGGGGCTCCTGGGTATAAATGATTTTTTTTTCCTAATATAGGATTTCGATATATTTTTTCATAAATGAACTTTATCATATACTTAAAAGAAAAATGAAATAAAAAAATGGGGTCACCGTTCATTTAAGCTAAAATCTGCCTCTGGAAGAAGTATACATTTTTGTTAATGTCCTTTTTTTCTGTTGAACTAATAGGAGAAAAAGAGGAAATATCAAAATAAAAAAATAACCTAATATAAGAAATTGCTTAAATTTTACAATTATTTAGTTTATGTACAGCTTATTTGAAAACAATAATAAAAAATATAGGTCACCGATGAGTTAAAAAAATATTTCAAATTTAAGGCCAAAAAATGGCATTTTTGCACCAAAGGGAGATAATTTGGAGCTTTTTCAATTTTTAAAGTCATCTGGGGCCAAACCAAATCATTTTTGTGGGTTGTTTTTTGTACCATATCATAAAGTAACAACTAATAGTGTAATAAATAAAATTTGTAATGAAAATATAAAGGTTTAATTTTTTGCTAAAATTTTTGTACCCACGAGCCACCTTAAATTCATTTTTGGATAGCTGAAGAATAATAAAGCCTTTCAAGTTGGTTTATATGAATATTAAGATGAAGTTTTGGCATGTTTTATACGCCACTTTCCTGTTTGACAATCCGTAGTTGCGCATCCGTACCGTCGTACGCCCATATGTCTTGACATTATTGTAGTGTTTTTCAAAAAAGATTTGAGCTTTTTAAATTCAATTTTGTGAAAAAATTGAGAAAAAATGCACATGATTCGATTTAGAAACTTGATAGATAAATGTCTAAGGTTTCAAGAAATGTATAACTCTAAATTGAAATTGTCCTTTGACTTCTGTGGCATTTGTTCATCCATCTTTTGCAATATTATGTATCCTATAATTGCACATTGTTGCTTGGTTACAAAAAAAACCAGATTATGTTTCACCAATACAACTAATGGAAATTCAATCTATGGAAGATGCTCTTTCCAGAAAAATGAATATGCATAACACTAATATAAAGTCCAATTTGTTAGAAAAAAAAGAAAGAAATTGGGTTAAAATTATGAATGTTAATTAAAATTTTTTCTTCATAACTGAATATTTCTCCTGTAGCTTATTTAAACAAAATTAAACGAAATTTGCTGCTAACAGATAATTGTTATTTCATTCTTTCATTATTAAATGTATTCCTATTATCAAAGTATTCCTATGTATATTTCCCCACAATTATATCAAACCCGGATACCTACCACTCTCGTAGTGATTTCATCGCATATCATTGAAGACTATTGTTCACAAATTGTCACATGTGAACAATGTAAAATAACCAACCATGTACAATTTGAAGATGCATAACTAAGGTTTACTAGAAACGGACGGTATTTTTGAAAATAAGCATTTATTAGTTGTATATGCAAAATAAAATTCAAATAAAGGAAAATATATCACGAGCTACGAGATTTTCACAATTCATTGATCATTTCCGGTTTTTGTTATCTAATTGTTAGAACTATTTTTCAATAGTTATGTGTCGCTAAAACAAACGTTTTTATTAAAAAGTAATCAGATAACACAATTGTTCATAACCGGACATGCAATATGCATGTTTTTTTTCTGCATATAATTCTTTAGTCAAAACTATGCGATAAAATCATTTAAAAGATTTGTCAAAATTATTTCCGCATTACCGCCGACTCTTTTTGAAAATGGAAGCAATTGTTGATTTATCCATGTTGTGTTTTAAAACAGAAATATATCCACTGACTATAAAGCATCATTAAATAAACATCTCGGCCTTATGTTAACTTACAAACTATTATAAAAAGTAAAATCACAAAAATACTGAACTCAGAGGAAAATCTAATCGGAAAGTCCATAATCACATGGCAAAATCAAATAACAAAACACATAAAAAAAAACGAATGGACAAGAACTGTCATATTCCTGACTTGGTAAAGGCATTTTTAAATGTAGAAAAAGGTGGGTTTAACCTAGGTTTTAAAGCGCCAAACCTCTCACTTTGGTGGCAGTCTCATCAAATCCGTTAGATGTACAATGATGCGTGAACTAAACAAACATTACACATGCAATAGTCAAAATATGATAGTAAGAAAAAACTATTTAAAACAGGCTATTATTTCAATTTGGAATTGTTTTTAATTATGGAATTTGCATAAATACTTGTGCTGGAAATGTTTGATAAATTCCATGTGTATTCTGCATTATAATGTTTTAAGCGACGCATTACACTTTTTCTTGCAATGTATTTTGTATAGATAGTGGTGTGCGCGGCACAGTACTTTCTATTGAGAATATCACAGAACATCAAAATATTGAATAAACAAGGAAGTTATTAATTTTTTAAATATGTTATCTCTAAAATATAGGTGAATTTTTCCTTAATTAAACTTTTAATGGTATTTTTACTTTTAAGGGTATTTTTACCAATACTTTCAATGCGAACAGGATGTTTTTCACTTTATTGACCATATATGTCTTTGTTAAGTCCACACCGTGTTACAAAAATATTTATAAGGGAATACAATACAATCTTCTGAATTATCTGCGTATCAAACATTCATGAAATCTTGCATACCATTTATATGAACCACATTTGATACTAAAATCAGCCTGGAAGAATTATAGCAGGCATTTTAAATTCTCCATAAAGCGGTACACATTTTGCTGAAGATCTACATGGTTAATGAGGTAAGGACAATGTATTTTGAATTACCTTGAAAATTGCAGAACTTGAATTATAAAATGCCGAAATAAATAAATAAAGATTTTACAATTTTGTTTCACATATCAGTCAGGGATGGGGTAATTAATAATGAAATGGTAATTAAGTGTAATGCATTACAATTTTCCATGTAATTAAATGTAATGTGTAATTGAGCATTTTTTAAATTACATGTAATGGTCATTTAATTACTTACATTGAAAAAAGCATGTAATGCTCAATTACTTTTGAATTACATTTCAATTGCATGTACTTTATTGGTGCTAAAATAAGGATTAGTGTTTAAAAATATAAATTGTAAAATTATATATTTTTTTCAAATATTGATATCACATACTTTTTTAATATATGAAAATATGTAATTCATTCTGACGTATTTATATTATTTATTTGACCTACATACATGACAATAATTTTGAATAGTCTTATAATTAAGAAAAAAAAGGGAGGATCAAATATTTGTGTTGTTCAGTTTTTAAGAAAGATCTTTTAACTAAATAGATTGATAAGTAATAAATCACCTTGTAAAGCAAAAACCAAAAAATGTGTCACTTTGAAAAATCTTTCCAAGATACTTCATTTAGAATTTAAAATCACTGCACACAATCATTTTGTCAAATTAGTATACACAAAAGGATTATATAAATAAAAATTAACAGCTGTAAAAACAAACAGCAACTAATCAGATTAAAATGTCCAGGGGAAAAGCCACTATTATATGTATCCATCTTATTAGCAAAATATTGCTAATATTTAGACATTATATACATTGTTTGTAATAAAGATTATTTTCAATATTGTGACAAGCCCACTTTTTAATATTTTTTAAATAAAAACATTTTTTTTTAAATCTATTTATATTTTTTTTATTGAATTATGTTTTACTTAAATGACTTCAAAATAGATGTCAAAATACCCCTTAATGTATTGACAAGTAAATAGGAACAAATTCCCTTTCCTATCAATATGATCTTCTGATCAAGCAATATCTGCCATATATGTTCCTGTCGAAAGACTTTTTAAAATCGCTGTCAAAGTGTAAAGAGATAATCAGACTAAATGACAAAACATTAAAATAACTAATGATTATCAAATGCTACGCTTAAACTATGCTTACATGAATATTTTACACATGCATGTATGCTATTGTTGAAGAATATGATGGAATGTAATGTGTAATTTATTTAACTACTTTAGTAAAGTAATTGTAATTTAATCAATTACATTTCGAAAACTGTGTAATGTGTAATTAGTGTAATTGATCATTTGTTCAATGTAATGTGTAATTTAATTAATTGCATTCCAATGTAATTGACCCCACGTAGTCTGATATCAGTAACAATCGAAAAAAAATGTGCGCTGAATGTTGATGCTGAAGACAGTTTTGATTGAAAAATACCCAAGGAAATCAAAATCGAAAGATCTTTCAGAGAACACATTTTTAGCATAGTCCGAGCCTAAGCATGCTAAAATTCCCAAAATTTTTTATTTTTTTTTTATATTTTTTTTATTTTACCAAAACACAATACATGACCATGATAATATACAAAGGTATAAATTATTCTTTACGATACAGGTAATACAATTACAGATAATTATAATTAAGTTAATTGTAATACTTCTTACAATTACTTATTCTTAAGAACAGTTTGAGTTTTCTGCTGCAAACTAATTTGTCTATGTTTATTTTTATTTCAATAGTAAAATTTTGAAGAAGAAAATAACTGGATAGAGAAAAATAAAAGAAAATATCAAAAGTTTGTCAAAAAGGTAACAAAAAAAATCTAACAAAAAAACAAATACAAGTTTGAAATTTTTAGGGAAAAAAAGGAATTGGTCATCTGTGGTTTGCTCTATATATTACTACCGTTATATGGTTTCTGATTAAAAAAAGATTGAAAGTGAAGAGCCAGATTGATAGGTTTCATTAGCAAATTAAAAACCAAAGTCTCATGTATTTGTGTGATTGTTCTCATATTAACACAGAAAGTGCCAGCTATTCCATTCTCTCTCAAACTGTTCTTGTTTTTGTTTGTTAATAGCTACAGTTTTTTTCAGCACAGTACATATCATTTAACTTATGTTTGAGTGCCTGAAGTGATAGAAGTTTTTTTCAAACATCGACTTGAATAAATATAATACTTAATACAGAGCAATATCTTATTTTGTACAATACAGTTTCTAACATAAAAAAAACCGGATACAAAAGTCTTACAATTATGGTTAAGTGTTACGTGTGTTGTAGATGAAATCCGTGTATCAAAATGTTTTCTTACAAACTTTGTTTTCTTCACATTTCCACAATAAGTATATAATGGTTTCAAAAATATGCCTTTTTTAACATCCAATGCTCTCCAATTTATTGCCACTATATTTGTGACATGTCACTGAAATGAACACTATGGAAAATCATTTAATCGACATTCAGGATTTTAATAATAGAAAAACAAAATAACAGATAAATGCAAGCTCATTTATGGAGAGTTTATTTATATGGTAATTTTTATAAATTTCCTATTACAAATCTTAGATTTTTTGGAAAAAAAACTAAGGATTTTCTCATCCGAGGAATAAATTACCTTAGCCGTATTTGGCATAACTTTTTGGAATTTTGAGTTTGCAATGCTCTTCAACCTTTTACTTGCTTGGCTATATATAACTATTTTGATCTGAGCGTCACTGATGAGTCTTATGTAGACGAAACGCGAGTCTGACGTACTAAATTATAATCCTGGTACCTTTGATAACTTTTTACACCACTGGGTCGATGCCACTGCTGGTTGACGTTTCGTCCCCAAGGGTATCACCAGCCCAGTAGTCAACACTTCGGTGTTGACATGAATATCAATAATGTGATCATTTTTTTTTTTTATAAATTTCCTGTTAACAAAAGATTAAATTTTTCGAAAAACTATAGATTTTCTTATTCCAGGCATAGATTTCCTTAACCGTATTTGGCACAACGTTTAGGAAATTTGGATCCTCAATGCTCTACAACTTTGTACTTGTTTGGCTTTATAAATATTTTGATATGAGCGTTACTGATGAGTCTTATTTAGACGAAACGCGCGTCTGGCGTACTAAATTATAATCCTGGTACCTTGGATAACTACTCATACTCAGAACGAAATACAAAGGTTTTCCAGCGGAAAAGTGGAAATAGTTAGACCTTATAAAAGACAAACTTGATAGAAAACTTTGATTTAAACAAAATATTACATTCAAACATTATTCTCTCTCTTATTTGCAACAGAAATAATAATTCGAAATAAGTTTATTTAAAGCATATAACTTTAAATAAGTTTCAACTCTGAAATTGATTTAAATAAACTTATTAAAAAATAAAATCACGAATTGTAAAACTTTTAAAATATTTTTATGCTACTTTAACCTTTATTTGAATCAAAATAGATTATTTTCATCGACTGTCGTTATACAAAAACCTTGACAAAAAGTTGAAACATTTAATCCCCAAATAAGCCGTTACTGACCATTATTCAGGTGTAATACTAGAAAAAGAAACCTAAAGGTTTATTCAAATAAAGTGTTATCCTGGTTTGCTCACTTTCAATTACATGCATATTTAAACATAGTGGTAATTGTGGTTTTTACAATTATAGTTTATTTCTTTATTATAGTGCTATTTTTTTGTTTGATTTTACCTGTAAAATTTTACAAAAGATACTATAATCTGCTTTTAAAGGAATGTACAAAAATGTTTTAAGTTTGATAAAGTTTTTAGCAGGAAATGTACTGAATTTGACAAATATACATATATAAAAGAACAATATGTGTACAAAGATGTTTTATTATTTTATCAACAAATATCTATAATTGTAAGAAAATTGTAAAAAAATGTAAAAAGTTTAATAATGAAACCAAAGACTAGAATAAATTTCATTTAAGTTTCTTATTTTTTCGGAAATTTTATAAATATACTGTTCGGAAATTTATTAATAAATAAATCCATTTAACTTAAGAAATAGAAAATAAATGAAACTGTTCATACGCCAAATCCTACATTTAAAACACCAACATTAGTTACAACTTCATCCAAAAAGAGTATTCATTGATTACAAGACAGCAACCAAAAACACAGCGAGAACAGTGTTTGCTTGGGTACAAAAAAATGTAACTTCTTCCACTTTATCCAGTGTATTTGGCGAAAGGCACAGAAATGTTGACACCAGTTGTATTATAAAGAAAATAAAGACTTCTATCGACTTTTAAATGACGAGCCGCAGTATTACATCTCGTTCCACTCAACCTTGTTGAAGATGTTTTAGCTTAGGAGACATTGGTAAGCTGACAACATACCCGCTACAACATCATTTACTGATTACACAACAAAGATCTGGGTTGAAGGATACCGCTTTCTATCGAACCACTACTACACAGAAGGTCCACGCACCATGGGAGAATGTTAGGAATGACATCAAAAACATCTGTCATGCCCACCCCAACATCTATAAGATCATTGAGTTATTAAATAAGACCAAGGCACTTACATAATGTAATATTATACAGTATGCAGCAGAGGGAGCCCACCCAACAAAAAGGTGAACATACAGAGTAATAGACACCAAACTCCAATTACTGAAAGACAGATACCAACAAGGACTCATAAACGTGATAGACTACTCTGACGCAACATCCATCGTTTCTATTTAAACTGAACAACTTAGTAAAATATTGTAATTACTGACTTTGTTAATATAATGTTTTGTGATTATTGAAATATAAAAAAAAGTGTTTATTTCCAATCATTATACATATATTACCCAACATTACTTACACTATTATAGTTATTTATTATACTGCAATGCATTTATAAACTTGATTCATATATTATATAAATTATGTTTGAAAAATAACCAAATTTGTATTGGTGTATTTATACCATAACATAATTCATTAACACACGAATGAATCATTACAACACTTTTATAATAATGAATGTCATTGTTTTGTCATTAGTTGTTCATATATAAATCGATTGAATTGATATCAAATTATTGAGAAGAAAAAAAAATATATACTATTTTTCTGTTCAAATGAAAATGGAATTACAAAATAAGAAATACCTGGTTAAATAGAAAAAATAACTATATATCTTAGATTGAACAGGCTATACAATTGTATGCTCTTCAAACGTTTTGTCTTCTTGTTTTTTTACTATAAGTTAATTGGAAGGATTAAAAATGGGCAATCCTGGATAAACCCTTCAAATAATGTTATTATCATTTATTTCATTCTGACAATAACAGTTTTAATGGAATCCATACTACATATCTCCATTGTGTATGGTATCCATATACTATTATGCTATTTTTCTATTTTTGATTTGCTATTTGAATCTGCGATCATTACTTCATGTCTTGTTGATTAATCCTAGTTTCAATAAGGTGATTGTTGTTTTCAATGTGTTCCTGGTTGTTACCAAGTACATTGTATTTTTGTTTGTGTTTGGGAAAATAAGAATTAGTTCCCCTTTATCATTACGTAACATTATCTGACTAATTTATTCGTCATTTATTTGGGAATTGCAACCACAGTGTTTATTTGTTTAGGACGTCGGTATACACCTCCTTGGTAATTTCAGATTCAAATAAACAATTGGAAATATGTTGAAAGTATTTTTGGCAGAATTGTTTATCCATTTACAAGAAAAGGTAAGAGATTCAAAGTTTACCACAAGAAATTAGGCCGGTCACGACATATTTTTATTGAAAAGTTTTAAACAAACGTTCGATCTAATTGTGTATGTTCGTGTGTGTTATGTTTACAACGTATCGAACACAATACTTCCCTTTAAACTTTAGTCGTTAACACGTTTAAGCACGAATGAAACATGTAAATTTGCAACTTGAATTTCATTTTGAAACTCTAAGTTGGAAAGTTTAGATTTTGCGATTTTTAATTGTTTTCCAATATTTTTACAAGTTACTTATTCTGGTAACTAGTTTAAGCAATCATGGTTGTTTTTGTCCTTAATAAAAATGACTGAACAAATATACGGTATGATACTTAAAGTAGAATGTTCTTGTATATTTTAAGTATATCATGTATATATTCACTAAAGATTGTGATTGGCACATAAAAATGTTCAATAAAAAAAGTTTATTTCATAACCACGAGTAAAAATTTCCAATAATGACGAAAGACGAACCAGATGTCTTATACGTACTTGGCTATGATTGGCAGTAAAAATAGAATATGATTATATTTATACATATGTACACATGTACATATGTATAATATATAAATACATGTAAAGTAAAACAGCATGATATTTAGTAATACAGAAAGACTGCTCATAAGATGGCTTTTTCAAGGTAAAATATTAAAACAGGAAGAAAATAAGATAAAATGAATTAATAAATACATGAAACAATAAATAAAACAAAACAAAATAAATAAATAGATGATAAAATGATTGATTGAACGAATGAACGAACAAACCATTGCAAACGGACGGATGAAGGAATGAATAAATGAACGAAGGAAAGAAGGAATAAAGGAATGAAGGAATGAAGGAAGGGAGGAATAAATAAACATATAAATAAAACTTATATAAAGTAAAAGTTAACCATTATGACTAATTAAATCGAAAAAGATATCAAAGATATATTTGTCTGTTTATTATGATTATAACATATCTTGAGACAATATTAGAACACATGTTTGTCATATTAAGTGGATTTTTTTTAATGAATCGCCCTTAAGGATTCTCCGTGGGAGTTGTCTTAAGTTTAAGAAAAACAATGGTACCAACTTAAAAATACATTTTAGTATAATTTATCTGTATGTTGTATCCCAAACCTCTTTATAATACTATTGGTTATAAATGGGATTTTTTTGTTGAACAGTAATGACTTATGCTTTTAGGAAAGCATTTTGTTTAGCATCTGTAAAGTTATGATTCCTATTTGTTCATCCGTATATTACTTGGCCGTACTGAAAAAGTTCAATCACTCTATATATCTATATGTATTTAAGATTCGAGAAGTTTTCCTTTTAATTCTGTATGTAAATGTATGAAATTGTGATACTTCGAATTCAACCAAAACCTGTATATTTCAACCCAATCCTGTATATTTCATCTTATATACCGATTATGTAGGTTGCATTTTATAGACACAGCTGTTTCACAAACTATGCCTCTTTCTGTGAGAAACTCACTATTCATAGATATATGTCATGTTTACCTACGGCACCCATATATGATTTCTATATTTCATCTCATAGAGACACAACTTGGAATTTTACCAGTATAAACACTCATGGATAGCTGCCTAGTTGAATTCTGGGGAAGAACCAAAGTGAAGAAAAGGAGAGTTCAAAATTATACTTTTTTATATCATGTGAAATAGTTACTGATAATGAGTAAAAGGCTAACAATATTTTGTTTATGGGTTTCTCTCAGGGTCTACATGTTTGTCAGACATGGTTCATTTGAATTCGATCCAATTTCATGAATCAGTTATCAAGGTGAACTTTTCATGATCAAGTCCGTATCTCAGATACTATAAGTAAAGTAAAATTCTATATTTGGAGTATGGAATAATTGTTCATTGTACATCTCAGATACTATGAGTGAAGTAAAATTCTATTTTTGGAGTATGGAATAATTGTTGATTGTACATGTCTGAATAGAATGTTTTGTTATATCTTTAACCTATATTTATGGCTCATTGGTGAATGTTAATTTCTATGAGCTGGTGTATTTTTAAGATACATTAATCAATAGGGTAACGGTGTACGTTATGAATGCACATGTTTATCTGTCGGGTTTCATTTGACGTTGACCTAATTTGCATGCTTTATTAGTCAATGTTAAGTTTTAATGGTTGGGTCTATTCATTAGATGCTATATGTATGCAAAAGGTCAAATATATTTGGTTTAAGGAATGATTGTAATTTTAATTTACTGTCTGACCTCATTTTTATGGTTCAGTAAACAATTAGAAGTTTTTGCAGTTTGTATTGTTTCTTATAGATTATAATCCATAAGCAGTAGGGCTACTGTGTTTGATGTACGGAATAATTGTAAGTTGTACATGCATGTCTGGCAGTGTTCATCTGACCTTGATCTCCTTTTAATGGTTGTAATTGTATCGCAGATTCTATAAGCAATAGGTTAACTATATTTGGTATATAGAATGAGTGCATGTTCCTGTATATGTATGTCAAGTAGGGTTTATCTGACATTGACCATAATTTAATGGTTGATTTGTCAATTTTCAATTTTCGTAATTAGGTCCGTTTCTCGGATACTAGATACTAACAGCAATAGGCCAACTATGGTGTATGGTATGACTTTAAGGCGGGCTTATCCGTGTGGTATGGTCTATCAGACCTTGATCTAATTTACAATCCTGGTACCTTTGATAACTATTTACATTCATCTTTCATAATTTGAATAAGTTTATGTGATCCTTGCAATAAAACCACTTGTTGATTATAATTTACGCTTTCAACATCAGATCAATCATGATAGGTGATGCAGGCAATATTTGGTTCATATTTTATAGTGTGTCTTTCTATGTTGTGATGTTATACTATTGTTTCAGAAAAGGGAGAATCTTAGGTACCTTTAAAACGTTTAATCCCGCAGCAATTGTTTGCACTTGTCCTAAGACAGGAATCCACTGTTCAGTGTTTGTCGTCTGTTTATGTGGTTCATAAGTGTTTCTCTTTCCTCGTTTTTTATATTTTTATATAGACCTTAGGTTTTCCAGTTTGAATTGTTTTACACTAGTAATTTTGGGACCCTTTATAGCTTGTCTCATTCATCATTGGCACTCTTACCACATCTTCCTATATCGGGTGTACTCTTGTTAAAGATAATACTTGTTAATAATTGAATCAAACGTAATTTGATAGATAAATAACACATTTCAGTAGAGATTGATGAATAGGCTCGTTTTTATGACACAGGTGCATTAGGTACCACTTTTGTTTTAGAGACTATTTGGTCCGTTTAATCAATTTGTCATATGGAAATCATGAAGGAGATTACTTGTCAACAGAGAACAAAGAATGAGACATTGAAGGTAAGGTTATCAACAAAAAAATCTGTACCATATAAATAAGCAAAATAGGAAATATTTATCCGTTACTTTTAAATCGACAGGAAGTGTAAGAGATTACCCTCTAAGATTCAAAGATAAAACGATTGCCTTTAGATGATAACACAATATTGACTGTTGTACCCCTATTTTTGACATTTTTGCTCTTTGAGTATGTTTGTTTTGTTCATGCATCGTTGACAATGTAATGGAATTTGATGCGACTGTCATACAAGTGAGAGGTTTAGCTAGCTATAAAACCAGGTTCAATCCACCATTTTCTACATTAGAAAATGCCTGTACCAAGTCAGGAATATGACAGTTGTTATCCATTCGTTTGATGTGTTTGGACTTTTGATTTTGCCTTTTGATTTTTGATTTTCCTTTTTGAATTTTCCTCGGAGTTCAGTATTTTTGTGTTTTTACTTTTTTTTTTTTCAAACCCAAGACCACAATTACATTGATCATGACTATTTGGATTAGAAGATGAAAAAAACCATTGAGTGTTGGTAAAGGGGTAATATGACAATCTATAAATCATGAACATTTTCAATGATTTAAACTTGAATAATGTCATTAATGGATGTCTCAAGTTCATTTGCTGTTTTGGTTTTATGAAATAGACAACGCTATTGTAAAACATATCATTCTTGGTTTTACTTTGAGGTTTACATTTGTTATTCACAAATAGTCAATAATGTGAGTAAAATTAATTTAATTACTACTAGTAATTACAGATCCACTAGTATAAGGTATAATTAGTTATTTTCTTCCTGATTTGTATTGAGGAATTTCAAGTTTTCCATGGAAAGACCATTTGGGTTTGTTTCTGACTATTTTTTATATTAATTTATAAAGACTTAAAAAGGGGGTTCGCGGTTTCTTTCTATAAATAAACTCTATCCTATACTTAATGGAAAAATTAAATAAAAATATGGGGTTCATTTAAGCTCACAATCAGCCTTTGAAAGAAGCATGAAGGTACTTTTTTTCTGTTGAACTAATAGGAGAAAAAAAAGGTAAAATCGATATAAAAAAGTACTAAATCGTTTTAAAAGTACTGTTGATTTGAATAAAATAATAAAATATAGGGATCACCGATAATTTAAAAAAGTTATTTCATTTGTATACCAAAAAATGTATTTTTTCACCAAAGAGAGATAATTTGGAGTTTTTCAATTATATAAACATTTTAAAAGTCATCACAGGCCAAAACAAATTGATTTTTTTTCCATATCATAAAGTAACAACTAAAAGTGTAATAAATAAAACTTGTAATGAAAAAAACAAATGTTTCAATTTTGCTGATTTCTTTTGTACCCTCGAGCCTCCTTAATGTCCAATAGTATGTCAAAGTTCTAAATAATTGAAAACATGTTTACCTTCAAATGCAAAGATGTTAATTTCCATTTGTGTGGAGCGTATAGTCATCAGTCATTGTATTTAACATACGAAAATGGGAGCTCTGCTCGCTGCGTTTGATTGATGTTCAACGAAGTACAATTAGTAGCTATTCATTTGTTGCACTATCGTTTGTAGAATTAAGAAAGTATAATAGATTGCACAACAACAAACAAAACACATTCTCAAGTATATAAAGTCGACATTAACCACCCTCGGAACATGGTAAAGTAAATTTCTAATATGACGTGCTTCTTTCGCTTTTTAAACAACACCGTGGCAAAATTCTCGATATATCTATACTTAGCACAGACTCAGAGATATACATAATAATGGCTGTTACAATATACTCCCTACGTAAATTCACATGTATCGGAATCTATTTGCAAAACCATTTGCCAATTTTATTGTTTTAACGATTGCAATTAAAGAAAGAAAAATAACTTGTATTCTTATTCGGATGCATAAGAAATCAACAAAATAGAAATAAATTAGAATTCCGCGAAAGTCTATTACTGATTTTGACGCATTTAAGTCATTTCAAAACGTGACGTCATACAAATGAAAACGCTAGAGTTGAAAGTTCTCTGTTACGTGAGCCTTCCAAATCGTATAATATTGTATTTAAATTGATTTTTGAGGTAGGTTTTGTTTAATTTTCTATTGTATTGCATTATTCGCATATTTCCTGACTTCAGCAAGTCTACATGGCGGCTCCTTAGTTACGAAACTTTGGATTTTAAGGTAGCTTACAAGAAAAACATGTAAATCAAAAATGGCAAATGTTGGGTTGGAGAATTATAAGAATTAAACAGATTTTTGTCTAGTGGTTATTAACAAAATAATAATCCATGCAAGCTATATTTTTATTACAATGCATGAGCTTTATCTAACGGGGCATAAAAAAGAACAGCAACACACACAGCATACCCACTCTCGTCCCAGTTTTTTCATGACCGTATTTGTACTATTAGAATCGAAATAATTCATGGAAGCCATAGATTGTTGGAAATTTACACATGGGTTTGGCAATATATTGCTTCCATGAATTATTTCTTAAGCGTCAATTGATAGGTTACTCTCGCAATGTACTGTAAGTGACCATAAAGTAGAGAGGAACAGTTTACTTTTACCCGACAGAAAAAATTAACACAGTAAATACATTCAGTCAAAATTAATGGAATTTTGTGTAATTTAATCCGCGGAGATCCGAATATTATTTCTTTTATTTAATAATTAATTAGTTAGCTTGAATCTTTAATGTAACTAATGTCTTACACAAATATTTCTTAATGGCCATAAGAATGGAAAGTATTCCCTGTTGGATCGCATTTGGTATCACATTCCAAATAGTAACTAAATCTCAAAATAAAGAACTGAAATAAATGTACGATACTACGTAGCACTCCATACCTGTTCGAAAACTTATTTTTTCTTATTTCTATATGTGCTGTATGTTAAAATTTCTACAAAATAGTTAGCCCTTCCACATTTTGATGATGCCTGTTCCAAGTCAGGACCGTAATACAACACATCTTCGGAATTTAATCTCTGGTTGATCAAGTTGATATTTGTATCATTGTCAATCTTGTCACTTATTCTTAATACTAAATAACATGAAGTTAATAATAGTTTTACTGAATGCCTTTTATTTGCAACAACATGTTTTGATCATTATCAGATAATTGACATATTGCAAAACTTATGTTATAGTTCTTTAAACGTCTGCATGAATGCAATAATGTAGTATGTAGCTTTATTCATGACTTGTCTGGACAAAGTATTACGACTTGCATACATTAGAATAGAGAACATTACCTCCAATAAATAAATTTTAGACCATGGAAGTGTTTATTATCCTGAGATTTATGCCCTAAATTTACACTTATTCAGAATCAATAAGTATGTTACATAAGATAAGTTTTTTTAATGTCTTTTTTTTTTAAAACTTAATTTAGTTTTTTAACAGACTGAAACAAAAAAGACTAAGGTTCTAAATATTTGGCCTTCATTACAAATTACTAGTTTGACTACTTAACTTGACGAATGAAGAAAAATAACACTAAATTAAATCAATAGAGATAACAAAAAGTAAAATATAAAAAATACCGACTCCGAGGAAAATTCAAAAATGGGAAGTCCATATTAAAGGACAAATTAAACAAATCAAGCGAGTGGACAACAACTGCCATATTTCTGACACATGCATTGTCTTGTGTACAAAATTGTGGATTAAACCTTGATTATTGCGAGTTAAACCTCTCACTTGTATGATAGTCGCATAAATTCCTTTATTTTGACAATGAAGAAATTATTCAGACTGATCTCTAATATTGTTTCAAAAAAGACATCATATATATCTCACTTTTTCAGGATAAGTTTTCATAAATCTATAATGAGAGACGTGATCTTGGTGATGGCATTTAATTCCATAACTAGTACGGTAGATGCAGGAGGTAAGTCTTTGTATTTAACAAACTATTACGTGACCGTAAATATAACTAAATTGCCTTTATTTTCTATGTAATATTCTGGTTAGAATTTTCATAAATAATTCTTACAAAAAAATAATAAAAAATAGAACCCGTTTAGCTAAATATCTAAGCGCCCATATGCTTAAGATGTGTTTTAATTGCACACAGTAACATATCATTTGCACATCCTTACTTTACATGCTCATTTTGGGAAAATATCGAAATCAATATACCTCAAATTATGTTTTGATCGCATTTCCTCTTTGATTATTTCAGCTAATCAAAACGAATTAGCTTCATATACATTATGAAATGAAATCATAGAGATGTGCTGATATTTGAGTAGTTATGAGTATAAAATGTCTTTACAGCCGTGTACCACCTTCAATTGGGATACAATAACCAAGTTCAATAGTTGGCTTTAACTCTTTAAAAAGTAAAATCACAAAAATACTGAACTCCGAGGAAAGTTTTAAAATTTTAGTGGTTTTTTTTTTCTGTATGAAGTTTAAATCACAATGCAAAAAGACACTAGCCTACCTTATTTAGGTATGCATAGTTTATGTTCCCACCAATATAAATGCTAGTTTATCTGACATTATTTTTTCTGATTAAATGAAACGGTCTCGAAATAGCATGGATGCATACACATATATTTTATTTAATTATGTGTTCATGAGACAGTAACCAATCGACACCAACACTCAAAATGATTAGTTGCATGTAGATTTCAAAATTAACTGAAACTGTTCAGTCATCTTATAAAATGGGGAATTTCAAATATTCAACCAAAATCACGTATTGTTCCTTTTGGTAGACACCATATTCATGGTATTTGTATAAACTTCATCTGTCATTGCAACGTTCAATGCAGTCCGAGATTCCGAGATACAATAGTCAATGTTCAATCCGATTCCACGAGTTTCTATGTATTATCAGTATCCCCCAGTTCATTGTAGTCCAATGTGTCGATTGGTCAGTTTATCAAGAGTATGTTAACAGTTTAAGTTAAGGAAATTGGTATGCAAATGATTGTTAACGTAATAATTCTATTGAACTCGACCTGATTTATGACAACTCATAAAGTTTCACATTGTTGTTCATATCTTTTTCGTAAATTGTTTTGTTTTATAAAGTATTCAAAGTCGTATCTTACTTTAACTTTGTTTAAACCTGTTTATTTACTTTTGACCTTAATTATTTATCCCTTATAGTTTTTGATAACTATGTATTTGCATTCAGGTATCGCAGATCAAATTTATTCGTTCATTGTGTGTAAATTTACGTTTTTTGATTGAGTTATTAAGCCTTCCAATTGATAATTTACAGTGTGTTTTTCTATGCTGTGGTGTAATACTATAGTTTCAGAAAAGGGAGACGGTTTGGTACCATTAAAAAGTTTAATCCCGCTGCAAATTTTTGCACCTGTCCTAAGTCAGGAATCTGATGTACAGTAGTTGTCGTCTGTTTATGTAGTTTATAAGTGTATTTGAAAATGCCTGTACCAAGTCAAGAATTTGACAGTTGTTGTCCATTCGTTTGATGTGTTTTATCATTTCATTTTGCCATTTGCTTAGAGACTTTCCGTTTTGAATTTTCCTCGGACTTCAGTGCCTTATGTGATATGACTTTTTTCGGTAATTTTATCTGTTCTTCTCTATCCAATGAAAACAATTTGTGCAAGTCTCTATGCTTAATCTTTGAATTAATACTTATGCGGCGCTAGTAAAGATTTGCCATGAGATTTTTTTTAATTTGTGTTGAACGTTGAGGAAGCTCATACATAATTCTAGTTTTACATTTTTCTATACATATTCCTAAATCCTCTGTTATTATATATAATCTTCTTTTTTACATCTTTTTCTAGTTACTCTATTACTTGATACACGAACCATAAAGATTGGCGATTCAATGATCCTCACATGTACTGTCCATGGCATATCAAAGATCAACACAAATATAACGAGACAATTTGCAAAAGGAAACGACGGAGATCTCCTGTGCTACAACGGACACATAACACAGACAAGAAAATATGAAGAAATTTTGTCTGGTGGAAACTCATTCAGTTTGATGATAAATAATGTGACAGAGTCGGACGTAAATAGTATATACAAATGTCGATATGAATTTTCAACAGTTAAACAAATGATAAGAATCAATGAGACGAATTTTGAGTGTAAGAAGATTTCTGATTAAATGAGAACTGATTTAGAAAACCATTTGATTTTTAGCAACAAAGCAACACAACTCTTAGTAGTTTTTTTATTCTTCAACCCACAATCAATTTTTCTAAATTAAATTTTTCATATTAAAGAACCACAAGAGAATGTACATGTTTAAATTATAAGAACAATATTGATAATATTTTAAGTACTGCCTGTAGTGACCAGATAAAATATATAATAACCCTCCTCCGGACTTAACGACTTAACTGTCGAACTATGAAGCATTGTGATTCGACAAGAAATTGACGTTGCATGAACTTTTTTTAATGTTTTTTACTAAATTTGGTAGATACAAAATTTCTATCAGTCCGTGCATTTACTGATTATTGACATTAGTTGATTTTCTGTGGTTCACATTTACACTTTCAAGCGCCGTAGAAAATGCAATTAATCCTAATATTGCTTGTCAATGAGCAGAAAGTGGGTTGCGGATAAGAGACTGAAACAGACGGAGCAATATGCATTTGAATGCGATAGCAATACATACTTTGAGCGACGAAAGTTCATACGACCCTCACCAACAGCAATACACAAAAATAGTCCGTTAGTGGGCGGAGCTGTAAAGTAAACAAATACAGGCTAGCGATATATGTTTGGTTGCTAATGTATGACAAGATATCCAATTACAGGTTAAAGACCGTTTGAAGTGTTCTATCTGCATTATGAAATGTTCAGATAAGCGGTTGTAAATCTATGTGTTAAATAGACAAAGAACAACGAAAATATTGTTTAAGAAGTCATAAGATTAAATGTCATCTGGAAGAATTTTGGCATCTTGCTTGTCGAACATACCATATTGAGAATGACAGCTGTTACAGACTTACTTTAATAATTGGAAATGTATTTCAGCATGACATAAAGAAAATGATTGTTTGACTCCCAAGTTTAATAATTTTATTAATGACAATTAACGCCTTCAATTATATGATTTATATTCATAATTTCCGACCCCTTTTTTATAATCTGATTCACCGATTTTCTCAGCTGATAATTGATGACTTTCCCCATATATCGCATCTCTTTTTATTTGTCATAATTTACGATTCATTTTGCAGATGGACCAACTGAAAATACAACGCTCATTCAATTCAATGAATATGACAATAAGAGTTTTGAAATTCATATTAGTTTTACAAAGATTTTCCCAATACCTTGCTGCTTAGCTCGAATAAAGGTTTGTAAAAGATCAAGTTAAGACATTATATTGACAAGATGATTTAAGTCGGACACCCTAGTACAACAAGATACAATAACAGGACGAGAATCTAGAATCGGACTGTTAGCATATAGCAAGAATGTAAATTTCTTGTCATGTTGTTTTATATACTGTCATTTTGATTCCTTAGTTTGAAGTTCGGTAAAGTTAACTGTTTTGCACACAGTTGTTCCTATTGCAACTTATTTGAAAAGTTACAAAAATTATGAAAATATATAATTCTTGTGATGGAAGAGTAATATGTTGTACATTGTGATTTGAAAAATCTACTGTCTGTTTTCGTCAATATTTTAGTTTTGATGTTCTCTTTTGTTTCTTCTTCCATTTTTTTGTTAGCTTAACTCACCAGTATATACCACTATCATTTTTCACCAAGAAAGCATGACAAGGACTTAAATCCCCCCCCCCCAAATAAGAATGAATTCAAAGCATGTTGAAAGCACTGGAGGATTTGCTTTTCTGGAGTTCTGGATAAAAAAAATTAAACAGTAATGGAGGATAACGTTATTCACTTTAAATAAGAAGATGTGGTATGAGTGCCAATGAGACAACTCTCCATCCAAGTCACAATGTATTAAAAGTTAACACATATAGGTCAAGGTAATGCCTTCGACACGAAATATTGGCTCACACCTAGCAGCAAGCTACAAATAGCCCCGAAATTACCAATGTAAAACTATTCAAATGGAAAACCAACGATCTAATCTTTATAAAAAACGAGAAACGATAAACACCTATGAACAACACCAACAAACGACAACAGCTGAAGAAAAGACTTCTGACTTAGAACAAACACAGAAAAATAAAGCAGGTTTAAACGTATTGACAGGCACAAACCTTAACCATAACCTGAGATAGTAGTGTAACATTATAACATAAAAACACATTATGTAAAATATCAATTGAAACGGTTTTACTAAATCAAACTTGTTTATTTTTAAGACGTGTTGTTGAGTTGCTGTCTTATAACCAGTATACTATTCTGTTAATGTCGTGCATTTAATATATCATCATTATAATTTCAGAAATTGCAATTGAAGTTCGCAAATACAAGCGTCATGAAAGAAAATATTTTCTACAAAGTATCTATTGTTCTTATATATGCTGTGGATAGCCAATGTGGTACCGATTTAAGAATACAATGCACTGTCGGAAAATCAAAACACCATATTGGAACATTACAGCCATTTATGGAATGCCCTAGTGGCACCATTTCAGGTATACTCCTTTAAACATTGTTTTTTTTGTAGTAATACATGCACATTTGAAAATTTTCCAACATTTTTATTTTGCCACTTGAGTATGAAAAGTCTGGAAAAAAAATGGTATTTATAAAAAATAAAAACAAAACGATATTTAATGTTTATGCGTCCGAAAAGCTTTACAGGATTTTTATGCATCAGAAACGCTTTATGCTGATTATCTTTAAAAGAAATTGAGGATATATTAAGACCGATACAGTTAAATAGGGTTAAAAACTTAGCTTTGCTTGATTAAAAAAAAAATACTTCGGAGGGGAGGGGATTTGATATGCTGATATAATGTTTTTAGATTTTTTATATTTGACCATGGAAGGTAAATGTCTCATTTCTAATTTTCAAATTTGATCTCTGCAGTCGCATCTAGCTGCACTACGGGGAGCATTTTATTTAAGTTATTTTATAATCTTACTTTAAAATCATTACATGAGTATAAGTACAGGTAATTTATATATTGATACAAATTATTTAGAAATTTAATTATTTAGATTTATTGATAGTTTTGATTTCCAGTCTACAACGTATCATCTTATCATAGTCACAAAGTCTGTATGAGATATGTTTTTGAACTTTTTGAGGATACAAAAACAGAAATACAATTTTCAGAATGCGTTTTGTTTTATGTGTTTTTACAGACAGATTTCAAAAGGTTGTTATAGCAAGCACGTCTATAGGATCTGTAATTTTGGTTGCGTTGTTGGTCCTGTATAAGACATGGAAACCTTGTAAGTATAGAAATAAACTTTTTTCGTTTGAGTTAACGAAATCTAAGCAATTTATGAATAATCTACTTGATAGTATATCGTGTAGGTAAATAATTATCATGTATACCACGCTGTTTACGAGATAACATATTTAAACGACGAATCCGCGGGATGAGTTTGTTTAAATATGTTAATGAGTAAGGCGTGGTATATATGTTTTGTAACATCATTTAAAAGTGGCCTGGTGATTATTTTATCCAATAAAAACCAGTGGGAATGTCGTTCTAGCCCGATGCTTAGCGCGCACGAGAAAACCGATCCAGTTGGGAATACGGCACATCAGACATGACAAAAAGGTTGTTTTTTCTGAATTGAGCGACTTGGGCTCCTCTAAGACACATACCATTTGATTTTATTATTTTTGGGCCTGGAAATATTCCGACTCTGTTTTGTCATTAAAAAAATCTTAAAAAAGAAGATTTTCCCCAACAAAATTGTAATGCATTGATAAAATTTTATTGCATTCATTAAATAAAAATAATCCGGGTCAGGTATAAACAGCTCCCTCCCCGCAAATTAAATGATTTGTTCCTTAAACCATGAAAGTATTATATTGACAGCCTGTTAATATAATAATTCCATGCTAAAACTAAAAGCATGGACCAGATGCCTTCCCTTTTTTTCATGAAACACTTGCCGAGTCGTTAGAGGTTTATCTTAAAATTTCGTTGAAATGCATGAAGTCAGTGACGGATATCCCAGAAAGTAGAAATCCTATTTGTAAAACAGACGAAATCCTTGTCCTCGTGCATTCACTAAACTGTCAATCACATGGAGACGTAATAAAGAGGCGGAGTTTAAATCCTGGTTTAACATTAAAAAAAATCAGATTAAAGTATAGCCCAAGCTCCGCCTATATACATGAAGTAGCACGAACTAAGTACATCATGATTCTTTTAAATGGATTAACATATCAATCTTATGAAATATATAATTTAATATATTAAACCATGGTTTTTCAAAAACCGAACTATTAAGCAGATTATCACGTAAAAACTTCAAAGGTAAAATGCCGTATTATTTTACAAATAGGGATTAACGTATTGATCACGGAAACTTATACCAGTAATTAAGTCTCGATTATTGTATAGAAAGGTATATACTATGAAAATTAGAGCGCGGGGCTTTGCCCCAAGCTCTTATTTTCATAGTATATACCTTTCTATACAATATCCAATTTAGCACATATTTACAACTTGAGTAATCCTGTAATTAGTCTATTGATATGTTTTGGCTGACTGGATGTAGCTCATTTACGTAGTTTTGTAAATCTACTCACTATATCATTGTAAAAATGGGATTTCAAAAGGCCCTTGACTTTAGAATGTAAAGAAGGTAGCTGCTGGTGTAAGTATGTTTATTGATTTAAAGCGTTGTTTTATTATACATGTACTTATTTACATGGTAAGATGACAAAATGAATTGATAAAGAGCAGGCAATTCTTAAATTGCAGTGAAAACTTTACATTCTTGAAAACATTTTTTTTTAAATTTCACTTAAAACCTAAAATTATCTTGAAAATGCTTTTGAATGAGTACAAACAGTTGGATCCCCCTCCCACATCTTTGGTTGAAACACCTCTTAAAAAAGCCTGAATCTGCCCCTGGTATGTACCCATAGGTAGTCTAGTGGATAGTTTATATGCATGAAATATTTGTCACTGGACATAAGACAACCAATTATCGACCAATTTATGACTAAATATATCAAATTGCTTTATTAATAGTTTCCCTTCAAAAGATTCATGGTTGACTCTTTTTGTGTACAAAGTAATTGCATGGAAGATAAAGGATTACAAATTTAAGATTTAGTTGTACTTTAATCAAGGTATAAAGCACCATAATTATTACTCTTCATTTTAATGAAAGAACCTTTTTAAATTGTCAAAACAAAATTCAAATCAAAAGATTGATTAGTAGGATGTTAAAAATCTGTTTGAAAACTAATCACAAACTATTTAGTTAAATTTGGAACACAGAATTTATTTTTAAACAGCCAGTAGCAATTTTTGTTCTAATATCTTGATTACAATACAATGAAATCTTATCCTTGTGGTCATTCATGCGAAGTTACTTAGTACACGGAAAAAGTATGTACAATGAAAATTAGAAGGCAAATTCAAGCAATTTGATTGGACGAGAAGATGTAAGTATGTGCTAATCAAATTAACGATCACATCCAACTGAAAAAAATGTCTTAACGAAATATTTTTTTGTCGGTGAAACATATGTTTTCTATAATATTCACCAAAATGAGTTGATATCACAGTTGAAATGAAGGAGGGATTGAACATGTGTACACGGTTTAAAAAATAGGTTTGAATCACTTATGCTTTACAAGAAATGTTTCTCTAAAATTATGAGATTAACGTGGTTTGATATCATATATATCATATCATAGCGTTTTACATAATGGACAGAAACTTCCGAGAGAGGAAACACAATGACCACATATTAAGCACGTAACTTTTTATTTTGGAATTAAATACATGTGATCGATATCATTATTTATTTGAAATAAGAGAGACATATCGTAATTATTTGCTATGTGTTATTTTATAGGCAAAAAGAAAGCAAGCAACTCAAAGACAAGTAAAAAAGAAGAAGCAAGTTTTTTGTGACATGAACGAGCAACATTGGCAAATATGACCTTTATTCCAAACTCTGCGATATGCATAGATGTGCTGTAAATCTTCGCAAATGAAGCAGACAGACATTAAGCGAATCATGATCATTCTAACTTTCATAACCATAGAGTTTTGATATAGACGAATTCACAAACTCTAAAAACGAGATAAATCGTAAATACTAGAGGGAGAGAGTCAAACGATTGAAAGAACGTAGACGAAAACGGAAAGGACAGAGAAGATGTAAGAATATAGATAGAAAAGAATCAAAAGAGAGTAGAAGAGAGAAAGTAGGGATATTTTACTGACAATTTGGCTTTTATAATTTTATAATTCCATCTTTTTTGATAAATTCATTTTCCAATTATTCATGCACATATAACCTGCACTATGATATTACTAAATTGGAAATAAAAAATTAAAAAGTATTCTAATATGACGTGCTTCTTTGGCTTTGTAAACAACACTGTGATAAAATTCTCGATAAAATATACTTAGCGCAGACTCAGAGATATATATAATAATGGCTGTTACAATATACTTCCCATGTAAATCTACATTTATTGGAACCTATTTGCAGACCCTTTGCCGATTTTATTGTGTTAAAAAGTGCAATTCTTATTGGTATGCATAATAAAAAGAAGTAATGCACAAGAGCTCGGGGAAATCAACAAATTAAAAAATAAAATAAAATTCCGCTAAAATCTATTAATCTTTTTGGCGAATTTAAGTAATTTCAAAACATGACGTCATACAAATGAAACCGCTAAAGTTGAAAGTTCTCTGTTACGTGGACCATCGGAATTCGTATGATATTGTATTAAAACTGATTTTTGATGTAGGTTTTGTTTTGTTTTCTATTCTATTGCATTATTCGCATATTTACACATTTCAGCAAGTCAAAATGGCGGCTCCTTAGTTACAAAATGTCAACTTTGGATATGACGGAAGCTTTCGAGAAAAACATGTAAATTAAAAATGGCAAATGTTGGGTTGGAGAATTTAAAGAATTAAAAAGATTTTTTCTAGCAGTTATTCACGAAATAACCTACGCAAGCTACATATTTATAGAGATGTTTGAGCTTTATCTAACAGGGAGTAAAAAAGAACAGCCACACACACAGCATACCCACCATCGCTTCAGTTTTTTAATGACCGTATTAGTCCTATTAGAATCGAAATAATTCATGGAAGCCATAGACGCTCAGGATAAAATTCGAATATCACAGCCCAGGCCATGTGTAAATTTCCAACAATCTATGGCTTCCATGAATTATTCTTAAACGAGAGAAAATTTTAAGAGCTCCTCGAACATCCGGAATCTAAAATTTGTTGCTTTTCGACAGTTGTAAATATCTTATAGAAAGTCACATGCGAAAATCGAAGTGATATATGTCTCCTGGAAAATATGTATAACAATTCCTCAAACCACCAGACTAATCCAGTGAATATATTTCTGACGATCATTTGTTCTTTCATCACTGCATCTGCTGACTAAGATCTTTCGCAAAATACCATAAAATACATATTTATTATTGAACTAGAGGTCGATTTGATATAACTCATATTTGGCATGGACCAAGGATTTCCTATTTCTATGATATATTTGTTCTTTTCCCCCGTCAACATTGCCATAAATTTGTTATGCATAATTATGCACTTTTAAAATTTAATCATTTCAATTTTTTTGTTCGGTGTGGTTTTTTAGATGACCATTTAATTGCTGGTCAATTGGCAAATTGCAGCGTTCTATATAATACAAAACTAACTTCTGGTGAAAAAATATGAGACGACAAAAATGTTAAAATCTAATTGGCTTTGGACCTGTCTAGAAAGATCAAGGTTAATTTTTTAGTCAAAATTGATTGCATCTATTTTCAACAATCTAGAGAAAAGATTCAAAAACTATTGGGAGGGGTTAATTGAGAACATACCGTAATGTTATCTGAACTAGCAATAAAAACAACTTATACACAAGGTCATGTTTTTCTCTGGCTGTTTATGACGTCTTTACACTAAATCCATTGGATGATGGATGTGTACGGATTGATTGTTTAGTCTTAGATGCATGATTTTTTTATTAGTTGTTAGTGGCTTTGAACTAGCTGTCAGATAACTGCGAGTACTCTCAGATCTGTTCATTGTGTCTTTTTGTGTCGGGATGTATAAGTACCCGGCTACGTCCACTTGTATGTTTGTCCGTCTGCTGATCATGAGTTAAGCCTTTTTCAACTGATTTTTATAGTTCGTTCTTATGTTGTACTGTTATACCACTGTCCCAGGTTAGGGGGAGGGTTGGGATCCCGCTAACATGTTTAACCCCGCCACATTATCTATGTATGTGCCTGTCTCAAGTCAGGAGCCTGTAATTCAGTGGATGTCATTTGTTTATGTGTTACATATTTGATTTTTCTTTCATTTTTTTTACATAATTAAGGCCGTAAGTTTTCTAGTTTGAATTGTTTTACATTGTCTTATCGAGGCCTTTTATAGCTGACTATGCGGTATGGGCTTTGCTCATTGTTGAAGGCCGTACGGTGACCTATAGTTGTTAATGTCTGTGTCATTTTGGTCTTTTGTGGATAGTTGTCTCATTGGCAATCATACCACATCTTCTTTTTTATATTATATATTGAAAGAGATCGATATCTCAAAAACGGCATGTAAACTATGTAATTCAGGAGTTGAATATGAATTTCATTTTATTTTGTACCAAACTTAAAAGACAAAAGAAGAACTATTTATAAACATTATGTCGGTTATATCTTCTTTTTGTACCTTTAACAAATTTGAATTTATAGTAAGCAGTAATGACTTAGATGTATGTTAATTATGTATTTTAGGTGTCAACAAGATGTTTGATATGAATCTGTTTTTAAAACAAGAGGTTTAATATTAATCTCTAACTTCTGTATACATTCTATTTCTACAGACTTAAAGTATTTTCAATGTTGTGTAGTACGGGAGATAACCTGTAAATTCTTTTAATTGCAATACTCATAGAAGAAGACCCTATATCAATACTGAACTAATAACAATGGGATGAAGAACAACGATCAAGAGTTGTTGACGTATTTTCTAAACTATGTTGAAGTCCTTCCTTTAATCACAAAGTGATTAATAATGAATATAGGGTTGTCTCTCTTTTTTTAATTGTAATTCACAAATACAAAAATTAAAATACTAGAAATTTTCTGTATATTATACTCATTTGTGGAGAGGTTCCATTCTCTCTTTTTCATTAATAACTTTTACAACTTATACAAAAACAATCATTTGAATTAAACATACATTTTATTACACCAACTTGTATTTACACTTTCATGACTAGAATATACATTTTTACTTTGTGGCATTACTTTGGCTACAGAGTATTCTTTAATATTTTGTTGAGGCGCCAGATTACCGAATAAAATATTGGTTTTATACATGTACATTTTAAACATTTATGTTTATATATGTCGCAGATTCCTTAATAATTATTGACGACTACGCCCAAAAATATACTGATGCACTTCATAAGTTATTTTCTTAGTTCCAGTATAGCACTTATTTGTAAGGGCTATCATGGTATCTGTTTAAGTTGCAGTATAGAGATGATAAAATTTCAATGTCAGAAAAGTATATTATTTTGGTCACCAATATTACTTGTAAGCAATCATTTAAAAACATTGTCAAAATACAGATGGTTCGTGATGTTGTTGTAAATTACTCAGTTGTATGCAGAAAAATTCAAAAACATTTACTTAAGCATGTTAAGGTTATTTAAAATGTCACCCCATTGTTAAATCTTCTTGTGGAAGTGCTTTTTGATTAGAGAACTCTTAAATTCGATTATGTTTTTCTGATACTGTTCAGGACCAAGCCATCAATAAAAGAAATCTCAATTTATATGTTTACATTCAAATTGTATACAAGTACATATATTATTTCAAGCCATGTTGCATTCAAACTGTATGCACATACATATCTTATTCAATGTCATGTTGCATCAAATTATATACAAGTACATATATTATTTCAAACCATGTATATGTCTCATGTGCCATTATTGTATTTGGTTTTCATCTGTTTAACTTATTATCAATTATGTGTTTTATAAGTTATATCCAGGACCAAGTCAGGATTATGGCAGTTGTTATCAAATAGTTCGTTTTCTATGTATGTTGGCGTTTGTTTTTGTTGCACCTCAGTTTTAAACTTTGTGTTTATCTAGGTTTTAATTTGTAACCAGGATTTGTTTTCTCTCAATCGCTGTATGACTTTTGTACACCGATATACTACTGTTGCCTTTATTTATGCAATCCTTTAAAAAAAGTATGCATCCTGCGAAATGTCCGTTTTAAAAACTTATTGCCCTGTTAATTATTTGAATGAAACAATTATATTCCCCGTCTATATTTGCACTTGATTCACCCTCATATAGAAATTGTACAGGCCCTTGTGACATTTTATGTAATTAAATAATGACCATAATTCTTTAAATGAACATCATTCCCAAGTCAGGAGCCTGTAATTCAGTGGTTGTCGTTTGTTTATTTGTTAAATATTTGTTTTCTTTCATTTTTTTTACATTAATAAGTCCGTTAGTTTTCTCATTTGAATTGTTTTACATTGTCTTATTGGGGCCTTTTATAGCTGACATTGTTGAAGACCGTACGGTGACCTAAAGTTGTTAATGTCTGTGTCATTTTGGTCTTCTGTGGATAGTTGTCTCATTGGCAATCATACCACATCTTCTTTTTTATTTATCATATAGTTACACGAACAAATATTCACTATGCCCGTTTGAAGTTGATTCAAATGAAAAAAATATGTTAACGAGTATCTCGAAATTCACAAATCAGAATCAGTTCAGACCGGTTGGGAAGAGCTATCCAACCTTTTTAGCTCATCTGGCCTAAGGCCAAGTGAGCTTTTCTCATCACTTGGCGTCCGTCGTCCGTCGTCGTTAACTTTTACAAAAATCTTCTCCTCTAAAACTACTGGGCCAAATTTAACCAAACTTGGCCATAATCATCATTGGGGTATCTAGTTTAAAAATATGTCCGGTGACCCGGCCAATCAACCAATATGGCCGCCATGGCTAAAAATATAACATAGGGGTAAAATGTAGATTTTGGCTTATAACTATGAAACCAAAGCATAAAGTGCAAATCTGACAGGGGAAAATTGTTTATAAAGTCAAGATCTATCTGCCCGAAAATTTTCAGATGAATCGGACAACTAGTTGTTGGGTTGCTGCCCCTGACTTGGTAATTTTTAAGAAAATTTTGCCGATTTTGGTTATTATCTTGAATATTATTATAGATATAGATTAACTGTAACCAGCAATAGTGTTCAGCAAAGTAAGATCTACAAATAAGTCGACATGACCAAAATGGTCAGTTGACCCCTTAAGGAGTTATTGCCTTTTATAATAGTCAATTTGTAACAATTTTTGTAAATTTTTACAAAATATTTTCCTCTGTAACTAATGGGCCAAGTTCAATATAGATAGAGATAATTGTAAGTAGCAAGAATTTTCAGTAAAGTAAGATCTACAAACACATCACCATCACCAAAAACACAATTTTGTCATGAATCTATCTGTGTCCATTGTTTAATATGCACATAGACCAAAATGAGCGACACAGGCTCGTAAGAGCCTCTAGTTTCAACTTGTTTTCCAACAAAATTCTAGTTCCATTTATTATAAGAGCATTACCCTGCATTTTTATATCAATATTTAGGTTACACAGTATTCAAGAGCTGGTGTTTATGCATAATTTCGTGACTTTGAATCAAGTGTTCTTTAGTATAAAGTTGATGATATGCCTTTGAAAGACCTTTGTGTTAATATCTCTTCACAAGGTCGCAAGTTTTAGACACATGCTTTCTATTAGCTTTTATAGGCTCTTACTAGTTTTCAGTTAATGTGTCTTTTGTGTTTTGTTCGGGTTTAAGGCTTTGTATTGATCTACCATTTTCAACTGATTTTTATAGTTTGTTCTCATGTTCTTATACACCACTGTATTTGGTTAATTGTTATTTTTTATTTTCATTTTGTTGTGTTGTGTCACATACTATAAATATGTAGTTTTATGGCAATAAAGATTTGAATTGAATTGTTAATGATGGTTTGACGCCAGTACACGTCTTTGACCCCGTCATATTCTGTATATGCCTGTCTCTCGGAGGGAGCCTGAAATTCAGTGGTTGATAGTTATGCTGTATATCATATATATATATATAATCGTTTAATATTTAGTACATTAATCAGGATGTTACTTTCCTAGAAGTAGTATGAATATATGAAACCAAATAAAGAGTGTTTCGAAAGATCAACATTTCTGCCGGTACTTTGCTAAATGCTGAGCTAGTTATTGTGTTCACCCTTACAAACAAAACGTCTTTCATCAGTGCAACGAAAAATGTTTGAAATAATACCGATAATGCATATTAATTTCGGGTAAGGGTTTGTCGGTTTAATTTATTTGACAGCCTCATGTTTATCGCGTATATATATATATAATAGAATTTTGTAAAGATTTTTGTGTAATTTGGAGGGGGGAGGTGCACGTAGATTTGGCTGATATGATAACAGAGGGTTATAATGATGGAATGATAAAAGTGTCAAGATTACCTTTCATGCAAAAGCTTACGGAGGAGCTCACGAAATACCAAACAATGCAAAGAAAATTAAACCAAGAAAATCAACAAAACGAGAATAAAGACGGAAACAGGATTTTGCCCGATCTTTGAGAGAAGGATTGGGGTGTATGTTCAGACTAGAATGAGTACGAGGGTCACAGAAGGAGTATGACAGTATGTCGAGTATGAAGAAAGGGGTGCAGAGGGATTTTCAAGATAATTATTAATTGTTTGAATCTTGATTAAATGGAGACTGGAGTTGTAAGAACGTAAGACAACTGATTCCACTTAACTGAATAAATGATTGATAATGCATCAACTACCCCTTAAAATGGCTGTGTATGAACACGACAAGCACTTTCAATTTCTCAACTTAAGGGAGTTCGCTTCTCATCTTCAAAATAATTAACTTTTCAAAATACTAGTTTATATTGATAGGGTACTAATAAAGGAATCAAAAGAGCAATATATATATATATATATATAACTCGTCTAAACATCAACCCAACAATGTTAGATCTGTAAATTTGCTTTCGCAAATTTTTGGTTCTTCCCTCGCCGGGATTCGAACATATATACAACTCGTCTAAACCCAACAATGTTAGATCTGTAAATTTGCTTTCGCAAATTTTTTGTTCTTCCCTCGCCGGGATTTGAACCCATGCTACTGAGATATCGTCTGCACTGCAGCCGTCTCGCTAAACCACATGACCACCTTGGCTGAAGCCTGAATGGCTAATTTTCGAGATATAAGCCATTGAAATTCTGGCGAGAAAATGTTCTATCTTGACTTTTCATAGTTTTATTATTGACAAGTTTAAGTTCTTAAGTCTTAGTAGGCGAGTGACTTTAACCATAAAATTAAATTTTTAATGCACCTACCTAACACACGGCTAAATTATATATCATTGTAAAGCTACACATCTGTACTATCTGTTTTGCCCGGTCGTAAAAAAATCGTACGGTGCAATTTCCGTCAAATCGAGATCAAAGGCCAAGGATGAATAAGTGCATATTTTTAAAGATTTCAGCCTGATTGCATTATATGACTTTTATATACTTAATTTACATATGCAAACAATTTAAACTTTTAGCAGAGCGATTAACAGTTATTATTCAAATGCATTTTTTAATATTTAAAGCGTGTTTTTGACAGAGCGCACATGTTTCCTGAAATTCGAGTAAAAGTTAACAAAATGTGTGAAAACCCTATTTTTTCTTTCTGGTGCAACTGCTAATCACTTTAAACTAAGTAATACCCTGTAATGACTATCAAAGAAGTTTTTGACATCATAAAATTTCGTAAAAGTATGCTTACTTCTAATCAAACAGCAAATCATAACAACTCATACAGTTGCCCAAAATACAGCCATCTGCGAAAACACTGCTTTTAAGAATTTCTTCCTATTTAAACATTGTATGTGGTCAATATAAGATTTAATAAACAAATTCTTAAGAATCTGAAAAATTTAGAGTAAAAAAATATGTGCGCGAATCATCTTATTGCTTGAAATAAAGGGGGTGAAACTAAGATAATTGCAATCTGCATTGTAACTACCAGTCTGAAATACACATATTTTGACTTTTCTAATTGTTTGATTTGTAGCTTTATTATAAATATTGATGTAGTGAAAAGACCATTTTATTTATTTTATGTGAATTGAAAATTTCGACCAAAATAAATAAAAAAAAATTGATGAAAATTGAAATTTCAAAGAAAACTAGTAAACACATTATAAAACTTGATTTCTTGATTGCTTGAATTGCGTTGTTCATTGTTTACATGTATTAATTCATAAAATAAGAATAATTTTGAAGAAAAAATATCCATTTATACGCAAAGATTCTAGTTACAACTAGACTTCCTGAATAGCTTGAATGACTTGTTCATTTTTCATACGAGGATGACTTCATGCAAGAGTTTCTGATTACGACTGAAAATCTTGAAACTTCACTTTCCACTATATAGATGATATCATCTCACTAAAGAGTGCAAAATTTGTGACAATGTTGGACTTGTATTTTCCATTGAAATTGGAAATAAAAGACTCAACAGATATAGTTTACTCCATCACGTATCTTGAAATCGATGATGAGGGTTGGTTGAAAAAAAGTTTTACGACAAGAGAAATGTGCATAAAACAACCCATAAAACAACCCCTTACTACAAAATTATAAACTTCTCATTTCCATCTAACAACATTATAGCAACGCCTGCATATCTATACTACTAAAGGAGGAGACCGATTTTATTGAGCCGCATCTCCTCTGAAATAAAGGCAACTATAGTATACCGCTATTCAATAGTGATCAATCGATTTACTAGTAACTGAAAACTAGGGAAACGCATCAACTATAAGAGGAACACAACGATATAACAGAAACACTGAACTGCTACATAAAACACACGCCATCATACAAAGAAACAGAGTATTCGATACCAACTGTCATATGCCTGACTTGGTACAGGACATTTGAAAAAAATGGTGGTTTAAACATGGTTCTAAACCAGAGTTCAAATGCAAAGTTGAAATCAGCCGTTTAAAAATTTCATGGACGGCACTACGAGTTGGTTGACAATTATGAGATATCTGTTTCGCCAGATGACGACTGATAAGTTCCATCGACGTAACCAAATTGCCGTCATCTCTGCCGTGAATGACACCAACCGAATAAGGCTTGGCACCGAGTTAGGAAATACATGAGCCACAAGACGGGTAAAAGAGAGCAGTATTGTAGTGGTTAGTGCATCAAACTACTAACACAAAGGTTTCTGGTTTGATTCCCGTTCCGTGATGAAAATTTCAGGGACTGAATTTTCGGCTCTACTAGACACCATTTGTGAGTATGGTCTTAAGGAAACAATGAAAGTCCATCGGAAGGGGACGATAAATGGTTGACCCATGTAAAGAGAGAGCAATATCTCTTGCACGTTAAACACACGTTTGTAGATTTCGAAAAAGAGCAGACTAATGCCGCTACAAGGTAGCACTTGCTCACGCAAAGTGGAAAGAGATTAATTTAAGTTGTAAAAATTGTTTCCCAATCCACTATAAATAAATATGTTTAAACTAAGACGGTTGTCACATGTGGAACATAATCTGCCTACCCTTTGGGAGCTCTGAGTTCACTCAAAGTTTTTTGGGGAGGATTGTGTTACTCAATCTGTAGCTGTATATGTTGTGTTTTGTATACTGTTGCTTGTCTTGTTCGTTTGTTGCCCGGCTTTGTCAGTTCGTTTTTAATTATGAGTTTGATGTCCCTATAGTATATTTCGTCTTATTCAAGTAGTAAAATGTTTTAAAATGATAGATCAGTGTAGCTAAATGTATCATGATAACGATTTGGTTCTATATATATATATCACCGTGAGCAAATTAAGTTACTTAGTATTTTCGCAGATATTTGTCTTATAGCGTTTATCTTCTTCACTTTACTTTGAGGTGATTTTTGGCCGATTTTCATTACTGCAACTAAATGTCTTTAAAGTAAAAAAAAATACCAAAAGGAACAATCAACATCTAAAACCATGATTCAGAATCAAATAAAGTTAATTAAAACCATGAACAAAATAAAGTTAAAGTCCAAGAGACGAACAACAGTCCACAAAACACAGCATACCATGAAAACGATCACTCCCAAAACAACCTTATAAGGAAAAGAAGGGTATTTAACTTTGTCATTTTGTTATTATACACTGCTTATAGTGTTTTACATCCACAATGACATGCTTATGTATTTTAAAAGCTTACATGTATGTAGAAATTTCTCAAAGCATCTTTTATTCAAATAATTAAAGCGAATAAACTTCTAAACACATTTAATATGATTTAATATAACACGATTTTAAACTAAATAAAAAAACAGCCGCATTTTATTTAGTTCGTTTACATCACGCTTTAGACAACCAAGTGTTTCTAACCAAGGTTACTTATTTCAATGTTGCCTACGATTTAGTAGCAAAGTCATGTTTGCATTTAAACATAATTACAAAAAGTAAAAAAGTTTGACTCAGTAAAAAACAGTTTAATCTCAATTACCTCGCATATATTATGCTCTAACTTTAAATATCCCTTCTTTTATTATGAAATCTTATTCTCCTCCCTGATATTCTCAATTAGCGATGTGCTATTTTAACATAAATTAACAAAATGATCGCTATTTGAAGATGGTAGATTTTTGGGCAACTGCAAACACTTCAATAGAAAGCTGTTTCATGAACAAAAATAAATAATAACATCTTAAAATTACAAAACAAATATTCCTTGACCTAAAATATATACATTTGTCTATTTTCTAGCATACAAATATCGATTCCCAAAGCTATATTTTACTTTTTGAAAAAAAAATCATTGTTTTAAGGATTTGTGATAAATTTCAATTTTCGGGAAATTTTGAGCATCAAATTTCTTATTTTTTGTTTGATTTGGAAATTATGTATCATGTTCCATAAAGTTAATATGATCTTTAGAAAAAATTTAGGGTACAAGAATAAAAAAAATAGCGTTTTATTTAATAATCGTAAAAATTGGAAATTTTTGTCATGACCTTTGACCTTGATTGAAAAGAAAATGCACCGTACGATTTTTTTACGACCGTGCAAAACAGAAAGTACAGATTACCAGCTTTCGAATGATATATAATACAGCCGTGTGTTAGGTGGGTGCATTAAAGTCGTTAACTAAGCGTCTTTTTGAAATAAGTCACTCGCCTATAGGTCTATTATCGCGTGCCTTTACAGTTTATAACCTGTGGAATGAATTTTTGTAAAAGATTTTATGTCTGTAGAATTCAATAAAAGGTATCAAAAGCCCTTTCGCTTGTTTCCAAATTCCGTTATTTGTTTTCTTTCTGTTATATTCCATTATTTTCGCCTTTTTGGCCTCAGACCACAATTATTATTTCCCTTTGCTACAATGCATTTGTAAAAGTCAAATTGAATAAAAACATTTGCACCGCTTTAAACATTAAATGAATATATAAAAAAGAAGATGTGGTATGATTGCCAATGAGACAACTATCCACAAAAGACCAAAAATGACACAGATATTAACAACTATAGGTCATCGTACGGCCTTCAACAATGAGCAAATCCCATACCGCATAGTGAGCTATAAAAGGCCCCGATAAGACAATGTAAAACAATTCAAACGAGAAAACTAACGGCCTTATTTATGTAAAAAAATGAACGAAAAACAAATATGTAACAAATAAACAAACGACAACCACTGACAGGCTCCTGACTTGGGACAGGCACATACATAAATAATGTGGCGGGGTTAAACCTGTTAGCGGGATCCCAACCCTCCCCCTAACCTGGGACAGTGGTATAACAGTACAACATAAGAACGAACTATGAAAATCAGTTGAAAAAGGCCCAACTCATCAGATGGACAAAAATACAAGTGGACGTGGCAAGGTACTTATATATCCCCCGACACAAAAAGACACAATGAACAGATCTGAGAGTACTCGCAGTTATCTGACAGCTAGTTGAAAGCCACTAACAACTTATAAAAAAATCATGCATCTAAGACTAAACTATCAACCTGTACACATCCAACATCCAATGGATTTAGTGTAAAGACGTCATAAACAGCCAGAAAAAAACATGACCTTGTGCAATGCCAAGTTACAGGTATCGACAGATTGTAGATCCATGAATATGTATATGTATATAACATACTAGTAATAATTAGTTAGCTAAAGCTATAGTTGACCTATAGTTGTTAATATTTAATATAACTTCTTATAGACCATTATTTTTCTAATAAAATATGCTTCTAGGACAATCTATTAGTGCATTTTCTTTTAAGAGTCCTATTAACATGCCGATCGTAGGATTTGAATCTTGTATAGATGATCATAGATGACTAAGGCTAATTTCTACCCTACTTTCATTTTGACCAAATTATTATTTTTACTTTTAACAATAATTTTTTTCCACATGTTTTACTTATTTAAATATATATGCAACTTATATGACCCCTTAAATAGTAAACATTTCAAAGAAAACAGTAGACACACTACAGAGAGTCTCTATATATCACAGTAGTATAATCATAGTATACATTTAGATAAACGCGAAAATAATTGTCCTCTCTCCGAGTACTTCATCTTCCCTATCCAAGGGTTACGAGTGTTCGTAACCCTTGGCTAGCAAAATGCGAGTAATTGTTTAAGTTTTAAGATCCGGAAGTCATATCTATGACTTTAAGTCAGTTTGATGCGGAAACAATATCCGGACGCCTTTTTTTCGTTTTTGTCCAAAAACAACTCAAAGAATGGATGACAAATGCGACTATGCATGGAACCTATAGGATACAGAGGCATGATGATTAATTTATTGTGGAAGGAAGAAAAGCGACACACAAAATGAGGTCTTCTCGTTTAATAGTATAGATTATACCATTGGTTTTTACACTAGTAATTTTTGGGTCCCTTTATATCGTGCTGTTCGATGTGAGCCAAGGCTCAGTGTTGAAGGCCGTGCCTTGACCTTTAATTGTTTACTTTTATAACTTGTTACTGGGATGGAGAGTTGTATCATTGGCACTCATACCACATCTTCCTATATCTAGTATCTGCAAGAATGTATCGACATGAAATTGTACAAGATGCTTAATTCTATGAACTGTCATGTACAGTCGAATATAGTAGACAGATTGTTTAATGAGCCACAAGTTTATGCAAATTTATGTCTTTTTTTTAAACTCAGTATGAAGTTAAAATCAATTTTGTTGAATGTTATGGTCTTGTCAGTGCAATCCTAGGTATCTGAGAGAAAACAATTTCAGATCACGGTAGATGAGATATTATTGAAAATGATATTGTAGAAAACATAAAATGATAAAGGTCTGAGGATTTATGTGTTAGAATTGATGATTGGGAGAAAATCTACTCTAGTCCAGCAGCTAAAGTCCAATATTTTGGGACAATTGATCAGTATATGGTAAAATCATGAAACTTTGCTCAGTGTTAGTTACTCGAGGGCATTCCAATTAAGCACAAAAAATACTCAACCTTCAAATTTTCAGTTCAAGTTTTTACATAGAATTGTATACACAACCTCTCTTCTTTATAAATGTGGTTTCACAGAAACAGAAAGGTACAATTTATGCACTAAAACCAAATAAAGCGTATTGCATATCATTTAGGAATATGTATACAGCAATCATATTTGGATAGCACTCATAATTTATTATTAAAATGTGGATTTAACCTGGAACATATAGATGCAAAGAATGTTATTTTTGATATTTGGGAAATTTTTTGAACAAGATAATACATTACAACATATTATGTCAATTTAAAAATTTTATAATCATAGCTGTAAAAATTCAGGAGAAAAACCTTCTGTGAAAGGAAGTACATGTATTACATTTGGAATAGTGTATAAGAATAAAACAACATATGGTAAATTACTGATCGCCTACACAAAAAGAATATATATATATAAAAAAAAGAATGGTTGCCGTTATGATCTGTCCTGAGTGATTTGTATATTTCATAACTGGTTCGAAAATTATAGTTATATTTTTTGTTTCATGTCTTGAGGAGTTGAAGTAATATAATAATATCTTTAAGACCATAATTAAAACTGTAGATTTGTGTAATCCTGTTTGATTGCTTTCTGTCTTTATTTCAAAAATAAACAAATTACAAAAAAACTTTGACGTTTAAGTAAAGATCAAGGCTGTCGTATGATTGCTAATGAAACAACACACCACCAAAAATGAAATAAAGTAGATGTTAGCAAGTATATGCAAGTATAGGCAACCGTACGACCTTTAATAATGAAAAAAAAAACCTTATACCATACAGTCTCTTATAGAAACAAAAAAAATGTGAAACAAGTCACTTTAGAAAACTAGCAGCCTATTTAAAAAAATCTCTATTTGGCTTATTCATACTCATGTACAAGTTTCAATCATTTAATGAAAATGAAATGCGAAAATACTTACTCTTAATCTTTAGAGACATGTTACGTGTTCTGTATTTCTATTTCTAATATGGTTTCAAGGAGATGGTGCGGCTAGATCATGAACAGGGAATGTCCACAAACTTTTAGTTTTAACTTAATAAGATTTATATAGAACCCTTACAGATTTTTTTTACTTTCCGGTACTTTACATTAGTTGATATTTTTATCCTTGCATGCGCTGTCTGTATCCAGCTTGAAGTTTTATCAAAGGGACCAGTGTTTTCTATCTGAAGCCTGCCTTTTCCAGATCAAGCAGAAGTAATTCTGGTGATTTGAATTTAATTTTACTATAGTGGCCGGATGCGGCCATTTTCACTTTTCGTGTTTTTGCGTTTTCTCCTTTTACTTTCCAACGCGAAATTGGGAAATTGAGAAATTGGGAAATCAGGAAATCAGGAAATACGGAAATCGAGAAATCGAGAAATTGCGAAATCGGGAAATCGAAAAAGCGACAAAGCGAAAATGCAAATCGAGAAATTCATTTCTCGTTTTCGCGTTTTCGCTTTCGTGTTTTCGCGTTTTTGCTTTCTTGATTTCTCGATTTTCCGATTTCCCAATTTCTCGATTTCCCGATTTCCCGATTTCTCAATTTCTCGATTTCCCGATTTCCTGATTTCTCAATTTCTCGATTTCGCTTTCTCGCTTTCTCGCTTTCTCAATTTCCCAATTTCCCGATTTCTCAATTTCTCGATTTTGCTATCTCAATTTCTCGATTTACCGATTTCGTGTTTGTAAAGTGAAAGGAGAAAACACGAAAACGCGAAAAGAGGAAATGGCAGATACTACATTCAGTATAGATAACTAATTTATAGAGAATGAACTGATGAAACAATGATGTCTAAGTGCTCGACATTAATTTTTTGTATTTTAAGGGATCTTGTCAATACAAATGTTTGAGATTCAGCCTTTATTGGTAGTTCCTGCGTCACGAATTTTGTTAAACTATACTCATTTTTTTGTACACCTCCACACTGAATAGAGTTCATGTGTTGCTATTGGTCGAGAATGATGTAGTCGGAGTGGGAGTGACTTCTATCTGTCTCTATGTGGCTAAACCCTGTATATACACATTTCAACTCAATCTGACAAGGATGACGATTTGGCGGACTGGATCGTTACCCTTGGATAGCCAAGATGATTAACAATGTCACGCAAAGTATCGTGAAATTTTCATTTGGTTTGGTATTAAAGATACAAGATATTAAATTTGATTAAGTTTAAAAATGTCACATATTTGCCGCTTTCAGTGTAATGGTGGTCTTTTGAAAAGTTCAAAGTACAGTGCATAGAACTGCATAACCTTGGGACAACTTCCGATAGTCTTCGTTGTGACATTTTGTGCATGAACTTTCCTATTGTTATTTTCCGTTGAGGAAATTCAATGAATGAACTAAAAATATATTGAAATTACTTTCGGAAGTCCTTGAACATATTGAAATGAATTTGTTTTTCTAGACTAAATTGAAAACAAATGATAAAAACCGGAACCATGTTTTAGAGTCATATATAATGTTTATTTGGGTACATGCCATTTCAAGTGGAATTTTCTAATCTCTGCTCTGTAATAAGGTAAACTATTTGTACTTTTAACAAATGAATTAAAACAAAAATATGTGTTATGATTGTTGATCTTACAAAATATAAAAATAAATGGTTCATTGACATTACATACAAAACTTCATGTATTGCAAACATCGTATTTTTATATTCTAAATATCAAGTATCTGGAAAAGGATCTTCCTGACCTTTATTTTTTTATTAAGCTTATTTTGATCCTTAACCAATGCTCTACTTTAAACATATTTTATTTCAAAAAATCATGTTCATGACATACACATATAAATACAGTGATAACATATTACAAAAGGATTCGGAAACAAGGTTTCCCTTATATTAATCCGTCTCCCTGTAGCAAAAAGATAAATGGAAATAACTGCAAATAAAAAAGTTGATTTTTTTTCAATGCTCTACTTGCTTATAGTATCAATTTTAGATTCTTGATTTATTTAATTGACATCCTTAAAGCAGAAATCACCTTTGAATTTTACTCTGATATCACCCGTCCTAAAGCTTTCCCGACGACTGTATGTCTTTGTGTTAACGTTAACCCTATTATTTCGCCACGTTGGTTTTATTCAATTTATGTCTCCCGTGGTCGTATTTCACAGACACTGTAATGAGTAAAAATGGGATAAATCATGAAACTGTCTTCTCAGACTTATTATTTTCCAGAATGATCAACTGTAACTTGTTTTTCACATGGTCGCTCGCTACAGTCACGGGCTATGTTTTAGGTAAACACATTTATATTAGATGAAATATGAATTTAGAACAATGACTTATTTCAATACAACACATGGTTTATCGCCACCCTCACAATATAGTTGACGATACGATGCATCGACGATCTGATATTCATGAAAAAGATGTGGTCGCGTTCTAAGATCACACGACACCATGGCAGGTGTTATATGTGGAAATCTCCTTATTGCGTCTAATTCCTCATAGGAAAATATTTGAGCGTGTGTCCATTTTCATTGCGTGGATCATCCGATGCATGCAGTATCGGGGAGTTTACCATGTTGAAACATTTGGTATAAGGTTGAGTTATTTTACACCTGGTACCTCTGTCCGTTTAGAACTCATGAATCTTTCGCATTTTTCCTTGAAGGTTATGTTTGTAAAAGTAAAATAACAAAAATACCGATTTGCAAGGGAAATACAAAACGGATGTTCCTTTATCGAATGTAAAAAATATAAAGCTTAAACACATCCAACGATTGAAAAACAACTGTGATATTCTTGACTTGGTACAGACATTTACTTGTTAAATGGTGGATAAAACCAGGTTTTATAGCTACCATAACCTTTCACCTATATTGCAGTTGCTTAAAACTACATTATATTGCTAATGTGTAAGCAAAACAAGCGTTAATGTTAAAAATTGAGACACAGTAGTCAACATTCTGTTATAATCTTATTCACTATACAAACAAAAAACAATATAAAAAAAAGGAAAACAAAATGGCATACTGTAAAGACAAATCACATAAGCAATAGATTTACGGGTTTCTTAGAATGACTACTGTCATGGATTGTGTACAACAAAACATAAAACCGTCATTCAAAAAAGGGAAAGTTATTTTGCTTTGAGTTATACATTAAGTTATCATGTACAATGTTCAAGATATGAACAGAGTAGATTGTTTTTCTCTGTGTAATAAATATTCAGTTTGATTTAATGATACAAAAACACCCTTGCTTTTATACAACCTTTTTCACAATAATTATGACAGCTGAGTGTCACTGAATGAGAAATGGTTACCGTAATGTTTAGTTGGATTAAAATCATTTGGCAGAACGATTGATGTGCCGTTTTATGAGAACTGATCGACATTTATACTCTCTAACAATTTAGAAATGAATTATTAAAAAATACCCATAAAACAGCTTTCAACAAACAAATTAACTTAAACATCTATACGAAAAGCATTGAATATTTAGTTGATGTAGATCATTGCAATTCAGCGTTACATTAACGCACTTCGTTATAGCTATATATATAAACGAGAATCGTCTAGACCCTCAGAAAGAGATACTCCATTTTGTTTGCGAGTAGAAATGATGAGATTCCGTAATTTCATAAGAGTATGTCGGTGATAATTTAATAAGCTTGATTACGGCGAATCTTCATTGTGATCTCTAAGAATGGTTATTCTTTCCACCCAACACATACAAAACGGAATATCCCTACCTGTATGTCCAGACGAATCTGTGCAATAGTCACAGACAAAGATCTACGGGAAACTAGACTAAAGGAATTGAATTTGTACTTACTTAAATTAGCTTAACTACGAACGCCGTTGCAATAAACAGAAAAAAACAATAAAATCACGAACAAATGTTAGTTATTTTTGATAAATAATATCCTTCACCCATTTGATGTAAAGTGAATCTTTTTATTTTGAAATGTGGAAGTGAAACTGTAATACTTATCTTGATTGCTATACAGATTATCAATATATTTAAATGTGTTGATATAATATTGCACAACCTTTGGTAATTCTTTCGGTGTTTTGTGGACTGTTAATCTTCTGTTGTATTGACTGTTATTTTGCGTGTCACTGTCATGTCTTATGAAGTCAATATTTTTCATGAAATTTATTTTACTACGAAACATTTTATTAGTGCTAGTATGGAATAGGAAAGGATATTGGACATCAAAATCACCATACGCATATGAACAATAACCAATATATTAATACGAAAATGACAATTAACTTAAAGTCTTTGTGACAGATTCTTTTAGATAGCAGAATTTTATTGAACACGTGACCAAAATTGTTTATTTTAAACAAAGTAGTACTAGGAACCAACAGATAAAAATAAATTAAAAGTATTAAATTACATACGGTGCTAAAATTAAAAGATAAATTCAATTCTGTAATACACAGCATTTACAGGAATCACAGGGATTGCAGTGAATACTGTTGTAAGAAATGTGTTTGGAGATGAAGGCAGCTGTGTAATTTTAAACTGTACCTGTACAAGTGAAATAAGAGGAACGTGGGTTGGTCCTAGAAAATCAATGACCGAAATAAGCAATGATGATGAGATGCCTTATACAGAAGGATCTGTTTTGAATCCTTCTTTGAATGCGACAAATTTTAACTTTTCCCCTAATATTTCAACCGGAGAATGCAACTTGGAAATAGTAAATTTTTCAAAATTTGACGAGGGTACTTACAAATGCCAGAATTTAAAGGCTTTACAGACTATAGTTTACGTATTTAAAGTCTACGTGCAAAGTAAGTATACTTATGTTTGCTTCTTATTTCTCATGAAAAGGTTATGTTTTAGTATAAATACTAGGAAACATTTTGTTTCATTTATTTGTACCCTGTACTTCAGCCTCGCATCAAAGCGAGGTTAGTATTTGTTAAAATTAAAATTAAACATTACGCATTTTGTCTTTTTGATTTATTCTTAATTTTGTGTCGTTTCATTCTTATTGACGTATACCATCCCTTTTATAAATATTTAGACATCACATATAAAAAAGAAGATGTGGTATTATTGCCAATGAGAAAACTATCCACAAAAGACCAAAATGACACAAACATTAACAACTATAGGTCACCGTACGGCCTTCATCAATGAGCAAAGCTCATACCGCATAGTCAGCTATAAAAGGCCCCGATAAGACAATGTAAAACAATTCAAACGAAAAAACTAACGGCCTTATTTATGTAAAAAAATGAACGAAAAAAAAATAAAATATTCATTACAATTCAAAAGCAAACAAAAAAAACCCAAAACTGGAAAATGCACACTTTTAGCTTGCATCAAACCAAACGCAAAGAACAAAAAAAAACAACCCCCGATAGCTTTACATTAAAATTGAGTATGGAAATGGGGAATGTGTCAAAGAGACAACAACCCGACCATAGAAAAAACAACAGCAGAAGGTCACCAACAGGTTTACAATGTAGCGAGAAATTCCTGCACCCGAAGGCGTCCTTCAGCTTGCCCCTAAACAAATATATACTAGTTCAGTGATACTGAACGCCATACTTATTTCCAAATTGTACACAAGAAACTAAAATTAAAATAATACAAGACCAACAAAGGCCAGATTAGCAGAGGCTCCTAATTGGGACATTGCATACCTTAAATCTTTCAAAAGTAAACAAAATAGAATGCCCAATATCAATCATCTATTAAAGGTACCTTACAGTCCAAATTCTTGTAAATAATTAAAAAAAAAAAAGAATATATAATGTAGTGTAATTGTAATTTACTGTAGACCACCCAAAAGTTATTATAACCAACAATATGACAAATGGGACTCTTTATCTTGAGTGCAGTTCACCAGAAGTACCGAATAAATACATGTTTCATCGATTGGAGCATAGATCCAAGTTTAATGAACATGTACGATTTATGAATTCCTCAAATGATGGTTATATTTTTCATACATCAATCACAAATGCTGGATTACAGGACACTGGAATCTATGTTTGTGATGTTTCATATGTTGTTACCGACCAGAATAAAACAAAAATTCAATCCGGAAAAACATTGGTTGAATTTGAAGGTAAAGTTATTAAAATAACGCATTAATTGATCACATATTTCAAAGTAAATATTTGATCAATTTTTGTTTGTTTTTACAAAAATATCTATAATTCAGATACACCATGATATAATATTACACCAGCTGCCAACTACGGAAAAAAAGTTTCATAAAATATATGTATTCATACCCCTAGTTAGAAGGTTAAAGATTGCACAACATCTGTTTCACAATACACGACTTATTTTTTTGAGAAATAGGATATTCATAGATATTTTATTTTGTTTACGTACTGGTTCACTGCGATGATCTCTATGCTTAATCTCGTAAAAGACCTAACGTGACGTTAGAGGAAGTGCAACATTATAAAAAGTTTAAAGTCTTAGGTAATATAATCCTTTTAATATGCCGCACAGCCCTTTGTTTTGAACTGTGAATAAAAAAGAAGCGAATATCAATTTTCCATTCTAGGATATCATTCTGTACGCATATCATAGTAAAAGTGGCATAGTTTTAATCGTAAGGGAGTTTTTAATGGAAATAACCTTGTCTATATGAATATAAGTGCAACGTTTAAGAGTTGGTGGGTTAACAATTACAAAGCTCTAAGTAGGTGTTTAAAATCATTAATTTTATGATAAATTATATTGCATTTACAACATTCAATCAAAAGTGATGTTGACAAATCAACTTTATAAAAAATTAAAACATAATGCTTATGGAATAATCAGTGCTCAGTAATGTGAGCTTCATTGTATTACACAAAAGTATCCATATTGCAGGTGCACCTGTACATCTTGGTGGGGATATAATCAGATATGCAAATATTGGTGAAGATATTATAATTTCAACTGTAATTTACAATGGACATGGAAAATGCATTAATGCGAGTATCCAATCGAAAAGAAAAATTATTCATAATCACAAAATAAACAGAAGTTTTGTTATGGTACGGAAGTTGTTTCATGGTTCAAATATAACACTGAATGCTTCCGAAGTTTCTTTTCAACTAGATCTGGTGACCCAGAAGTATTTCACAAAATACATTCTTAAAATCTGCAACAAATATGGATGCACAGATATCAAAATAAATATTAAAATTGATACATCAAAAAATCAAGGTATGCTTAAGAGTATTTCTTAAAAATGTGTAAGATAATTTGAATAGGTAAACATATAATAACAATTTCTAGTTGTCATGCATTAGAATGAAAAGATAGATGTGGATTATACGCAAATGAGACAAAAACCCAACGGCTTATCAAAACAAAAACTTAAAACAGAACAAAACAAAGCGATTGAGACATAATAGGTCATTAATTATTATACAAAAATGTCTTCCCAATAGTTTAAGCCTTCTTGCTAATCGACCAATTTTGGGCCTACAAATAAAAATAAAAAGTTTATAAATAAAATCTTCTTGTTTTATTTAATTTCAAATTCTCCTACAGCACATCGATAAATAAAGTCAAAGTTGAATTTCATAATCAGCATTGGAGAAGTGATACTTTTGATTTTTTAACCCTGTATGCGTTTGTTGCCTATTTAAATTTTAAAATTGTTTATAATCCTGGTACTTTTGATAACTATTGTATGCACATTGAACGACAAATGTATGTGACGTATATAATTTTTCTGACGTCAGACACTCAAATCAATCCATGTGTTCGTAGATAGTAGATGTTTTTGTGTCCTGTTAAATTGTTATACGATGATGACTGATGTACCCATATTTTGACTATTTTATTAATTGTGACTGTTTATTTAACGCATCATGTAAATGTAGCGGAATTTGATGAGACTGTTATTAAAGTGAGAGGGTTAGCGCTATAGAACCAGGTTTAATCCACCATTTTCTACATTTGAAAATGCCTGTACCAAGTCAGGAATATAACAGTTCTTGTCCATTCGTTTTTTATGCGTTTTGTTTTTTGATTTTGCCATGTGATTATGGACTTTCCAAATTGATTTTCCTCTGAGTTCAGTATTTTTGTGATTTTACTTTTTTCTAGCGTCCAAAAATAAGTAAAACTATTGATAATTGTTATTTCATTTAACGATTCCTAATGTGATTGTTGATGGGATATTTTGTAGTATACACTAGTATACGAGTTCTTAAAATTACTTGCTACATTCAGAAAGTACAAGAGGAAAATACCAAGACGTAGAAATAGTTATAGCAGCGTTAGCAGTTTTGTTTATTCTAGCATTTGGAATGGCTGTTGTGTATTGGAAAAAAGGTAATTCTGTATACGAAAATGTTCTATGAAAAGATAGGTGTACACAGGAGGTTCTGGTTTTGTTTGAAATTATGATTTTATCAGCTATTAAATCTTTCAAAGTCTAGGATTTTACTCATTCAGTTATAATTAAAAAACAAAAGCTTGAAACTATTTTTTATTTCAAACTTTTATATTTCGATTTTTTTTTATTATACATGGAAAGTTGATTATGTGGTGCCAAACCAGCAAAGAGACAAATAACTACCATAATTCGTTTTTCAATTCTATGTTTAATTAAAATGATATCTACATTTCACGAATCTACGAAAATTCAAAAGTGTGACAGATGAAGGCAACAGTAGTTTACGTCTGTTCAAAAGTAATAAAAATCCTAACTAGTTTTACATAAGGACAAACAAGTTTACATTTGTAACCAAATATGTAATCACACATTTGGTTCCGCACTTATGAAAGTTACATCAATATGTTCGAGGGTCAAATATATGTATGAGTTACTAAACAATCATTTTACTGAATGTGGATCAGTCCAATAACTAAAAGTAAATGTGCAAATCGTAACATAAAAAAGAAGAAAAAAAAAGTGTAAATAATTGGTAACATACATTACAAACATTGAACCGATGAAACATTCTCAAGACTACCATTGGCTGTGTCAGAGTTGGCTGGCATTTGATTGTTGATTGCTTAGGTTTCAGCAGCAAATTTTTTAAGCATATATTCAAGACAGGAATAATATACATTGGATGAATGGCATTGAATTTCGACTGCTTCTCGTAAAAGAGATGAATTTAAATAGGACAGAAATTTAGTTGACAACAAGTCACCTGGGAACCATTGATTGAGTTTTAAAAGAATTATATAATATGCATGAGAGCGTGACACCAGAGTTTAAAAGACAAAACGTGTCCGCGCTTATACACAATGTACGTACTAAATAATACTCAGCCCTAAATAGGTGCCCCTCTTAAAAGAAGTCTACGACCTGGTTCTTCGTCTCTGCTAAAACCTTAAATATCAAAACAATGGGTAAAAATGTAACCAGATTGTGTTTTCTGTAGTTCATCATGTACATTGTAGTTAAATTATGGAAAATAATATATAAGTACAATTTACTTGTGTCTAATCCATTTTGCTTTAATTCAGCAAGTAGAATATGCTTAAACTAAGTTTAAATTACAAATCTTTGTTCAATTGTTGTTTAAATAATTCAGTCAATCATGATTTTAATTTTGAAACTATAAATTTCCCCCACCTTAGTAGCAATATACCAACCTCACCTGCATATGGAATATATATTTCCCAACTTATTGCAGCTCCTACCCAGACTTTGTAAAACGTCATCAGTGACTGAGAAGAAAGTTGATAAACCAGGGGAATGTCAAAGAACGTCTCGTCCTTTTTCTAAAAAGTTCATAGGAAGGTACCAAGACATTGTTGATAAATATTCCGTATCAACTTCTCAAATAATACACGATGGTCTTGATGTATAGATTCTGCGTACTGAAGTTGTTTATCATCTTAACAACGTGTTTTATTGTTCTTTCATTTGTCTTTGTTTTATTATTAGTATTAATTATACTGTGGAATTGTTTTATGCGATATCCGTTTCACGTGGCTCGGTACTTATTCATCTCGTCCATGTGTTTGTATTAGCTTTCATTTTTTGGTGGTTTGTTTTGTATATGCGATTTTTTGTATTTCTTTTGTTCTTATATTGTGACTCTATACTTTAAAAGATCCTGTCAGTATATTGTTCTATTATATGTCATTATGATATATTTCTATTATGAATTATTATATACGTTGAACCATAAACGTCAAAATCATTCAATCGCGTAGTGGAATTAACTATTTTTGAATTCTCATCAATTCTATATAGTAGTGTAACTTTTTGGACTAGTTTAAATCTCGGTCTATTTCTGAAATTTATTCTTACATACTTTTGATTTTTTAACCCTGTATGCTAACATTGCCTATGTAAATTTTGAAATTGTTTGTTTGCAGACACTCAAATCAACCATGTGTCCGTAGATAGTATTTTTTTTTTGTTCTCTTAAATTGTTCCTTTTAAAATTGTTATACGATGATGACTGATGTACCCATATTTGGACTATTTTATTTATTGTGTCTATTTATTTAACGCATCAATGTAAATATAACGGAATTTGATGAGACTGTCATTAATATCCCAGTCCCACTAGGCCACGATCGCACTACGATCTGTGAAAAAAAATGCAAGTTTAGATGATATTAGTACGATCGTGTAGAACGCAGTAAGGTCGTATCACGGTCGTGGTGAGGTCTTCAAGATCGTGATGAGCGTGGCAAACTTTGAACATGTTCAAAACAATCGTGGGGCGGTCGTGGCGAAATCAGGCCGTAGTAGAAGCGTAGTGAGAGCGCACTAAGATCGTAGTAAGATCGCAAAGATCGCTGTACCATCGTTGTAAGAGCGTAGCGAAAGCGTGATTATATTCGAAGAAACTGCGCTACGATCTCATTGCGATGTTATTACGACCTCACTACGATCATCACGTTCTCACCGCGACCAAACTACGATTCCACTACGACTATACCACGCTGTTCACGATCATAGTACGATTCTAGCACGCCCTTGCCGTCCTCATCACGCTCTTCTTATGACCTGACTACGTTCATACTACGACCTTTATTCTCATTGTCATTTTCCCATAAAGTATATTAATTCTCCTCAGGTTTTGTTTGTCTTTATGTAATTGGGACTTCTTGTCCATTTTCTCTAACGGCTCAACCATGCTTATAGTTTTCATATAGATTATACCTTTGGTTTTCCCGTTTGAATGGTTTTACACTTGTAGTTTTTGGGGCCTTTTATATCTTGCTGTTCGGTGTAAGCCAAGGCTCCGTGTTGAATGCCGTATCTTGGCCTATAATTGTTACTTTTAAAAATTGTTACTTGGATTGAGAGTTGTTTCATTGGCACTCATACCACATCTTCCTATATCTATTGACACATCTGTTTCATATCTGCTATCGTTCGCTAAACTATCCTCATTTCAGCTTTATGGACCAGCAATAGGTTGTAATTTAGGTCCATCTGTCTCTTCATCAACCCTAACACCACGCCCACGTGTTCTAGTATATTTTGGTGGCATTTTCCGAGAAATCTTCGTATTACTCAGAAATAGAACTGAAGGAATGATAGTGTATTGATATGGAACACGATGTTGACGTTATTGCTGAGAGCGTAGAACGATCGTGCATTAAACGTAGTGTAGTCGTGGTAAGAACGTGCTATAATGGCAGTAGAAGCGTGGTAAAATCGTGTTGCAATCGGATAACTCGTGGTATGGTCGTAGTGAGAACGTGATTAGCGTAGAAAGGTCTTGATAAGCGTAGTAAGGTCGCAGAATAAGCGCGATGAGAAAGTGTTATAATCGTAGCGGGATCGTTTCAGAAGCGTAATGAAGACGTAGTAGCAACGTGAAAGCAACGAAAATTTACATTTTCATGCCGCTCATACCGCGACATCACCACGATCTGAATTTAATTTAGAACGCGGTGAGCGTGGTGCGATCGTGATCTAGTGGGACTGGGGCATAAAGTGAAAGGAATAGCGCTATAGAACCAGGTTAAATCCACCATTTTCTACTTTTGAAAATGCCTGTACCAAGTCAGGAAAATGACAGTTCATGTCCATTTGTTTTTAATTCGTTTTGTTATTTGATTTTGCCATGCGATTATTGACTTTCCGAATTGATTTTCCTCTGAGTTCAGTATTTTTGTGATTTCACTTTTTGCTCCGGATATTTCATTGTATTTCCCCTTAACCCACGTTTTGCTTAAACATGCAATCTTTATTTATAAAATAAAAGTGATTAGAAAAGCGACACCTAAATGTTTCTGCTAACATATACATTAGAATCGTGCATAATGTTTTAATGTGACAATTTAATTCAATTTTACAGCAAATAACAAAGATAAAAGCACTCTAAGGTAAGAACAATGATTGTATGCATTCTCTTCTTTTAAATAACCTAGTAAATACAAAAAAAAAAACTAAAAAAAAAATGTAATAGTAATAATGAGATGACCATATGTACGTTTTCGACATGATTTTAATAAGACACATTTTCACTTATTGTTAAAATCCTTACACAGTAATTTTGTCCTGAATATACTTATGTAATTTAAGCTAAATGATATGAATGAACGACTAGTGCTGTTATTTTACTTTCAGTCCAACAGAGGACCCAGGGGAAGAAACTCAAGGTAGTTATACAATGTATTTGATACTTACATGAAACATGATTTTTTTGCCACTTTGTGCCGTAAACGGGCGATAAATACAGCCAGACAGGTTAACAAAGTTTGCTAAGGAACATGTTTCACAGGTTGGAGTTTCTCGATGTGGTTTTTAAATATTTCTCGTTTCCCGATTTTTATACAGATTAGACCGTTGGTTTTTCCTATTTGAATTGTTTAACACCAGTTATATTGGGCTCTTTATAGCGTGCTGTTCGGTGAAAGCGAAGGCTCTAAGCTTAAGACTGTACACAAATGGATAAATGTCGCATTTGCACTCATACCACATCTTCTTATTTATATATGTACGCATAGTATGCAGGTTTGATTTCCTTGCGGACAAATAAGTTTGGATAAACATATAAATATATATAAAAGGTATGTTCATAAACTAAGCCAAACATGTTATCAAATAATTTAGGACATGAAAACTTAATGGTTGAAACAGTTATTGAACAGTCATTGTCAACTAAATCAATTTTGTCCGAGGGAATTGCAACCTTAGTTTAAGTTGCACTTCTGTTATTATAGACAATTCCATTTCCATAGGAACTCATTAAAAGCTTAAACTGAGCAACTTTTAATATGATAAAAGGTTATACCGAAAAATGGAAACTTTATATTTCTACAATTTATTTCAAAGATTAAAACATAGGACTGTGTGGCATATTTTCAACTTTTATATGTGCCTCGAACTTAAAAGAGTTAACATTGATAAAAAAAAAATTGCACTTCTTGTACTTCTCTTCCCTTCACGTTTTTTTCCCTCAGAATCAATTTGGCCGCTATTCATGTGTATGTATATAAGTAAAATTCCCAAATTGTGTCTGTATGAGATCAAACATAAGATGATATTTGGGAACCACTAGGTAAACAAAACAATATATCCATAAATATTTCATTCTCCCAAAAAGAGATGTGGATTGTGAAACAGCTATACAATCTTGAGTGTAATTTCATTGAGTTAACGAAGACAGCAAATATATAAGTATGTGATACCTCTTTGGCCGACGTTATGATTTAAAAAAAGAGAAGACACTCTAAAATATAGTAGGGTAAAGTTAAATCATACGTATACCAATTTGGTAACCAGTTGATATATACTATTACCACATCAAGGGTACGTTAACAACCAAAATAATTTTTTTATGAGGAGGTTAAACAAATGACTGACTTAAATTGTAAACATGCACTGATTATACACAATAGAATCAAGAAACAAGCAGAATTGCTTATTGTGTATTTTACACTTACGATTGAAATTTCGTAAAATCAAATACCAAAACGACCAAATTCTTAAAATATCTACTAAATATACCACTTTGATATTTTTATCTATGTCATAGTACTCAGTTTCAGTCTTTTTTTAAACACAGTTCTATAATTGTTTAATTGAATTTTATGTTTTAATTTATTGAAATCGGTAGAAAATCGACTGTTCCAGTCGAGAGAGATTATGAATTCGGATAACCCTGCCCATGTTTTACAAGCACAAGCTATGATGAGATATGTGTACGATGCATCAAGTAGTCAAGCTGAATCAACTAGGAATGATCAAAGTAATATATTTTTATAAAAAATCAATATTTCAGGTCTTGATTTCAATTACAATGAACAGGACTAACCTTCATATTAATGTCTGTGTCGTAAACATCGAAGTAGGTTTTTTATTCGCTCGTCCTTGTTCTTCCGTCCATCAATCCCTTTTCCCGACTATCTATTGGTTTGTCCATTCGTCTGAAAGACTTTTGATAAAACAAAAACTATCGGTAAAATTGTGTTAAATAGAAGCGAGTCAATTTATATTTACTCTACAGCTTACTACTGTTGAGTTTTAGCAGGTGTATCTGTCGTACAACAACTTTATTTTTTCGAAAGTTTAAACACTTATATTACAATTTTTTTTGTCATTGCACTTTTCTTTTCTGCTATTATACAACGGAATGATTTTATATTTTGTGTGTAGCATCATAAAGATGGTCGTAGCGAGTAAGCAACATCTGCCGCCCAGTCATTTCTTGCTTGCAGGTATTTTACAATTTGACTACACTACACTTATGATTCATAACGCATTTTATGTTAAACAATTTTATTCAGTGACACAGGTCTAGACACGTTACCTGTCTTGTGTAAAACTAGATGTAGTGGTAATTTAAATCAATCGAATATAATTTAACGAATGTTCATACCGGATTTGTTATCTAGATTAATAATCAACACGACGGGTGCCACATGTGGAACAGGATCTGCTTACCCTTCCGGAGCACCTGAGATCACCCCTAGTTTTTTGTCGGGTTCGTGTTGTCTATTCTTTAGTTTTCTATGTTGTGTCATGTGTACTATTGCTTGTCTGTTTGTCCTTTACATTTTTATACGCCCGTCAAAATTTTGACGAGCGTAATTATGTCGCACCGTAACTTGAGAACGACTTATCCAAATTTCATGAAACTTAATATAGTTGTTTCTTATGATGGTCAAATGATCTGTATACTTTTTGGTGAAAATTAGATTTAAACTTTTTGATTTACGGCACTTTGTAACTAAAACAGGGGTGTGTTTTTTCACATTTCGCACTGTATCTCAAAAACGATTCTTGATTATGGCTTAAAACTTTAAACACTTCTTAGTTATATTAATCCTAATATCTGTATACTTTTTGTTGATGATTCAAAATTTAATTTTTGAGTTATTGAGTATTTTGTAAAAAAGTGGGAGAGTTTTTTTAAAAGGCGCGCCATATCTCAAAATCGATTTATGATTATTGCTACAAACTTTACACATGTCTTTGTTATATTAATCTTAAGATCTGTATACTTTTTAATGATGATTCAAAATTTTATTTTTGAGTTATTGAGTATTTTGTTCCTGTTGCGCCGTATCTAAAAAATAATTTATGATTATTGCTTAAAAGTTTACACACTTCTTTGTTATATTAATCTAAAGATCTGTATACTTTTTGGTTTTGATTCAAAATTTTATTTTAGTGATATTTAGTTTTTTGTAAAAAAAACCCACCAGGGTGGGGGTTTCTCGCCGTGTCTCAAAAACTATATATGGTTATTGCTTAAAACTTTCTCAGAAACTATTTATGATTATTGCATATAACTTCCACAAAAGACTAGTTTAAATCTCGGTCTATTTCTGAAATTTATTCTTACATACTTTCGATTTTTTAACCCTGTATGCTAACATTGCCTATGTAAATTTTGAAATTGTTTGTTTGCAGACACTCAAATCAACCATGTGTCCGTAGATAGTATTTTTTTTTTGTTCTCTTAAATTTTTCCTTTTAAAATTGTTATACGATGATGACTGATGTACCCATATTTGGACTATTTTATTTATTGTGTCTATTTATTTAACGCATCAATGTAAATATAACGGAATTTGATGAGACTGTCATTAATATCCCAGTCCCACTAGGCCACGATCGCACTACGATCTGTGAAAAAAAATGCAAGTTTAGATGATCGTAGTACGATCGTGTAGAACGCAGTAAGGTCGTATCACGGTCGTGGTGAGGTCTTCAAGATCGTGATGAGCGTGGCAAACTTTGAACATGTTCAAAACAATCGTGGGGCGGTCGTGGCGAAATCAGGCCGTAGTAGAAGCGTAGTGAGAGCGCACTAAGATCGTAGTAAGATCGCAAAGATCGCTGTACCATCGTTGTGAGAGCGTAGCGAAAGCGTGATTATATTCGAAGAAACTGCGCTACGATCTCATTGCGATGTTATTAAGACCTCACTACGATCATCACGTTCTCACCGCGACCAAACTACGATTCCACTACGACTATACCACGCTGTTCACGATCATAGTACGATTCTAGCACGCCCTTGCCGTCCTCATCACGCTCTTCTTACGACCTGACTACGTTCATACTACGACCTTTATTCTCATTGTCATTTTCCCATAAAGTATATTAATTCTCCTCAGGTTTTGTTTGTCTTTATGTAATTGGGACTTCTTGTCCATTTTCTCTAACGGCTCAACCATGCTTATAGTTTTCATATAGATTATACCTTTGGTTTTCCCGTTTGAATGGTTTTACACTTGTAGTTTTTGGGGCCTTTTATATCTTGCTGTTCGGTGTAAGCCAAGGCTCCGTGTTGAATGCCGTATCTTGGCCTATAATTGTTACTTTTAAAAATTGTTACTTGGATTGAGAGTTGTTTCATTGGCACTCATACCACATCTTCCTATATCTATTGATACATCTGTTTCATATCTGCTATCGTTCGCTAAACTATCCTCATTTCAGCTTTATGGACCAGCAATAGGTTGTAATGTAGGTCCATCTGTCTCTTCATCAACCCTAACACCACGCCCACGTGTTCTAGTATATTTTGGTGGCATTTTCCGAGAAATCTTCGTATTACTCAGAAATAGAACTGAAGGAATGATAGTGTATTGATATGGAACACGATGTTGACGTTATTGCTGAGAGCGTAGAACGATCGTGCATTAAACGTAGTGTAGTCGTGGTAAGAACGTGCTATAATGGCAGTAGAAGCGTGGTAAAATCGTGTTGCAATCGGATAACTCGTGGTATGGTCGTAGTGAGAACGTGATTAGCGTAGAAAGGTCTTGATAAGCGTAGTAAGGTCGCAGAATAAGCGCGATGAGCAAGTGTTATAATCGTAGCGGGATCGTTTCAGAAGCGTAATGAAGACGTAGTAGCAACGTGAAAGCAACGAAAATTTACATTTTCATGCCGCTCATACCGCGACATCACCACGATCTGAATTTAATTTAGAACGCGGTGAGCGTGGTGCGATCGTGATCTAGTGGGACTGGGGCATAAAGTGAAAGGAATAGCGCTATAGAACCAGGTTAAATCCACCATTTTCTACTTTTGAAAATGCCTGTACCAAGTCAGGAAAATGACAGTTCATGTCCATTTGTTTTTAATTCGTTTTGTTATTTGATTTTGCCATGCGATTATTGACTTTCCGAATTGATTTTCCTCTGAGTTCAGTATTTTTGTGATTTCACTTTTTGCTCCGGATATTTCATTGTATTTCCCCTTAACCCACGTTTTGCTTAAACATGCGATCTTTATTTATAAAATAAAAGTGATTAGAAAAGCGACACCTAAATGTTTCTGCTAACATATACATTAGAATCGTGCATAATGTTTTAATGTGACAATTTAATTCAATTTTACAGCAAATAACAAAGATAAAAGCACTCTAAGGTAAGAACAATGATTGTATGCATTCTCTTCTTTTAAATAACCTAGTAAATACCAAAAAAAAACTAAAGAAAAAATGTAATAGTAATAATGAGATGACCATATGTACGTTTTCGACATGATTTTAATAAGACACATTTTCACTTATTGTTAAAATCCTTACACAGTAATTTTGTCCTGAATATACTTATGTAATTTAAGCTAAATGATATGAATGAACGACTAGTGCTGTTATTTTACTTTCAGTCCAACAGAGGACCCAGGGGAAGAAACTCAAGGTAGTTATACAATGTATTTGATACTTACATGAAACATGATTTTTTTGCCACTTTGTGCCGTAAACGGGCGATAAATACAGCCAGACAGGTTAACAAAGTTTGCTAAGGAACATGTTTCACAGGTTGGAGTTTCTCGATGTGGTTTTTAAATATTTCTCGTTTCCCGATTTTTATACAGATTAGACCGTTGGTTTTTCCTATTTGAATTGTTTAACACCAGTTATATTGGGCTCTTTATAGCGTGCTGTTCGGTGAAAGCGAAGGCTCTAAGCTTAAGACTGTACACAAATGGATAAATGTCGCATTTGCACTCATACCACATCTTCTTATTTATATATGTACGCATAGTATGCAGGTTTGATTTCCTTGCGGACAAATAAGTTTGGATAAACATATAAATATATATAAAAGGTATGTTCATAAACTAAGCCAAACATGTTATCAAATAATTTAGGACATGAAAACTTAATGGTTGAAACAGTTATTGAACAGTCATTGTCAACTAAATCAATTTTGTCCGAGGGAATTGCAACCTTAGTTTAAGTTGCACTTCTGTTATTATAGACAATTCCATTTCCATAGGAACTCATTAAAAGCTTAAACTGAGCAACTTTTAATATGATAAAAGGTTATACCGAAAAATGGAAACTTTATATTTCTACAATTTATTTCAAAGATTAAAACATAGGACTGTGTGGCATATTTTCAACTTTTATATGTGCCTCGAACTTAAAAGAGTTAACATTGATAAAAAAAAAATTGCACTTCTTGTACTTCTCTTCCCTTCACGTTTTTTTCCCTCAGAATCAATTTGGCCGCTATTCATGTGTATGTATATAAGTAAAATTCCCAAATTGTGTCTGTATGAGATCAAACATAAGATGATATTTGGGAACCACTAGGTAAGCAAAACAATATATCCATAAATATTTCATTCTCCCAAAAAGAGATGTGGATTGTGAAACAGCTATACAATCTTGAGTGTAATTTCATTGAGTTAACAAAGACAGCAAATATATAAGTATGTGATACCTCTTTGGCCGACGTTATGATTTAAAAAAAGAGAAGACACTCTAAAATATAGTAGGGTAAAGTTAAATCATACGTATACCAATTTGGTAACCAGTTGATATATACTATTACCACATCAAGGGTACGTTAACAACCAAAATAATTTTTTTATGAGGAGGTTAAACAAATGACTGACTTAAATTGTAAACATGCACTGATTATACACAATAGAATCAAGAAACAAGCAGAATTGCTTATTGTGTATTTTACACTTACGATTGAAATTTCGTAAAATCAAATACCAAAACGACCAAATTCTTAAAATATCTACTAAATATACCACTTTGATATTTTTATCTATGTCATAGTACTCAGTTTCAGTCTTTTTTTAAACACAGTTCTATAATTGTTTAATTGAATTTTATGTTTTAATTTATTGAAATCGGTAGAAAATCGACTGTTCCAGTCGAGAGAGATTATGAATTCGGATAACCCTGCCCATGTTTTACAAGCACAAGCTATGATGAGATATGTGTACGATGCATCAAGTAGTCAAGCTGAATCAACTAGGAATGATCAAAGTAATATATTTTTATAAATTCAATATTTCAGGTCTTGATTTCAATTACAATGAACAGGACTAACCTTCATATTAATGTCTGTGTCGTAAACATCGAAGTAGGTTTTTTATTCGCTCGTCCTTGTTCTTCCGTCCATCAATCCCTTTTCCCGACTATCTATTGGTTTGTCCATTCGTCTGAAAGACTTTTGATAAAACAAAAACTATCGGTAAAATTGTGTTAAATAGAAGCGAGTCAATTTATATTTACTCTACAGCTTACTACTGTTGAGTTTTAGCAGGTGTATCTGTCGTACAACAACTTTATTTTTTCGAAAGTTTAAACACTTATATTACAATTTTTTTTGTCATTGCACTTTTCTTTTCTGCTATTATACAACGGAATGATTTTATATTTTGTGTGTAGCATCATAAAGATGGTCGTAGCGAGTAAGCAACATCTGCCGCCCAGTCATTTCTTGCTTGCAGGTATTTTACAATTTGACTACACTACACTTATGATTCATAACGCATTTTATGTTAAACAATTTTATTCAGTGACACAGGTCTAGACACGTTACCTGTCTTGTGTAAAACTAGATGTAGTGGTAATTTAAATCAATCGAATATAATTTAACGAATGTTCATACCGGATTTGTTATCTAGATTACTAATCAACACGACGGGTGCCACATGTGGAACAGGATCTGCTTACCCTTCCGGAGCACCTGAGATCACCCCTAGTTTTTTGTCGGGTTCGTGTTGTCTATTCTTTAGTTTTCTATGTTGTGTCATGTGTACTATTGCTTGTCTGTTTGTCCTTTACATTTTTATACGCCCGTCAAAATTTTGACGAGCGTAATTATGTCGCACCGTAACTTGAGAACGACTTATCCAAATTTCATGAAACTTAATATAGTTGTTTCTTATGATGGTCAAATGATCTGTATACTTTTTGGTGAAAATTAGATTTAAACTTTTTGATTTACGGCACTTTGTAACTAAAACAGGGGTGTGTTTTTTCACATTTCGCACTGTATCTCAAAAACGATTCTTGATTATGGCTTAAAACTTTAAACACTTCTTAGTTATATTAATCCTAATATCTGTATACTTTTTGTTGATGATTCAAAATTTAATTTTTGAGTTATTGAGTATTTTGTAAAAAAGTGGGAGAGTTTTTTTAAAAGGCGCGCCATATCTCAAAATCGATTTATGATTATTGCTACAAACTTTACACATGTCTTTGTTATATTAATCTTAAGATCTGTATACTTTTTAATGATGATTCAAAATTTTATTTTTGAGTTATTGAGTATTTTGTTCCTGTTGCGCCGTATCTAAAAAATAATTTATGATTATTGCTTAAAAGTTTACACACTTCTTTGTTATATTAATCTAAAGATCTGTATACTTTTTGGTTTTGATTCAAAATTTTATTTTAGTGATATTTAGTTTTTTGTAAAAAAAACCCACCAGGGTGGGGGTTTCTCGCCGTGTCTCAAAAACTATATATGGTTATTGCTTAAAACTTTCTCAGAAACTATTTATGATTATTGCATATAACTTCCACAAAAGACGTCGGGCGTATCATGCGCTCATGACGCAGCTGTCTATTAGCCATGGCGTTGTCAGTTTTTTTTCAATTTATGAGTTTGACTGTATGTCCCTCTCTCTTTTTTCTTTAAGTAATATTTCTCCTTCTGAACAGATGGAAGAAAAAAAAATCCGAATCTTCCGAAATCCTCCACTATATAGACACTTTAAACTAAGGACAAACACGCTCAAGGACCTGAATAGATCTAGGTGGTAAGATACCACTTCCTTAACAAAATCAAGATCAAGTTCTAAAATGCACAGATTTCATTATAACATCGAAGCGACTGGCTAAGATGTTGAACTTAAGATTCTGTTTATGTCGTCGGATGCCGTCTCCTTAATGTTACTGCAGCTCTGTTTGATGGTTTTCATTCATCAGCACCTTTGTGTTTGGAAGAAGTTTACTATGACGCCATAATTGTATAACATCAAATTTCGTAGGCCTACACACAATAATTTGAATTAATTTGTTTTACAGATTATCTATCTGGATCACATCTGAATTACTCAGATGTAGTCTTTAAAACAGGAGCTTCGTCCCATTCAAACATTATACATGGAGTTAATGACAAAACAATCTACTCAGAGATCGATCTAGCACAAAGTACCAGCTTCAATAATGACGGTAGTGATACGAGTAGCGATGACGACTTTATTTATATAGATGGAATTGTAAATATGGAGAAAAAAAATGAAATAAAATAAACGTCGACAGACGTGCTGAAAAGACCACTGCAATTTTATGTTAGGGAGTTAAATCTGTTTCTAATTTTAATTTATGAATGTATATAATATGTGCTTTTTATAAATGATTTTTAAAACAGTGTAAATGGCTTAAGTGGGTAAAGTGAAAGTGATTTTCATTTTTTGTATATTTTTTCTGTTTTTTTTCTTTTTGTTTAATATAAGGTTAAACGTACATTTCAATCATTAGTTAACATACATTATAGCTGTGACATTGGTCCGTCTTACATTGTAGAAAATGGAAAATGTACTGAATGATAAATGAAAAGGCGAAAATAATAATAACAACATTACATTAGAACGACTTACAATGTATACACTGTGTAATAATACTATTATTTTGTGTTTTATTAGGGCCCCGCCGATTGACGGCCACCCTATAGTGATCAGTCTATCCATCCTTCCGTGTGTTCGTCCGTCTGTCTGTAATACATACTGTGCGCTCTATATCTAGAGAAGCTTTGTAATTTCATACTTTATACTTGACATGTATATTAAGCAACACCCACAGGTGTTTGTTCAACTTCCTAGGTCAAAGGTCAAGATAAAAAACTTTGGTTTCAGATGACAATCCATGTCCTACGGGAAAGACTGTGCCTTCTCTATATCTTGAGAACCTAAATGATTTCAAAGTTTATACTTAACATGTACTAGTACATTAATCATTACCAGTGGGTTTTTCATAACGTATGTACAACTTATAAGTGTTGTATCCGCTCTATTTCATGAGAACCATTATGATTTCAAAGTTTATACTTAACATGTACTGGTATATTAACCAGTACCAGAGGGCGAGTCATAATTTATGTACAATTTCTTAGGACAATGATCAAGGTCAAACGCTTTCGTGTCAGTTGAAAACCCAATGATCTATGGAAAAGATAAAAAACAATTACCACACGTTATTCACAGCGGAGCCCTCTGAAAGATATAAAGTTTTATTCTGCAATTGGGTGTCCTACTATACAGATACAGCCCTACATAAATCGCTATGCTGTATCTGTATACTATACAGATATCGATTTAAAGCTCCGCCCACTGGCGGACTGAGTATTGTTTGAACCTGTGTGACCTCAGAATGTGTATTCTATATGAATTAATTGCATTCCAATGACGATGACAATTGTCGATTTCAAAACTTGAATGTGTATGATTGTGTTACAAAATCAACCATGTCAATTTCAGCATGCAGGTTAAGTGAATGTCAAGTCTGAAGCGTAGGACAACTCATACACTTCTGTTACAAATTTGACAATGTTTTGTTATTTGTTTTTACTGTTGAAATTAGTTGTAATGTTATAATAGATAATTATTCACCTTAAACGATGTATTATTGATGACCATTCGAGATTCTTTTTTGCGAACCCGTCTTCAGCGTAATGTGTGATTTTGATATTACTACGCGGGCCTCAAGGGATAATCCCGATTACAAATGGAAAATAAATGCTAAATATGTTAGTTTTTGTGTCTTTTAAAACACAAACAAAATGCAGAATTAATTGCAGGATAAAGACAATAACCGTTTAGTGTCTTTAAATATCAGCTGTATTTGTACTCGGCTCGAAACATGTGAAGTAGCTCGCTAAAAGCTCGCATACACCTTGTTTCCTAGCCTCGTACAAATACAGCTGATATTTAAAGACACTAAACAGTTATTGTCTATATCATACTGTAGGCTTAATATCAACATTAGTTTGTTGTGTTTTTTGTTCGTATATCAGTAACATGCTATTTTAATGTATATATGACAAACAGATTAGAAATTATTTGAAAACATAAGGTGTTGCTAGAGATTTCCATTATCATAAATTTATCAGTACAAGTCACTTCTACAATATCAAGCGCTAAATTTCTAAAATTTATTTTTAATTTTTTTAAGAACAAACTAAAAATTGTTAAGTTTTTCGAATAGTTCAAAAGTCAATTAAAAGTAAAGCCAAAAAAAAAGAAAAAAAAGAGGAAATAATTTCAAATCATTCCGCAGGAAAAAAACTAAAGAAAGTAAGAAAATTCATATGTCGGGCAAACAAAAAGTAAAAAATATCTCAACAGTCACCAGAAAAAAAAACTTAATAGAAAAATAAGTCGCTGTCTGCATGTTTTCTTGACAGGTTTATCAAAGAAGACAGCAAACCAACAAAACATTAAAACCAATAAAGACGTCTAAAGTTTATACTGTTTGCCACGCTCTAAATCTAAATCATAATTTATAAATTTGTTGCATGCAAAGGCCAACATATACGAAAAACACACAATGATTGATCGAGCTCATGTTTTTTCATTATTTCCATTATGAATTAAGATAATGAATATTTCATTATAAAGAAAAAAGGTAATGGACGTGCTACAACATGTTGTAGTGTTTAACATATTATTGTTCTGTAGATGTCCTAACTAAACTAATTTTAATAAAGATGATATACGAATAAAAAGAATAACGATGATATTTCAAAACTCTGGTACAAACATATGTTAATAAATTAAAACCAGTCATATGTTCAAACTGAGTGCTCGATGAATAAAAACCTTTTGGTATTTATTTTGTTATAACTTATCAATTTGAACTCAAAAGCGTCTTGTCCTGAAAGAGATGCGTATTTTATTGATTAATGAAAGATAACTCTTCAGTGATTTTTTAGGTCAAAATATTTAAAAATCTAAATCCTTGTCGATAAAATGTAATCAGAATAGGTTATCAATATGTTGTGTTTGAATTTGACTAAATCATTGTCAGTCAATTTGAATTCATTTATCAATAGAAATTTTATCAATTACAAGGACAAGTATTTACATATATTTCCTAGTTAAATTTTCAATGTGGATTTAGTACATAATTACTGCACACTTATAGGTTCATAATTATTAGTTTGAATAATTATTAAATGATTAGTTGTGAGATTTTTTTTACTTTTTATAAAGCGTATCAAATGCATCTGGAATGCGGATGATGTTTTATTTAATTGATAAGTAGAAAACAAATCATTGTCCATCAACATAAACAAACCTGTAATCATATATTTTACCAACCAAATTACCTTTCTAGAATAGAGATGATTTTGATTTACAAAGCAGCAACAATAGTTAAGGGGTTATCAACATTTTTAGAGATTTAGTCATTTAATTTTGAAAAAAGGTGGTCATATTTGCAATCAACTCGGTCAAAGTATTGTTTTGTCTTTTATATTAACTACACATCATGTATAGTCCTTTGTACCTACTTTGTATCTACTAGACACCTTTCGAACATTTTCACGAGATAATGATAAACATGTCTCCAAATCCAATAAAATGTGTTTGCACATGCTTATTTTGACTACTGCAGAATAATTGATTTAATTAAATTGACATGCATTTAATATATTTCATTAACATAAAACATTTCCAAACTCTTAAATGATGCACGTGTTGTTCATAATGCATGTATTATATCTATAATGTGTTGCAATTCGAAATTGACATATGTGACCTAGGTACGACAACCGTTCATGCTGGCTGTTTAAAACTCCTTCCTCAGAAAATCCCATTGTCACTCGTTTGCGTTTACAAACAAAAAAGGATGTTCATGGGAGAGCCTACGCAAACGCCTTACACTTATACACATCGGACATAGAAATTAATTCAATTGTCCTTATCAGTATAGAAATAATTGTTGCAAGCTATACTTTATTGTAGTTTTAACATGGGAAAGCTTTATATGCGCTCTATTTAAGACCTAACTATTACTAGGGCAAAATGAAAACGAATATAATGACTACCCATGTTAAAACTACAATAAAATATAGCTTTCATCAATTATTTCATTAAAATATACTGTACTTGATTTTTACGTTCTATATTATAAAGTTCTCATATATTGGAATGGCGAAGTGATACTTGATAACAAAAGTACATGGACTTTCTTAAAAAGTAAATCCTTAATCTTATCGAAATCCTTTGCAATGTACTGCTATTGAGTAATTACCTCTCGTTAAAGCTTCGTCAACCAACAGCGTAAGGGAACCAGGATTCAAATTTTGTAAGCCAGACGCGCGTTTCGTCTTGTATTCTACATTATCTTATAACAGAGAGATAATAGTTTATTAGCAATTGTTCCTAGTTATAATTTCATAAATAACAAATCAAGAGATACGGTATGGGTTTTTCTCGTAATTTAAGCTCATACAAAAACCTATAATTGTTAAATTCTACGTCATTTTGTCTCATTGCCAATTATACTACATGTTGGTTCTTATTTTATATTTATATCATTTGCCTCACGATCGTTTTGCTTTATTACGCAACCTCCTGGATTTAAAATATCAAATCTAGACATATTTAGTCATTCTCTTTTTAACGGTATTTTGTTTTGTTTAATTATTAAAAAATCCGACTTCTTGCCAAAACAATTTCAATAGTTCTATTGTGCTTGAATTCGACGCAATCATCCTGAGTCATCAATTCATTTATCAATACACATTTTATCAATATAACATAAACAATTATTTACATATACTTCCTAGATGAATAACATTAACGGTATCAATTTTCTGCACCAGATGCGCATTTCGACAACAATGTGTCTTCAGTGATGCTCGAGGCCAAAATATGTAAATGTAGATAAAGTTACTATAGACATTTAGTACATTCGTATAGGCGCTTTAAGGTTCAAAATTATTTATCTGTAAATTAATTAAAGTAACAGTTTTGATGAAATGTTTTCGTTTTTTGTTCAAGTTATAAACTGGGTCTTGAATGAGGATGATGCTTTAAAATCGTGCCGAAAATGTTAAGCCTATCACTGTTGATCACAAGTTCAAGGTTGTATTTGAAAAGTCCAATGTTGTAGATGTTAATCCCCAGTATGTGACTTTATATATATATATATATATATATCATATCACTGGTTGTATATTCTTTTCTCTCACTCAGGCAATGCGTTATATATGGACCTTTAATGTTGTATTAACACTCTAATTTCGTTCTCGGTCAACAAATAGTATCTCAACATATAACAATTTGACCTCGTCAAAAGTTCATTATCACACAATCTTTGAGACCGTCGTTAACCAATCAAACTAATTATAATAGTTCATTACCAAAACAGTAGTTTTTTTATTTCTACTTAATTTTGTGCATAACACTTGTAATATTGTGAACAATTTAGTAATTTTTAAATCTTTTCAGAATTAATACATGTTTTATGCATTTATTCATTTCAATGATGTTAATGACAGCTTTGTTAGACAAACTATAATATCAACAGTGTAATCAGAGTATTCTATCAATATATTTATTTTTGAATTGGACCAAATAACTCTCAAGCTACTATTTTCTTTTATAAAGGACATTTGTTTTTGACTTTATTGGAATTTAACTGCCTTAAATCATCTTCTTTTCTATAATACTGTACAAGTAACGGTGACATGACTCTAACATTTCAGCAAGACAACCTGCAGTTGGATAAATCAAAACAAAAAATAATTTCACGTACTGAATATACTGCTAAACTTTAATTTCACAGTGTTTGGTGTAGATACAATTATCTGTCACATTGCATGTAACGTATAAAAAGTGAAACCAAAAAGTACATCATGCTAAATGAAAACACAGGAGGGTGGTGCAATTTTTGCGTTATTACAAGGCTACATAGAAAGCTACTTCAGCATAACAGTCAATGGCTACATTCATCCTCATTGAAAAGAAAACATTAAAAGGAAAAACACATTATTTTGATATCAATACTTATACTTTGTTTTAGAGACCATACAATCAAATTAATAAAAAATTTGAATTCATGAATTTTATTACAGACCGATGCCTTTACTGAAACAAAATTATTGAAGTATAATATATGTTTACCTTTACCTTCTTGGTCTATGTATCATATAACAAGAAGATGTGGTATGATTGCTAATGAGACAACTGTCCACAAGAGACAAAAGTGACACAGAAATCAACAATTTTAATTCACCGTACGGCCTTCAACAATTAGCAAAGCCTACACATCATTATCAGCTATAAATACTATAATGTCTGCATTTCAAGTCTTGTCCTTTATGTAGTTTTCGTGGGTAATATAAAAAAAGTTATAACAGATGGACAGATGAATACTGTGACATGTACTATATTCGACATAAGCTTGCATTTAATTCACAACTTTTATTGTTTGTAATAATAAATTTTAGTATTATTGTGAAAAATGTTCATGTAGGTTTAGTAGATTATAGTCTTGGATTGTCACGTTATTATTGTAAAAATATTTTTTTGAATGATAACTATGTTTATAATGGTTTTTAAATCTTTTGATTATATATACATATAGATTTCTCAATGATGTTTAAATGACTGCTATGTGCAAATACTGTTTTGAAGATTTATTCAAAAGTGTAATCAGAGAAGGTTATCAATATATGTTATATTTTGAATAATACCAAATAATTCATAAATAACTATTGCTGTCGTTAACGACATTATTTCTCATTGGCTTAAATGTTTCGTATCAATACTTCCTAGTTGAGTCACGTTTTATAAAGTCATGCGTCTTAAATCTAATTCAAAGCATTTCATTGAATCTTTGTTATTAATTCAATTAATAAAAACTGTTGTAAAATCTTTTGTAAACTGTAATTAAAAAAAATAAGATATCAGTTAAACAATTAGTATTTGGATACAAAATATCAGATAAAGGTTATTATGGTTTTAACTATTTTTTGACAGTTTTAGGTTTTTGCATTTTCAAGTCATACTATGTTTCAGAGCAAAAATTGAAATATATAGATGTGTATGAATTCTTTATAAATGAATTAAGAAGGGTTATGAAGGAAAGCAAAATAATTTCTCAAAATGTATTTTTCATAAATTTGAAGAAATTGATTTAATAGAATAAGTTGAAAATATTGTAATAGTTTATGTAATATTGTTTATTATATTCTGAGTATGTTCCTGGCAACTCAGAAGTTTTTTCACAGGAATACTCCACTGGCACTTGGACAGTGAAGTATAATTGTAACAAGATATCTTTAGAATAAAGACTATATTTGTTGTTAAAAAAAAAAAAAAAGTTTTGATTGGACAGAAGAACAAATATTATTTTTATTCTCCATTGATAATTAATAATTATAAAATACCCGGGTCTTGTGTAGACCGTTAAATTATGACAACCTAATTGTGTTTTTTTCTACCCATAAAAACATAGATCGTAAAAATCGTCCGAATAATGAATGGTTCGATGTCAATTGCAAAAACGCCCGAAAAAGATTTCATGTCATGAGAAACCTTTTTCAACGTCACCAAACAGATTCAAACAGGAGTGAATTCGTGATTGCTAGAAATGATTATAATAAAGTAAAGCGAAAAGCCCAATTCAACTATAAGATGAAAAATGGTCTGGAACTTTGCAGTATTGCAAAAACCAATCCGAAGAAATTTTGGTCAACCGTAAAGCCAAAAAATAAATCAAAGTGTGTAGTGGACAACGAAGAAATGTTAAATTATTTTGAAATGTTCTTGGTATGAACCCACCCGAGCTATCTGATGCAGTGTTAGATCTTTTAAATAACAGTTATTTTGATAGTGTAAAAATAGAATTACTAGATACAGACATTTCGGAAGACGAAATTTTCAAAGCACTAAAGAGACTCAAATCTGGTAAAAGTGCTGGTAACGATGAAATTGTAGGTGAGATGTTTTCGTCATGTCCTTCTTTTTTCGCACCTATCTTAAAAAGTTTATTCAACTCCATCTTTGCTATCGGAATATATCCAGAAAATTGGACTGAATGCCTTGTTATTCCTGTTCCCAAAAGTGGTGATCTTACAAATCCGATTAACTATAGACCTATAATATTAGTGAGCATCCTGTCGAAGTTGTTTACTAGCATTCTAACTGACCGTTTGTTGTCGTGGTCTCAGGACGAAAATCATATAATAGACAATCAATTTGGATTCCAACCAGGACGTTCGACTGTTGATGCTATATTTACTCTGCATGGAATTATTACACATACTCTTCAACATAAATTAAAATTATATTGTGGTTTCGTTAATTTCCGAAGGGCGTTTGATAAGGTGGACAGACGAATTTTGATACACAAACTTCTCAAATCTGGAGTTAGCAGTAAATTCGTATCAATGGTGAATTCTATTTATTCATCTGTGCGTTTACGTGTGCGGTCTGGTGGAGTAATATCAGAGGCTTTTGACAATCATATTGGCGTAAAACAAGGCGAGCCCTTATCTCCGTTACTTTTCTTATTCTTTATAAATGACATTATTCAAGATATCTCCACCGATGTAAACGAAGATGTCATATCTTTGAATGGAGTCCTTATATATCTTATACTTTTTGCTGACGACACCGTTTTATTTGGAAAAACACCGACTGTTCTGCATCACTTACTTGATAAACTTTTACTTTACTGCAATAAATGGAATATCGAAGTCTATGCTGATAAAACCAAAGTAGTGGTATTTAGAAATGGATTTAGACCAGTAGACACTATTTTTTTCTATGATAATAAGAAACTGCAAGTTGTAAATTCATATGTGTATCTTGGTGTATTATTACATTACAACGGAAAGTTTGTACATACTCAGAAACGTTTAGCACAACAAGGATCTAGAGCCATGTCATCTTTAATGAACTCTCTCAAACAATTCTTCATCACTCCAGAAGAACTGATGTTTCTTTTCGACAGTATGGTCGGATCTATTTTAGGCTATGCATCTGAAATATGGGGTTTCCATCGTGCTAAAGATATCGAACTTATCCATAATCGTTTTTGTAGATTTATATTAAAATTGGGTAGAAATGTACCAACATGCTTTTTATACGGCGAACTTGGCCATTTACCTCTTTTTATTGTTAGAAAACAAAATATATTGAAATATTGGTTACATATTATTACAAAATGAACCAAAAGTTGTATATGATGTGTACAAACTCTTGTATGACGATGCTATCAATGGTTATGTAAACTGGGCCTCAAATATTCGTGATATGTTATATGATCTTGGTTTAAATTATTTATGGCTAAACCAAGATGCGAGCACAATTTGTATAAATAACATTAAAACTCGTATTAAAAATCAATACTTGCAGAATTGGTCAACTTCTATTCAAGAATGTAGTGATAGTTTATAGTACATTTAAATTAACTTTTTATATTGAAAAATATCTGTCTTATAGCAATAATGTTAATCTGTTAATGTAGTGGAACATTAAAGTTAAATATTGAAGTTGGCCGTTATAATAATATTCCTAGAGAAAATCGTTTATGTGAATATTGTAAAATGGGTGTTATTGAAGATGAGTACCATTTTGTTCTTGTGTGTCCATCTTATAGATCTGTACGAACACAATTTTTACCAAAGTACTATTGTCATTGGCCTAATAATACCAAACTATTAAATTTACTACAAGCTTCTAGTAAGTCTCTTACGATCAAATTATGTAATTATGTAAAAGCTGCATGGAACATTCGATCTTCTATAGTCTCATAACTTAATTTATATGTCATTGTATCATACTATAATTGTTCTCTGTTGTCTTCATGTTTTATATTATGTAATATATGTTGTTAATTTTGCCATAGCATGTCTATGCTTTGCAATAAAGATTCATTCAATATTGTTGAAAATTCAACTTCACATAACGCTGATATTTATCTGATTTTAAATTGGTTTTAATAGTTTTTAATGTGAAAAGGAATAATCTCTAAATAACCAACAAATCCCAACAAATTAGAGATAGTCCTTAAATCAATATGTTCACAAAAGATTACATATCATACATAAATTAATCGTTTCTTCATCGAGAAATTGTTAAAAAAAAAAACCAAGGAAAATTGACGTGTTAGATTGATTTTGGTCTGTTTTTATCATAGTTGTCGTGGCATGTTCTGGTTTTTATACATCACTGGCCTGGTTTGATATATTCGTTTGTGAGCTTTCCTAATAACTTAAATACAAAAAAAGTGGACGAATGAAACTAATGAGGTGCTATTTTCAGATTTATTTCACCCAAATATTACAACTACAAGTAATAAGTGTACGCAAAATTTCCACTTAAGAAATACAAATATACTGTTTCTATACACATGATACATATACATATAAATATAAATGCCTTTCATAAAAAAACAGTAAAACTTGTTTCTGGCTATGGAATTATATAAGATTGAATACAGATCGACACAATTTACCTTCTTTTTTGCAGTTTATTCAGATCATCCCTAGTTTTTGGTGGGGATGGTGTTGCTTATTATTTAGTTTTCTATGTCGTGTCATGTGTTCTATTGTTGGTCTTTTGCATTTTTAGCCATGGCGTTGTAAGTTTTCGGTTTATGAGTTTGACTGTCCCTTTAGTATCTTTGGTCCCTCTTTTTTGTCGTGTAGGCAGGGCATATATTTCAGTAAGGAGGAACATATATTTTTAAAGTGTCACTTTACTAACTTCAATTTAAGGATAGGTAATTAATTAATCATTGCACACAATGACAACAATAAAAAAAAGGAATTGCAATAAATAAACGAATGGCAGTATTTTAAAAAGTTTTAAAAGTTTAGACTTGTTTTATTTTATCAGTGCAATGCCCAGATACGGGTATCGACAGACTGTACATCTATGAATGTGTACATGCATATACCAATAATATTTAGTTTACTCTAATTTGCTGATAATAAAATCAAATGTAATAACAATAAAAACAATATGCAATGATTGAATTACAGTGCTGAATTGGTTTATTTCACGGATTGATAAGTTTAAATTTCTGGACATGTAAAAACATGAGGATGTGCTATTCCGTTTGAAATGAGTTTTCGTCAGGTACAACCAAACTTCAAAACCAAATCTTTATATATATGGAAGAATTTAGTAAAGGTTTTGAGTAATTTGTGGTAACAAAATCCCTGGCTTAATATTTTAACAGTAATACATATACTGAGCCAAAAAAGTTTAGCAACAAAAATATGAAATTTTATTTAATTTCAAAATTGTAACAATATATGATTTTAATAATAAACAAAATGAAATTATGACATGTCAGAAGCAGCATGGATGTTTATCACCCACATTCATTAGGATTATCTTTGTATGGAGCGCGGGAGGGTCAAAATGCAGAAATGAGTATAGTGTTATTCAAAATCAATTTCTCGGCCATACCCTAAGTGTATTAATCAAGGATTGGAAGGCACACCAGCAGCTGCCCTAAGACAATGCACTACTCGTGTGGCCGGAAAAAATTGTTACGTGTTGATGTAAAGCGAAAGTAGAGCTCCTCCCTTGATGATAATTTTTCAAACTTTTTTGTGTTTCTTACCAATGGTGTGTTTCTGACCGTTAGTGATTTTTTAAAATTGTGTTTTAAAAGTACAGGTACAGAAGGTTAAACACAAATTACACGTGGAGAGCTAAAATGGCGCGAAATCAATCATCCAGAAAAAAAGTAAGACTGTTAAATATTACAGGTGAAACTAAGGATTATATCAATGATGTTTAAGAAAAAATATTGCAGAAACAACAAAAGAAAAATTGAAAAAAAAGTGTTGCTAAACTTTTTTGGCTCAGTATAGATTACGGTCGTTAAAATCAAAAACGTCACAACAGACACGGGCGTAGCGAGCTAGTTGTGAACTACAAACACCGTAACATGGTGCCAAAGGAACATACCCTCCAAAAAAGGAATATGAACAACAAAGAACGAAAACCCGTCCTTTTTTGTCGTAAATTTTATAAGTGTGCAGTTTCCCATGTAAAACCAACATATCTAAATCTAGTCAGTTATTATCATTTTATTTTTTATATTTTTAAAGTTAGATCCTGTGGGTAAATGTCGGCAGTATATTTAGAAAATGTTTGATTATTTAACTAAAAAATATCATCAATATAACAGTTAATAGTTGTCAAAGGTACCGGGCTTTTAATTTTATACGCAAGACGCGTGTTTCGTCTACATAAGATTCATCACAAATGCATCAGTGACGCTCAGATCAAAATAGCTAAAACGCTAACAAATACCAAGTTGAAGAGAATTGATGACCAAAAAATCCAAAACATTGTGTCAAATACGGCTAAGGTCATCTATACCTTGGATAGTAAATAGAAAACTTAAGTTATACTTTTAAAAGGAGTACTTAAGTAAACAGGGTAATGAATAAAAATGACCATTTCAGTGATATTCATGGGCACACCAAAGTGCTGACTTCTGGGCTGGGTAAGTGTTGTTTAATTTATCACTCCCTACAGGAAAGGTGTCGACGAGTTAAAATTCGTGATGAAAACAATTTGCCCAAAATAAATACACGTACAAATATAGACCGTTAAGTATAAAGAACGTTTTAATATTTTTTTGTTACATATTAAGGCTCTTATGAATTCAATCAATTGAAAAAAATGTAACTTGGCATTCTCATTGTACGTTATTTAAGCAACCAATTATGCTGAGGAGTATATATGACAAGTAGTGCATAAAAACCCCCTCAGTGTATAGTATAAAAGAACATTTAAAGAGACGACATCCACACTTTAGTGTAAGGCTACCACGATTACTATATTAGAATACATAACCATTTCTACAAAACATTTAGTAAGGTGACGACAGAATTTGTGAAAAAAGGTTTGGACCTTAAGTAATCATGGTCATGAAAGCAATTCAGCAAATATTTATTTTGCAAATGTTTTTCTTGAAGTTTGTGAACGGACAACAGTACATGCACTGCTGCTGGAATCCAAATGGTTGTAGTTCTCCGCCAACATGTGGTACATATTCGCCCGGTAAGCAATTATAATATATGTGAAGAATACTTTACACGCAAAAAGAATCAAATGAAAATGGATATTTTTTCGAATTTGTGTATTGAGAAAGAATACTATCAAATAATTAGGGTTGATACATCACTTTAAAATAAGATTGAAACATTTTTACTTGTAGTAAATGCACTTTGACAACATTAACTGAAAAATAGATTAAAGTATAAAAATATGTTATTAACCGCTCATTTATTCTAAACTTATATCAAAATGAATTGGACGGTATCGAAGCTCTGTCTCAAATGTTTATTTTTACCCACAAAAGCGACAATACTGTATAAGTTTTAAAGGGGCATTAGCTGTCAAATTCATGGTCACCGATTTGAATCAAATTCTTATATTTGATTTATAACAATGTAAAACATTTATCCAAGCTTCCAAAGTCTGAAATAAACAGTTAACAGAGCATGGCATAGATTATATGTAGGTTCGTTTGGTTTGTATTTTATTCCAGACGCTATCTAAAGAACTATCGATTTGATCATAGATGACCATATAAGCGATATGAATAGATTAAACCAACACTTGCAATAAGATTTTTGTAGGTCTGTTTGAGTTTATTTTCTAGAATAAAAATATATTATATGTTTCTCATTGTTCTAACCTTATAAGAATAATTTTATATGGATCGAATCAGTTATCAAATGATTTACCGTAGTTTCACTTTCATTGATGACATTCTTTTTCTTTTAATAGCCAGTACACGTACAATGCATGCGTTGTCAATCTCTAGCAAGGAGATGAATTTAAGTTTATATGAATACGAATTTAACGAGGTCGACTTATTCACTTGCAAGTAAATAAGTAATTATCAATATTTCTTCGTTAAATTTTACAAAATTTAACCATTTTGGCTTCTAAAAGTGAATAATTATTTCACTGCTTTACTTTCATTATTGATTGAACAAAAATAAAAATCTTACTTTAGTTTTTTTTATCAATACACAAGTATTCCCTATTTCAAACTAAAGGACAAATTAAAAAAGTTAGTATTAATTTGTTTCATAAAAAGAATGGCCAACGTAGACACACGTATCTTAGGAGGGACAAATCCTCCTTTGTAAGAACCACTCTGATTTAAACAAAAAAAATCTCTGGAACTGACAGACTCTTGGTATTCCAATGGGAACTACTTTTGCCCCTCTTCTTGCCGACTGGTTTCTTTATTAATACGAGGCTGACGTCGTACAGGAACTTTTTTGGAAGACAGATAAAAGTTCGCAATAGTCATTTACTTTATTGTCCGCTACATCGATGATGTTCTCTCAATAAGTAATTCAAATTTTGGTGACTATGTTGAACGCATCTATCCCATCGAACTAAAGATACAAGTTACAACAAAAGACGGCCTCATATCTTGACTTACATCTAGACATTGACAAGCGGGTCGTTTGAAAAAAAAAGTTAATGACCAAAAAGATGATTTCAAAATCCCTATTGTAAACTTTCTATTTCTTAGTATCAACATTCCAGCTGCGCTGCATGCGGAGTATGTATCTCCAAAATGTTATGATCTTCCCGTGCTTGTATTTCCTATCACGATAGGGTGTTGTTACACACACGGAATCTGTTAAACCAAGAGTTCAAAATGGTGAAGTTGAAATCATCTCTTCGTAAATTTCACGGGCGCCATCACGGGTGACACATGTGGTGCCGGATCTGCTCACCCTTCCGGAGCACCTAAGGCCACCCCTAGTTTTTGGTGGGCTTAGTGTTTGCTTAGTCTTTATTTGTTAATGTTGTATTATTTTTACTATTATTTGTCTGTTTTTTTTATTTTAGCAATGGTTTTGTCATTTTGTTTCGTTCTATAAGTTTGACTGTCCCTCTGGTATCTTTAACCTCTCTTTGAGTTTACATATTTTCAAATTCATACATGAAAGCTCACAAACTAAAGCATATAAAACTCAACATAGAAAACAAAAGACATGAGCCTCACAATTTTTTTTTGTGATCTTAGGTTTTCCAGAAGGAGCACCCGTCATATAGTTCATCTAAGTACCAAACCGGTAATAAGCCTAGTTCGGTATGTCGCATACGGTGATTGGGACGGAGTTATAAAACAAATCTATCTTGAATTTACAAAATATGAATTATTCCCTCCTGAATCAAGATACCCGTATCTACAAGTATGTTGGTCATTACTTTTTTTAGAAGCAAAGTATGATCTTTTCTTTCAATTTGTATTTTCGTCTTTGCATCGTATATGTAATGTCTGTTTTAGTTGAAGAAAGGATTGTAATATCCTTTTATTTTTTTAAACTTTATTTTGCCATTACATAAGCCTCGGTCACACCTTACGGGATAACTCGAACGGACGCCTAACGGATAACTTCTTTTCAATCCGTTCATGTCCGTTAGACGTTCGTTCTTATCCGTTAGGCGTCCGTCCATATCCATTGCATGTCCTTTATGAGTCCGTTTTATCCGTTGACGTCCGTTCTGTCCGGTGGAAAATTTTGAGCATGTTCAAAACTTTGAACGGACATCCAACGGACAAAAAGGTCCGTTGAACATCCGTTAGGCGTCCATTTTGTATCCGGTACGTGTCCGTTATGTATCCGTTGGAGATCCGGTAGACCAATTCACCAACGGACGTCTACCGGACGCCCAACCGCCGCCTAACGGACATTAACGGAAGGATAACGGATAAAACGGATGCCTACCGGATGTTAAACTGACAACTGCAATTGAAATTTCTCATGGTTTATTGCCTTTAATTTATAAATGGTTTATTGCCTTTAATTTATAAATGGTTTATTGCCTTTAATTTTCAGATTATTTTGTTCATCCATTTTATCCGTTACGCGTCCGTTAGTTGTCCGTTTTATCAGGTACTCGTCCGTTGGATGTACGCTCGACGTCCGTTCTGTTCGGAACGTATCCGTTTCACAGACGTTCAATGTCCGTTGTGTGTCCGTTAGGCATTCGTTATATATCCGTTAGTACACCAACGGACTCCCAACGGATAAAAATTTTGTCAACGGATAACTTATTTTATATCCGTTAGGCGTCCGTTCGAGCTTTCCGGTAAGGTGTGACCGAGGCTATATTGAATTATTTTGTCTATGTTTGTCATTATTAACAAGAACATACGCCGTACAAGGTTATGATATATCAAAAAGTATAATAATAGTGTTTGCTTTATCTAATGACTAGAAGACATATGGTTTCAAAAGATCAACGTATTTCGCATGTAAATTTTATAGATTAACCGTACGCTCACAATCATACTTGTTTATACTTTACATGTATGCCGTTAAATAAAATACATTGTTTGGAAAGCAATTTAAAAATAAGCTAGCTAATACTAGGTTAGGTAGTTTCAGTTGATGGTTACATACAAGAAACTTCAGATATACCAGAATCATCACTTTAGTCAGGTTTCATGAAGTTTGACATAATTTTATTCAAATCGGTAATTGAAGGAGGTTAGTGCTTTTTGAAATGGTAGACAATTGGGAGATTTACATATAGACTATTTGCCAGACAAAAACTCATACTTATATCGTTTGATACGAAGATGAACATATTTGTTAATTTATGATAGAAATTCAACCAGACCTGGTTATATCAAATTGCACGTGTTCGATATCTATTGATAGCTGTTTTCGAAGTTCATCTCAATGCTTAATTAGATGACGTATTGACTCAAATACACACGAAATTCTATTTCATATTACCAAGTCATAGCATCGTAAATTGTTATTATATACTTTTTATTATTTGGATTTACAGTTTAGAATATTACAATGAATGAGACAGATAATGCCCTTTTGAAACTATAACTGATTATTCATCAGAAATATGAGAATACTTACATGTATTGGAATGAAAATAGAATATCAAAACCACTTTATTGTCATGCGATTTTAATTGAATTTAACTAATGTTTATATCACACAAAGTCGACCTTGAAAAAACAACAATTTGTTTAAATCAAATGTGTTAAATGCAACCAAATATGAAGGACTGTTTATATAAGCATTCACCCCATACATTGTAATTATAACATGTGATAGCGGCAAATTTAGATAGGTTTATACAAATTAATAAAAACTTAGATATAATGTCAAATTACCAGTCATACATTTTTGAAGTGTATAGTCAGACAATTGAAATTTGGAAAGAGATGCCTGTTATTTCTTGTAAATTGTAATAATGTCAAATAATGTTTATATTCATAAAATTATATTTTTAAATGACAATATGAACAATTTACAATGCAACAATTAGGCTTACTAATCATTATAAGAACTGTTAGTTAAACGGCCTCAACGTAACGATAAAGTTAACCTCAGATAATTGTTTTACTTTTTATACTGTTTTGGTTTGTAGTTTTAGTCGCTATAGTACGTTCATTGTGGCATTGTCGTTTTTTAGACTTATGCCTTTTTAGTAAATAGAATTTAAGGTTACGTTGAAATGAAAAAAAAACGTTGAAGACGGGCAGTGCACAGTCCTTATTATTTGGTTGCATTTAACACATTTTATTTAAACAAATCGCTGTCACTTCAAGGTAGACTTTGTGTGAAATAAACATTAGTTAAATTCAATTCAAATCGCATGACAATATATGTGGATTTAATATTCTATTTTCATTCCAGTACATATTTCTGATGTATATACATTTAAAGGTTTAAAGGGGCATAATCTGTTTTATTGATTATTACATTCTAAAATGTCTATCCAAATAATAAAAAGTATATAATACCAGTTTACGATGCAGTGACTGGATAATATGAAATATAATTTCGTGTGAATTTGAGTCAATACGTCATTTAATTAACCATTGAGATGACCTAGTCATACAACTTCGAATGTTCTTATATACATTGTGTTTTTATGTGCGAAATGTTTGAGTTTAAACACTCCATATTAAATAAAAAAAATCCACTATAACCACACATAAAGTATTATTTGTCTATAAATAGATTAACAAATATACCGTGTTTTTAATTTTGTCAAAACTTTTGTTACATCAGTTTATAGATTTAAATAAAGATTTAAAACCAGTAGGTGAACTCTATTCTCAATTTTATTATAATTTAAAGTGAGATATACTTATTATGAAAAGCATAGTCACACATACAACCCAAGTTGTCAAAGGTTATCAAAGGTACCAGGATTATAATTTGGTACGCCAGGCGCGCATTTCGTCTACATAAGACTCATCAGTGACGCTCATATCAAAACATTCATACAAACAAGTTCAAAGTTGAAGGCAATGAGGATCCAAATTCAAAAAAATTGTGCCAAATACGGCTAAGGTAATATATGTCTGGGGTAAGAACATCCTCAGCTTTTCGAAAAATCAAAACATATTTGATAACAAAAAAAAAAACAAAAAAAAAAACTGCAGGGTGTTGGTCACATAAAAATTGCAATCTTATTCCACCTTTATCATATCATGACAAAGTTTCAGGAAATAATAACAAAAGAATGGTCGAAAGCAACTTAAACGCAAACAATGAACTGCATTGAATGCATATCACGTTCAAACAAGTTCATTTGAATTGTTCATGAATTTCGATATTATCGAAGGTTTTAGATATTTTCGATAGTTTGTTTTCAAAGAAGAAAACATTAAGAATAGAAATAGGGAATGTGTCAAAGAATCGATAAATAAACAGCTGATAGCCTCATATGGTTCTTCAACACTGCGAGAAACTCCTGCGCCCACAGGCGCGCGTCAGGAGAATTCATCACAAGGTATTGATTTTGATCTTGCTATTACAGGGGCTAACCTGATAGTTGCAGACTATAACAGATTGTATTTAATAAATCTAAATGAAACCACAGTTACTAAACTTGTAGTAGGGTTACAGATAGGAGGACAAGACACCGTCAAAGTAGACTATCACCAAACAAAGTCATATATCTATTGGTTAGATTCATATTATGGTTATATACACAGGTAAGTACAAACATATGCCCGCGATGTAGAAACTATATGTTTCAAGAGTTTATTTCTTTAGATTTTTTAAATGACCATAAGAATATTTCAAATATTTCCCCGCATGAAGTTCTGAAATAACTTTAAAATTTCATCAGGAAGTTCAAAGCCGAACATTTGAAAGCCATTTATGTGATCAAAAACGATTTAAGAATCATATGACCAAAAGATATCGAAAGAAAAAGAAGTCTCATACTTTTTGTCGCAACTTTGCAATTTAAACCTTAGGTTCTTGACATATTCTAATTTATCAGCTGCATTTTTCAGCAACATTTCTTCGCTTAGAAACAATAAATTTTCGAAAAATATGTTGAAAATCATATTATTACAAAAGCACCGACTACGGAACAGATAATAACATTATAGACTTAAAAGTTAACCAGCAGCTACTATTATTTCGCTGAATAGCATAATTTCACACGAAAACATAACTGTATCGTGTTGTCTTTTAATAACATGAACTTTATTTCAAATATATATGAGTACTTTAGACGAAAACACACATTCAGGAAACGTAACATAATTAAACTTGAGTATGATTATTTTGTTTAACCTTGTAAATATGATATTGTTTTTTTTTTTTTTACATTAAATGCAAAATGTTCAGATTTTTACAAGTAATAGAACGTCGCTAATTAATATTTCTAACATATTACGTGTTGTTGAAAGGTGTAACATAATGATTAACCATTTAGTGAAAACAGAGCTTTTGAGTAAATATGCATATCCTTGCAATATGCCGAACAACATGAAAGACTCAATAATTGACATTCTTTCAAGCAACACTTAATCTTAGAAAATGCAAAAATAAAATTACTAGGGGGCAAATGTTCGCGTTTCTTCATGTGCAACGTTAAAAACAAAAACTGAACACGCGCATCACCTCCCAACCCCTGGATTTTCGGTATTTGGAATTTTTTGAGAGAGGTAACAACCAAAAAGATCGTTTTATGAAGGCCATGTGCTTTAAAATGGTTGATTCCGATCGACAGGTAGGCGTCTCCTGTTATAAATGCTTTAGTGGTTATGTAACAGTGGAGCAGTTTTTATATCGTACGATTGTATATTATCAAAATGAGGATGCTGAAATATTGACACTGCTGGAAGTAGAAGATAACCGAGGCAATAGTATGTCGTTCTTTAACTCCTACAATAATATCTATTCAGGCATACGTTTTGTACATCAAAGTATCATTAGTATTGAACTGGATTTGAATTTAAAAAAAAATACATAAAATAAGTAAAAATTACTAATTTGCGTGCAAACTTTTGTAGGAATAATATCCAAACAAAATAACATGATGTGTTGTTTATTAGAATTCTTAAAAAAAGGAGTAGGTTCAGTAGGACCCCTTTTTGGCTCCAAAATATAGCAGTTTTACAATTTTGTTAAAATGTATACTTTTAGTTAATTATTGCAAAGTAGAATGCTTCTGTTACATAAATATGGTCTGTTTTTGACAATTCAATGCTTATTAATCTGGTACAAGCATCATTAAGTCATGCTAAATTACTGACATCTCCACAATTTTAGCATTTAAGTTAAATTTTAGACGGTTTCCGTCGTAAATGAAAGTGGCCGCATTCGTGATCATTCTTAATATTGAAGTGTTAGTTGTATTTCATTATAATACATAACCTATATAAAGGTTGAGGATGAACACGGATGCGTCCACTTTCAATTTTGATAAAAACCATCAGAAAAGTGACATTTTTGGGCACATTTGACAGATTTTTCAAAACTAAGCTAGAGTCGGAGCATTTGTAATGTGAATCAGTTAAAATCGTTCACATAAACTTATTGAATCAACTGAAATAGACACTGAAGTGTTTAAAAAGTGTCTAAAATATCTCGTCAGATGAACTTGAAATTTGATGCCAAAATCGGCCCTTCCCGGACCCACTCCTTTGAGAGATACCTTTCTTTAAAAAAAAACACCTTGAGAAGACGATATAATAGACACCTTCCCTAAATGTGACCTACATAATTATACGTATTATTTGGTTTGTTCTAACACGAACAACTGGACGGGTGTCACATTTAAAGCAAAAGCTGCTTGCCCTTCCAACGCAACAGAGATCTTCCAAGTTTTTTGTGGGGTTCGTATTGTTCAGTATAACGTTTTAAGTGTTTTGTTTTGTTTTGTGTACTATTATTGTCTATAGGTCATTTTTCATTTTAACCATTGTGTTGTCAGTTTATTTTCATCTTGTGAATTTGAATGTCCCTTAAGTATCTTTTGCCTCTCTTCTAAGCCCTTTTCTTTTCCGTGAAGGTCCTTTTTGTCATAAAACTGTAAACGGTTCCATGTATTCCTGATGAAAGTAAACCAGAAAAGTTTCGAGACGCATGAAATATATTCTAAAATAAAATGTTTATTCTATAATGAACAAAGGGTCTTCTATTGGAACAAAAAACTATTTTCTCTTGTTATTAATTTTGATAATAATAACGTTGGCCTTTTTTTAACGCTGGACTTGTGTGCAAGATAAATAGCCCGATTTGCTTGCTAGATTTTAAAAATATTAGTATACATATTATACACTAAATTAGCTATGTTTACAAATGTATGGCGTTATTTTCATTATGCACAGCTCTGTAATCAAACCTTGTGTACGTTTTATTAAGCAAAAACGCCCGAATTCATAATATTTTTTTAATTTATCATATTGAAATCTGTACATTTGTTAGTTAAAATCATCAAGTACCGGTACCTTATCCCGGCCTCGTTAATATTAGTAAATAAATATATTTAAAGTTGTTAGTTTTATGTTAGTATTATACCTACAATAATATATCAATATGTTAAAAAGTTAGGCACTATAAACAATATTTTAAAATGTCAAGCACAATATTTAAAAACAGTCATTTATTTTTACAAACTAAATTTGGATGGCACCGACTATTGCACTCTTGTTCTGCTTTTCTACATGCACATCTATTGGTTTCACATCTGTTTTTACCGCAACATCCACATTTTAAAAAACCCTGTCCATCAAATATTGAATCTGATTTTACAGCACGTCTTAAGGAAATAAAATTTTCAGTGCAAACATCTGAAGGTACCAAAAAAAGGGAATCGGCAACCTCGAACTGGGTTCTTGTTTTGTAACCAAGCGATATCCTTTTTCAGTCTTTTGATGAACAATGGCCATAATGTTTTTTGTGTCCCCCTTTCCTCTGTCAACATGTGGGATTGGTATCAGAACATTACAACCAATTTCAGCCTCCTCTAAAACTTTATTCGATCTGTTGATCATTCGTTCTGCCTGTTTTTCTGTACACATAGTTGCATTTGTTCTTTCGGTTTGTATTTCTTGTTCATTTGAACACAAAAAGCACACAACAGATGTCCCATAACCTTCTTCACCATTTGCTTTACCACAAATAACATGCAGTTCTGATTTACAATTTGAACATGAATGTGCATTTGACGCTGGCTTTTGACAAACAATACATGTCATGTCGTCGCTATCAATTGGAATATTTATATTACTGATTTCCATGCCTTCTTCGTTGTCACGAAATCATGTATTGGTAATATCTTTCAGATCATCCTCTGTATTTAAGAGCGAAATTATTTCATCTGGCAAGGAGGATGTTGTTAAGCCAACCTTTGCCTCTACTCCAAACATTGCTTTACATGGTGTGCGTTTAATGCCAGAGTGGTAGCTTTGATTTTTTTGAAATTGGACAAATTTAATCCCAACAGGCCAATCTTTAACACCATTATCCCGCATCCATGTAATTGTCATATATTTGATATCAGCATTTGCACGTTCGACACTTCCTTGACTTTGAGTGTGTCTTGGCTTCCCATGAACGATTTTACACTCTGGCCATAAATCTTTTAATTGACAAATAATACTTGCAGTAAATTCAGCCCCATTGTCACTTTTTAAAATGTTAGGGGCACCAAAAAGAAGAAAGATATAAAGAATCTGCATTGCAACCTCTGCTGCCCGTTTTGATTTCAGAGGCCGGAGAACCACAAATTTTGTCATATGATCTTAGTAAACCATAATGTACTTAAAATCTTCAAAACTTAATGATTGCATGTCAACTAAATCCGTTTGTCCACGTGAATTGAACGCTTCTTTAATTGACATTCTTCAAACAACTCCTTAAAAAGTTCCACAGCCTCTGTTGAAACATTAGCATAATTTCTATTTGCTTCCTTGATCATCTTATCACGCCCACCATGCCCTGTTGCAATGTGGATTTTATAAACAATGTTATACATGTCCTCCAGACAAGCATAGTATTTAATATCATCATCAGAGGAATTGCGTGTTCAGATAATTTTCTGAATGTCTCCACATTGAAGGATTTCATACCTAAAATAGTCAAAATATATTTTGAATCCTTTGGTATTACCAACAATTTAAATGCAAATAAAACGATTCAAGATAGGTACAATCAAAATGACCCCCATCCTTACCATCAACAACAACCCGAACCAACCACTCATTTTTAAGAGGGGATACATTTGAAGTGCACATATTTTTTATTTGTAGAAACTTGAACCTGAGCGAAAGGTCTGCAGAGAGCTAAAAATAAATCCCTCCCCCCAAAAAAAAAGCCGCACACAAATAGTTTACCCAGGAGACGCAAATCGTAGAAATGGTACATGTACTTTTGTTTTTATGTAAATCTAGTTATATCAGTATTGCTATTCACAAAAAAATATATATTTGTTCAGATATTTGTCATTACATATACAATATAATATTTTTTTTGTAATTATGTAAAGAGTGTGATCTGTATAAAAAAATCAAGATGACAGGACCCTTTTAACTATTTAAACAATAACAACAAAACTTACTTTGTCAGCAGATAGTAATAAGTAGGAGTTTTGTCTTCTTTACTTGGTTCTTTAATCATCAAATTAACAATATCATTGTATTTATTCCTTGTCCATATCTTGCATTTTGTTTTTTCCTCAGTAATTTGCAGAAACTTTTGAGCATATATGTGCCTGTGCCATACTTTATTGTTTGTGAAATAATGAGGTTCAACAATTCAATTAAATATTTTTTTTAAATTAAATATCATTTTTTTTTTATTTGCACATGAACATACTGAGTTATACACATTTGTATGCATAATAGTTATATACACTAAACAGAAGATATATGATATATTTGATAGAAACAGTTGTTTGAAACATTGCAGAAAATAATTGTAAGACAGAGGCTGTTTGGATATGAAATATATATATACATTATATGTGGATTTTATTTGTTTTTTTTTGTTTTTATGAAAATAAAGGAGTCCAGGGGTACCAACAGTTTTCTGCCCTACTGAGTAATTTATTTTTATAGAATATGTTTTTTTTTCTATTGAAAAGTTTCTTTTAAATATTTTTAGTGCTTTTATATTGGTTTGTTCCAAAGATAGTTTGCTTCTATAAATGTAGAATTTTGTTAACAGAAGTGTTAAATTTTTTATGTCATTTTTATCTGTTTTTGTTAGAATACCAAATAAAACCAAATAAATATTTAAAGTTAGTTCTTTTTCTGTCTTCTCAAATATCCAGGAGTCAAGGTCTTCCCATAGTTTTGATATATATATGGACACGTCCAGAATATTTTTTCTATTGTTACGACCCCTCCGCACACAAAACTACAAATATTTGTATCTTTAATTTTCTTTGGAAGAGAAGTTCATTCATGCCTAAAATTCGATGTATTATTCTGTATTGAAACCACTGCAATTTTGAATTTTTTATTATATAAAAGGGCAATACATGGATATTTTCCAATTCAAAAGTTTGCATTGAAAATTAATGGCCATTTATAATGACTAATGACCGAACTCATAATAATGAATACAACTCAAAACTTTGCTGACCAAAATTCAGAATATATTCAATAAATTGTACTAAATGATAACAGAGTAGAACGATTGCGGGTACCGGTACATGTATTTACATTATTATAGCAGTACAGTACTCATATCAATTTGATATACAAAGATATTTCTTGTTATACATTCATTCAGTTCTTTATACTATACTTGTTCGTATTGTTTTGTTTGTATATTAATTACTCCCTAATGCATTTTGTTTTTGTCTTTTAATGATTGCAATGTGTTGCTAAGACTTAAAATTTCAATTACGAATAGACAACCGTTTTAAACAATTACTCTCAACTTATTGTTACTTTTCCAGAACATGTTATCCATGTTACAAGGATGAAAGAAAGGTTGACGAAATTATTCCTAGGTCGTCATCATTATATCACCCATTTAGTTTAGCCATAGATTCTGATCGGGATCATATATATTGGTCGGACAGCAGCCACAACGCAATCCTTCGCTCTGAACTAGATGGTTCAAATATAACATATGTTTTAAACAGAACAGTTGGAATAGGAAACATTGCTTTGGATACAACAAGCAGGTAAATATTTGAATTATTAATTCAAATAAGGCGAATTGAAATGGCATGAAATATATTTGAACAAAAGAGTGAACTTACTTTATTTCCCATTTTCTTTCTCAATTTTATTTTATTTATTGCTAAATTTGTACTGAAAAAATCTCTTCATGGAAGGTATGACTTGTAGTATTGTCAAGATTGATAGGGATTGGATAGTGCAATGCATTAATATTAGTGTGAGTTAACCCGTAATATCAGATGAATGAAAGAAGATAGTGAAAACTAAAACAACTAGGAGTACCGCATTTTTGTGATTTTATTATTGTACGATAAAAATTGTATTTTAGTTAAACTAGCTTGCAATATCAAATGCAACTGTTAAACTGGTTAAAAATAGGATTTTAGGAATATGATTGTACGGTATATTTAATTTAAAATACAATTTTGAAATTTGACAACTCCTTTGAACACCTATCTTTATCGTCATATTCTAAATTCCAAACTAAAAGCCAATTCTAAAGAGATGGTATTTCTTTGTTTCATTTAAAAGATTGGCAGACGAAGATAAAAATAATTTGTCTTGGTCAGGTTTAAATTCTACTTTGTTTAGAATCACTCTGATTCAAACAAAAAAATATCTTAAACTTATTTTATCAAGATGCTTGATTTATTGATTGACATCATGTTTGTTACGTTTGGATGACGTGTTTTAACAGACTGTCGAAATTCTAAGGGGAACAAATTGTGCCCCTCTTCTTACCGACTTATTGCTTAATAATATGGGGCCGACTTCCTTCAGGAAACTCTAAGGAAGAAAGATAAGAAGTTAGCAATATCATTACCTGTTCGTTCCGCTATACTGATGATAGTTTCTCAATAAATGATTTAAAATTTGGTGACTATTTAGAACGAATCATTCCGAGCGAACTAAAAATAAAGGATTCTTCAGATACAGTTAAGTCTGCCTCATATCTTGAATAATAGCTAGAAATTGACAATTAGGGTAGAAATAAAAAAATACGATAAAAGAAATAAGTTTAGTTTCCTAATTGTGAAAGTTCCTTTTCTATGTAGCGTCATTCCAGCAGCAACTGCATGTAGAATATATATATCCCATTCGATACGATATTCTCCGGCTTGTATTTTCTATTCTCATTTCCTTGATAGAAGATTGATGCTAACCAAAAAGCTGTTATTAAATGGTGAAGTAAATATAATCCCTTCGTAAATTGTACGGATGCCATCACAAGTTGGTTGACAGTTATGGAATAAGCGTTTCGCAGATGATATCGGATATGTTCCTTATGTTGTTATTACAAGGTGACCTGCCAATAAGACTATCTTCCGGATTTTGTATCACATAAACAACACGACGGATGCCACATGTGGAGCAGGAGCTCGTCCAGAGCACCAGAGATTACCCCAAGTTTTTGTTAGGGTTCATGTCAACTTCGGTCTTAAATTTTATGTGTTGTGTTTTCTGTACTATCATTTGTCTATTTGTCTTTTTATTTTTAGCCATGTCGTTGTCAGTTTATTTTCAATTTAAAAGTATGACTGTCCCTCTGGCATCTTTCGTCACGTTTTTTTTACCATTTAAACCATGTGGTTCTATTTTCGGTTTGATTGTTCAATTACGGAATCCTAACTTCACATGAACCTTGACTTCGTAGAAAGAGATCTACAATCCTACTCTTGAATGGTTAAAGTGTTGCTTAAGTGTGAGATGTTTGCAAAATTGCGCATGGACTACTGTTTGTTCGGTGGACCGTTTCATAGCGTTTGTATCAAATCATTTTTTTTTCACTTGATATCTATAATGCACTCTGATGATTTTTTCTTTTGTACCGATTTGATCTAAATCTGTATACGAAATTAACATACACCAATATTTTTTTGTTGTTTTGGATGAGCATGATATAAAAAAAACGAATATGTTTTGCTATCATAGGATGCTTTGTTATTTCTATTTAATTGTCCTATGTTTTAATATCATTATGTAGTAGGATTTATTTCATGGATGATGGAATCGGATCAATTGACAGATGTACATTAGATGGCCAAGATCAAACAACAATTATAAGCGATTCTATGTTAACAAGAAAATCCCGTATAGTTTTGGGTAAATATATTGTATAATCTGAATGTTTTAAGACGCGTACATTTATACTTTTGTCTAAATGTTAACACACTATTGGTTAATTCGAGTTCTGTTTTTTTTCCATTACATTTTGCCTTAAAACGGATGCTTTTTCGCTTCATTTTGAATATATTGCCTAAATAAAAGCTTTCCGTTAACAGATTTCAGGAGTAGAAGGATTTTTTGGACAGTTGGAAATACAGTGAGAAGTGCAACGTTCGAAGGAATGGAATTTAACGAATTTCAAGCATACGGTTCTCAGTATTCCTGGTCTAGGGTGATTGGCATTGATGTTCATGCAGACGATTTGTATTATACCAACACTATTCGTTATGACATGTATAAAGTAAATAAATCTGGAGAGAATAGTGTCAGAGCAGCTCGCGTATATAATCATATGCGAGAAATACGCACTTATGATGGAAAAAGTAAGTTCCTAAGTGTGATTACAAAAAATGTGTGCAACTTCATTAATATTAAACCAAGTCGTGAAAGCAATAAACCTTATATTCAACGTATTTGTTTGCTTTAATCTGATGTATTTTTCTCTTATTTTGGTACGAACGTTAGATAAAAACAGATTAACCAGTATGGATAAGTCATAGGTGTTATCATTTAGATTGTTTGAAATAGATTAGTAACACAACTATCGTAACTATACTTGAATATAAGTGAATGTGTTTTGAAGTACGAAAATGAAGTACGTTTAAATGTCTAAGGTTGTATTTGCAAGTTTAATCTCATCAGTCTTCGATATAAAAATGCAGGATCCTGAGTTCAGTTCACACAACATGGACATCGAGTGTTGTATGACATTTGTTTACTTATTTTTAATTTGTTGGTGCAATAAATTGATTCTGATACTATACACAATCAATATAATGGAATCATACATGAAAGAAAGATGTTTAGATAGGTATAAAATAAGGTTCAATCGAACACGACATACATGAAGAAATGCCTCTACCAATTCAAGAATATGACGTTTTGCATTCGTAAGATATGTTTGAACTGTTGAATTTTGCCATTCCATAAAGGACTTTTCGTATTGAATTTCCCTTGTATTTTTCTTATTACACTTCTTTTTATCAAAATCGTTTTTATTTTGTTAAAAGTAAAACAAGGGACTGGTGACAGCAAGGAGACATTCGGTATCCAGAGATAGAAGAGAAACTGATAACGCTATAATAGTAAATAACGAAAGACGAACAAATCTACAAAACAACACATTAATATAGCAAAATGGGGGTACACTGATTGCTCTAAAAGGATTGGCACTTCCATTTCTACATTATCATCTGTTATGTTGTACATAAACGTACACATCCTGTGGTATTTCTTTGTCTCTGATATCATATGATTGTGGTTACGCTTGTAAAAATCTATCCATGTTTATTTGAGACACATATTTTCTACAAAACCGTCAACGAACACGTGATGGTGCCCATTAAACTTTAGAAAGAATGGAACCCTTCATCTGAATATATATTTATGTATGCAGCAAATGACTTCCAATGAAGGATATTAAACTCATAAACTCAAAATGCAGGCGATGAAGAAATGTTGCTACATTTTGTACATAGAACCTGACAACTCATAATTTGGAAACTGAATTATTTCTTTTATCGTAAAAAGTTGTTCTCATCCGACCATCATTGTCAATTTCTAGAAGTTAGTCAAGATGTGAATGTTTAATGGACGCTATCATGAATTCGTTGACAGTGTTGACTAATATCTTTAATCTAAATTAAACATATAGTATCTATCATATCAAGCTTGGAATGACACATTTCTGTCAGCATAGTCACCAATCTTTGGATCATTAATGGTGATGACACCATCTACAAAGCGAAACGTGAATTTAAATGGTAATGCTCGCTTACTTTCAATCTTAATGAGACGCTACTGTAATAAAGCTGTCTTATAGGAACATGGGAACAACTATGTTAATGCAGATGCAAAATAAGTTTCCATAGAACTGCCGATTTTGTGTTAAAAAAAAGAAAACAAGTCCGCATGATAATAATGTCTAATAAAATATCAACCATCTTGGATTCAGGGTCAGAGAATTTCTTTTCTTTAATTTAAGATTATTGTGTTTAAATCAGAGTGTTTTTCAAACATAACATTTCTAACGCATCTATAATAAGAAATATGTTATTTACGTTGGCTATAATTTTTCTTCTTATACCTCCAGTCTAATGTTTACACATTGGGATAAGTGCCCGTGCATTCTGTGACCTTCCTAAACAAAATGCAAGATAAAACTTTGCAAGGTTTTTGGATTTAATTTTCAGATACACCACTAATTAATTTTGTTCGTGTGAACCAATATAGAAAATTTGGTTTCACCTTTGAATTCCTGTGTATCGAATTTCGAAGAATATCGGAAAAAACACTAATATGTCTAATAGATAACGAACTGAATATCAACTAATTAAAATTTGAATACTAATACAAATTGAGCTCATGTCACTATCATTTAGTGATCGGAAGTATTTGAAAAACAGCTATTAATTGAATTATCATCATTATAGAAACATTGAATATTTTGAAAATATTTGGATATAAAATGAGATAAACCGATTCGTGTGATATATTATGTATATTATATTCCCAAATACGCATTGTTTTTTGAAAAACATATCATCAAAATATTGTTCAAATATCAAGACAAGTTTAACAATAATTGCTAAAAATATTTTACCTTAGTTATTACGGATTCCTGTGATGCATTTAAAAGTCTAAACAATGCTGAAAAACGCTCAACTGGATTTTATGTCGATTGGACTAGTGATGATCCACTTACTGATGAAACGTTAGAAGAAGATTGGTATAGAGTGATGAGCGACAACGGTGATGAAATGGCAATATCCCCTCCAGGAATGAAGTTTTGTGGAACAACGAATCCAATTTGGTTAAATGGTATACACATCATTTTGTTTTTTATGCATATATACCATATTTTGTTTTATATGTTGGTTATATCTTTTTCTGACCTTAAACACTTGACACTATATCTGAATGAAACAGAACATCGTCCTTGCAGAGGCTAATTATAAAGTACGATGTTCTATGTGCACACGAAATTTCAGTCCTATCAAGAAGCTAAGGGTATTCAAAGCTTTATCCTCTCATAAAAAGGATGTCGATGCTCTAGATTGTTTTTATCCTAAAGTAGTATTTGCTTTTTCCTATGATGAGTAGATTAAAAACTGTTTGTCATTGTATAAAAATGTATAAAAATGCATAATGCAGTTTTTTAGCATTGCAATGCGTTATTTTTGTAAATATTTACAATTGTAACATAAACTTTAAGCTACTTTTGATACATTGAAATACACAATTGGTACATCCCTTATACACGTTTGACAGCTTTACTTCTATGGTCTCTGACACAGCTCATACCTTACATTTTATCACAGGGACATTACCTAGCTTTGAAGACGGAAATAAATCTGTCATAGCTTGTATGCAGACACACAATAGTGTGTGCGAACAAACACTTGATATTGTTATACGGAATTGTGATGGCTATTATGTATACTTTCTACCACCAACACCACCAGATTCATCTTATTGCTTCGGTAATGTATTGCTTATATATTCTAGGTTTGTTTTCATCGTTGTATTGAAACATTAAAATATCTAATCAGAGTTGATGAATCATAGTTATAAAGTTGTGTAAGATAACCTTTGATTCAAAATAAGTATAACCGCATCTTTCAACAAGAATACGTTAAGAATCTTACAAAACTTATAAATATCCGATGTTTTCTTCTTGTAGTTGAAACTATGATTTCATTAAAATTTGTAAAATCTAGAGTAAAACTGAGAATAAAAACGGGGGAGTGTGTTCAACGTACAACAACCCGACAAGAGAGCAGAACATAGCAATTGAAGGCCACCAATGGGTCTTCAACACAACCCTGCGCCCGGAGGCGATCTTCAGCTGTTCTAGTTAATAAAATAGACAAAACACTGAAAAATCTTTCAAATAGTTTAATTTAAGTATGGCACTAGCATGTCAGTAACTGTACGTAGGCCTTTGTTAATTTATATATCAATTTCATTTTGCTTAGGTTCTTCGGTTACCTTATCTAAGTTTCACTGTGCGTATTGTCGTGTGTTTGTTTATTCCGCATCTTCTCTACTTTTAACCAATGCGGAATAATCAAACACACACAACAAATTGTACAGTATAACTCAGAAAAGGTAACAGTTTATTGACATATCAACAGAAGACCTAGTAGATAAAAAGAAATTCGAAAATTATATCTTCATCATGTGAACATGAACCACAATACTCTATCTAGGGAATTAGTATCAATCGATCATTGAAAACATTAGGAGAAAGTAACACGTTTCATGCGTATCATGCCAACAACTTTTGTTTTATATTGTCAGTGCAAAACCTTTTGAAAGAAACAATATAATCTCTAAAAATTCCATCTAAAATACATAAAACAGTATCGTAACTATATCCCATCTGAATGAGTATGATTAAAGGTAATGTTAACTTTTGGACTGAATAACAAAATATTTTTGCTAGGTATAAAATCTTACAATAAAAGATTGGATGTGAAATACCTGAAAGTATAAGATTCTGCCAGTTGATTTACTTTTACGAATAATGTCCTTGTACCAATAACAAAATCTAGTTTGTGAAATCGAAAACCCTGGTGTGAAAAGATGACAGGTTGAGATACATTAACGCCATAAGAAGGTGACAAGGGAACGATAATCTCTAAAAATGGATAATTAATTGCAGCAAATAGAAAATGAAAAAATAGCCTCTTTTTAGTTCCTGTTTTGTATTCATTGTAATGCTAATCTATAGATATCAAGATCCAGGAAAGTGCAGTGTTCATTGTTAATATAAGTTTGTTGAATACCAGTAAAAAAATCGTTTTTGTGTACACATTGAAATCCTCATTATTGAGTAAGTGTATGCTCTACAATTATGTTTAACTGATCTTTAATACATTGAACAAAATGAAACATGACTTGTTGCTTTATCCGACCCTCACAGAATGATCAAGGAATGTTTTGTTTTTATGTTCTCTTAGGACAGTATATATTGTTAAGTTAAACGATTGTGAGATTGAATTTTAAATGATATGATTTATTTTTCAAATGTTATTATTCTTTGTTGGTTTTATGCAATGAAAAATAATTTTCCCCACTCTTTAAATGTTTAAACAGTCTAACTAATCCGTAATCTTTGTTTATTTTTATTTTCCCGACAGGTATATTTTAGATCAATAATACTGTATTTGGTGAATAAACCGGACCAGAAAAGCATGTTGTCAAAAAGCATGTGGTCACAAGACAGTTGGTAACTGTTTCCTGAATTTTTCATATTTTTTGAGTTTTTTGTGTTTAATTAATTAAGGCGCATGCTATTGTTATTGTTATTACTTTTAATTAATTTGAAGTACGTTTTTGCATCCTACACATATTTTGCGAAATGCCTGTGCAAGCGATTGTTGTTTTCATTTTTTCATTACAGGAAGTGGCCCAGTTAAATGTCCAACTGATATGTCTTCGGAAACTGAACATTATCCAGGTTGTAGTTGTAAGTTTGGGAAAACGCATTTTTGTCTTTTTTCTTACAGTCTGAGGGAGTGTCAACCTTAGTCTTAATTTATCAAGGAAAAGGTTAAGAAAATCTGTAAAAATTCATGTCATTTATGAAATACTGATTCTGTGTTATCGATACCATTGAAGACTTTCAGTTCATCAACAGCGGTATTGTCCAAGTATTAGTAAATGAAATTAAGTAATAAGGTAGTGACGTCAATATCACATTTTAACAATCAAACATGTCAAGAATAACAAATAATCTAATGCCATTTAATAATAAGATTCATATACATCCTTGGATGATAATGTTTGAAAGAAAATTTACAAGAACAAATTATGGAAAAGCAATATTGCAAGACAGAAGGTAACTGAAATCACTGATTGAAAGGCTTAGCTCAGATAAAATTTGATGGCAAGATATGCTAACGCTGACAAAACAATAATAAATTGTGGCGCAAGACTTGCTGAGATTTATGTTTGAGTTATTCTTGGAAGTTAAGGTGGAACACACTCAACTATCGATATTTAGAAATAATATAACAGATACTATTCTTGAATTTTAAACATTTCGTTTCTATTTTGAGAAAGCGATCCAAGTAGGACAAACTTGGGTTTATTCCTTTTTGCGATATTTTGCAAATGATATATGTTTAAAATAAAAAAAAAAATGTAATTGCACTTCAGTGTTTCTGTTGTTTCGTTGTTTCTCCCTTATAGTTGATGTGTTTCTGTTAGTTTTAGTTTTAACCCCGTATTTGTTTTCTCGCAATCAGTCTATGACTTTGAACAGGATATACTACTGTAGCTGATATATAACTTGTGTCTTTCAATAGATCTAGAAATGTATTTGTTGATATTAATAAAAAAAAAACAGGTTTAAACTAGATAAGACCACTAGTACTGGAAGGATAAACACTGATGTTCAGCAATACTCGTTGCAAATGATTTATATATGTAAAAGTCAGCAATACATTATATCAATCTGTTTACCATATTTCTAATCACTACAATATTGTTTTAGCAAATTTTCCAACTGATACTATGTCAGTAGAGGTAAAAGCAGTTTTAACAGAAGGCGAAAGCTTCAAAATAGGAAATTATGACCCAACACCCAGTTTGATACCTATTTTCAAATGCGAATTTGAAGACATATCAAACGGAACCTATGGTTATGATGTTTATTGGTATATATGTGCAAACGAAGTAAAGAATAGTACAAACTTGCTATTTAAAGATATTGATGAGGCTGTAGTTCTACGAGAGACTGATTGGATCGGTAAATACAGGATGAACATGCAGGTAGGATTTTGTAGACTTCGAGACATTTATTACATATATTTATATATATAGTAAACGCAGGAGAATCTCTGTTCGAAAAGAAGAAATAAATACATCTTATTCTTTTATTGAAAGAAGTATAAATTCCGTGATAATTTTATTTTATGACCCTACATTCAAAACGAAGAAAAAAATCATCAGAGAAAATAAAAGTTCTTTTAATAGATATCATAATTTAGATGGTGTTAAATTTCTTGCGTATGATGTAATATTCTCTATATTTTTATCAAAGTCAATTTAGTATTATAAAACGTCTTAAATTGTTATTAAATATATAGAGCTTCCCTTGGTTCCAAATTCATGTATATATTTCTCTACAGTTTTTAAGGGAAAGGGAAGCTGTCATAGTGGTGTCAAGAATAAAACTATTCGACCTCATTGTTTTGTCAAAATCATAATTGTTAAGTAAATATTGCTTGACACCGGTATCGAAATGCTTTATATTTACAAAATCAACGATTATTTTAACAGATTAGGTGTAAAGTACGGATGAGAAATTCAAGACAGTCAACACCCGGGCCATACTTAGACAGTCCTATTTTCAGAGCTGGGTTATTTGTAAGCTTTTTTATTTTCATTTTGGTTTTGATCTGCAGAAAAATACCGGATGTAGTTATATTGAATTATATAATAAAACATGTCAAATACAAAAGAACAAAAATGCCGTATGGTTAATGTATCAATTGCATGAAATAATTTTAATTTTGGTATTTTGTCATCCCAAGTACACAGTTATCATGATTTATGCTATAATAATATTTAGATAATTTATTTGTGGGTTTTACATAAAAAAAATGTTTCGTTTCACTTTGAATTATTTGTTTCACTTTGAATAATTTGTTTAAACAAATTAAGATTGATAACTTTTTTAAGAAAATTTTGGAAAATAAAATACATGAATGGTTGAGGGTTTTCATGGCATGATTTAAGTTCCTAAAATATACATTTACACACCTTTTGATAAAGCCATATAGGTAGTATCGGTGGTAGAATTTATTGTGCAAGGCTCAGTTGGTTCATACAAAAGGACTTAAAAATAGATATTGCTACTTCATCGATGAACACATCTCAAACAGAGGAATCTGAATAATATGCCCGGGAATAGTAACATATCTTCCGGACCTTTTTCTTTAATAACTAACATGTTTAGGTCAGACTATGCGAGTCGGTTTAGTATACAGATCATATCTTACTAGTATCACATTTACATATTCTCGTGCTGAATGTACATTTAGATAGGAAGTGGATGTAAAAGTAACCCATCTATTCCGTTTGATTAATGTTTAATGATTTACCAACAAACTTAGTTATTGAAATTTGTCTTTCGTTTATAAATGTGTATGCATCTGATGTTCTGATTTTAGCCAAGTTCCAATAGTTATTATTACACAGTGAATGAAGGGGATTCGATAAACATTACATTTACGTCAACAGTTCCGGTTGGATGTATTGCATCCCATAATGCAATACGATCTCAATGTGACCAGAACTTTTACATATTTCGACAGAGTTATTATACGTCATCTTGCACTAATAATGTTCTAAAAAGAGATGTACTTTTCAATGCTGAATTCTGTGGAATTAGACTTGGGAATCTCGACTGGACGGACAAGAAGTCATTGGAAGTGTATGGATATAATGACGGAATCTATAATGTTAATAATAGATATGCATACATCAAACTGTCAACATCATCAATTTCAGCATATAATAATATTTGGAAAGATGTTGATATTTATCGAATAAGGGTATTTAACTTTAAATTATATTTTGTTATATATTTATTTCACAGAAATATCCTGTTTTGTGAAGACGTTTAGACAAGCGATGGTAAAACTTTGACAAGGAGTACCACTTTCAATTACAAAAGATATGCAATTGCAATGAGGTCACTATGCAAAAATGAATAAGAAGAAAAAAATAAATGTTTAACCCGACAAGGATAACTAAATCAATTTTCTCGGACTGTTTAATATGAAGTCTTTACACTAAATCCATTAGCTGTTGAATGTGTACGGATTGATAATTAAGTCTTAAATGCATGAATATTTTATTTGTTGTTAGTGGCTAAGAACTAGCTGTCTGGTAACTGCTAGTACTCTGTTCTTAGTGTCTTTTTGTTGTTGGGATTTTCAAGTACGCGGCCACGTCTACTTGTATGTTTGTCCATCTGATGAGTTAAGCCTTTTTGAACTGATTTTTATAGTTCGTTCTTATATTGTACTGTTATATCACTGTCCCAGGTTAGGGGGATGGTTGCATTGGGATCCCCCTAACATGTTATCCCCGCCATATTATGTATGTATATGCCTGTCCAAAGTCAGGAGTTTGTAATTCAATGATTGTCGTTCGTTTATGTGTAACACATTGGTTTTCGTTATTTTTTTTTATATACATACGGTCGTTAGTTTTTTCGTTTGCATTGTTTTACATTTTTATTTCGGGGCCTTTTATAGCTCTGACTATGCATTTTGGGCTTTGCTCATTGTTAAAGAACGTACGATGAGTTATAGTTATTAATTCTGTGTCATTTTTGTCTCTTGTGGAGAGTTGTCTCATTGACAATCATACAACATCTTCTTTTTTATATAAACCATGTTATATGTATCTCAGACGCATGAAATTATTTACCATGTTGTTTTCCTATTTTTCTCCTTAATCATATTTATTTAGGTTCTTTTGGCGTTGTTTTTGTATAACACCAAGATATCAGGTTTTAAAATATCTCACCAGCAACTCAAATCCTTTCAAACAAGAGGGACAAGTTTAACCATACAGCATTTTCGTTTTCATAAGGCAGTACGATACGTACAATAATACCAATTAATAGTGTTATCATATTTCTAGATACTCTTGAAAAAAGGAGCTTTATGCCAGCCACGTACTTATATTTCATTGTATGAGATAAATATACACATGTATATAAATGTGCTTGGAAGGCCATGTATTCTGAGATTATATTAATACTTTGAATATCAGTAGTCGTATACGTTGAAATCGTAAAGTACTTTGTAGGTAACGGTCAGAGACAAAGACTCTACTTTCAAAAATAGGCTATGTCAGTCGTACAACGATCCACATTTTAGGACATTTGATGGAAAATACTATGACTACATGGGAGTCGGGGAATTCGTTATGTATAAAAATGACATTGGTCCATTTTGGGTACGTACTTATAAATACTAACTCTATTCATAAGGAAAAAAAAAAAAAAAAACCATTCGAAACTGTATCAATACGTCAAATTGATTTATAAAACAACACTTTCAACAACGTGTTTAAAAGTTTGATATCGAACAGGATAAGATGCAGAACAAGATGCTATGTTTGGATTTGTGTGACAAATATCGTTTATCATTTAAATCTTGTGACTTATCTTCTCATATTGATAGAAAATATTTTCTTTGTTTTTTACATTTTCGAATGTTATGTTGTTTTTGAAAATCGTTACGTAAACAGGCATGGGGAATAATGATTTAATATTTTATGTCTATTTATGAATATTCGTTATAACAGAAATATTCGTAAGATCTTCCGAACAAGAACCTCTGTATCTGATGAATAATCAGACAATATGAATATTTAAGCATGGCATTTTAACGATATTACAGTTACGGCGTTTGATTTTGTCATAAAGATTCAATAGCATCCTTTTCCATTTCAGGTCCATGCATTATTTACAAGTTGTGGCTCTGGCTTGCCTGGAACGTCTTGCCTTTGTGGAATAGCAATAAGGAGCAAAAACTCACTGTTCGTTTTACGCACATGTGAGAGGATTTCTAGGAAAGAATTACATTTGCTTCAGCAACCTGTTGTCACGCTGACGTCTTGTGACGAAAGTGATATGTCAATTACTAACACGAATAACAACTACAAGGTGAATACAGCTTTACAGTTAAAAACGACGAGAGTATATTACTAGGATGAAAATATGTTTTTTTTTGTTTTCCCTCCATTACCCATCTCCCTAAAAAAAGAATGTATATATTGCATATAAGCTTGGGTTAACATATCTCTCCTCTCACTACAAAATGCAGCATATTCAATTTAGAAACAGCTAACACCTATTTGCTTCTATTTATTTTTGTTTATTAATTTAAACAAAAACTGTACAGTACCTACCTTTTCCTTGTACATGTTGTAATATTAACTTTATTTTATTGCTACCTATACTGCCAATGATACAGTTTATGCATTCCTTGAAAACAAGCATCACATGAAACTAAAACTAACGTCTTTCGTTTAAGAAATAACTAGAACACACCCGCGAAATCGCGGGCATATATACAGCTTGTGGACTGTTGTAGGATGATTTTTTTTGTAAAAGATATTATGTATGGAGAACTTCATAAAAGGTATCAAAAGCCCTCTCACTTTTTCCGAAGTTCGATATTTGTTTCCTTTCTGTTAAATTCAATTATTTTCGTGTTTCTGGCCTCAGACCACAATTATTCTTCTCCTTTGCTGCAATGCATCTTTTGATAAAAGTCAAATTAAATTAACAATTTTCACCACTTCAAACACGAAATAATTGTAACTGCTTATATATAGATTATTATTAGTTTAATAAAATATGCTTCTATGACAATCCATCAGTGCTTTTTTTTTTGAGAGCGTTATTAACATGACAATGGTAGGATATGAATCTTAATTAAATGACTAAGAACGACCAATGTAAGGCTAATTTGAGAGATGGTCGTATGGGTTCTGATCCCGAAATCTGGGGCTTTAAAACATGAAATCCGAGATGCAGAATTTAAAGAAATTCATATCCGGAAATCGAATAATATATTCCCGGATCCCGTAAGGACCAATCCCCAAATCCCGAGCTTAAAAACACCCGATCCCGACGTCCTGAAAAAGGTCCTGCCTCCCTCTTATATCTACCCTTCTTTCATTTTTGCCGAACTGTCCGGAACATTCCAAAGTGAGGGAACCGGGATGCAGGCGGAGGGAATCGGGATTCATGAGGAGGGAGGATCACCAAATCCCGAGCTTAAAAACATCCGATCCCGACGTCCCGAAAAATGTCCTACCTCCCTCTAATCTCTACCTGTCTTTCATATTTGCCAAATCACTACTTACACTTTCAGCATTAAATTTCAATGCCCCATTCATGGGCATTATATTGTCTAGTCTGTGCATCGTTCGTTCGTCCGTCCGTCTGTCCTGTTTCAGGTTAAAATTTTTGTCGAGGTAGGTTTCGATGAAGTTGAAATCAAATCAACTCGAAACTTAGTAAATATAGTGCCGATGTGGCATCCGTGTACTATGGACACATTCTTATTTTCTCATGTTTTACATCTTTTAAAATATATGCAACTGGTATGAACCCTTTAATAGTAAACATTTCAAGGAAAACAGTAGACATACTACAGAGAGTCTCTATACATTAAAATAGTATAATCATAGTTTATATGCAGATTAACGCGAAAAATAATTGTTCTCTCTAAGCAGGTATAATAGTTGTGGTTATTTCCACATGTGTTGCTTATTCTAATAAATATGCAACTGGTATGACCCCTTCAATAGTAATCATTTCAAAGAAAGCAGTAGACAGAACACAGAGTCTCTATATATAAGATTAGTATAGTCGTAGTTTACATGTAAACAAAAGCGAAAATTAATCAAAGGAGGGATAATAGTTGTGGTTTTTGCGATTTTTAAACACTCTGATTTAAAACACTCTGATTGCATTATTTATTTTTTCATTTTTCTTATCTATCATACGATTGGTTGTACTTGTGCATGTTTCAAACTGGACGTCTTATCTATGACTAAAAGTCAGTCTGATGACGTAATCAATATCCGGACTCTTTTTTTGTCGTTTTTGTCCAAACATAACTCAATCTGAATAATCATTAAAATGGATGGCAAATGCGACTATGCATGTTACCTATAGAACACAGAGGCATGATGATTAATTTATCATAGAAGGAAGAGAAGCGACACAAAAAATGAGGTCTTCTTGTTTAATAGTATAGATGCATGGGGGTTGAATTCATAGCGATTTTTAACATAATTTAGTCCTTTATTTCCAAATGTTTTACAACGAGCGCTAGCGATTATCATTACAATTCATTTGATTCATGATTACATAGTGGTTTTGGTGATATCAGCCTCAAATGTAAAAATCATACATATAAGACGGGAAAAATGTAGAACATTAAACAAATTCAATTATCAGAAAAATGTATGCCTCCAGTCTCAAGAATTATAATTAGAATTGCTATATTGTTTATTTTTAGTTTATTTTAAGTGGTGTATTACCAAGGCTGAATGATATACAATTGTATCTCCAGTGCTTGAAATGGTATCTTACTATACGTGTCAATCCTTTTTACCATTTTAGCAAATGCAGCAATAACAAATCTCAATTTTCTAATTCAGATAATCTTACCAATTGCAACAGAAATAAAATTTTCAATAGCTAGACGATTCATAAGTGTGATTTCAATCAAACCATCCGTAAAGGACATCAATACGGCAAGAGGTCTATGTGGAGTTCCTAGTATAACAAAGGACCCATTAGATGACTTGACACATCGTGTACTTGGACCAATCAACGATGAACACATATTCGCCGATTCCTGGAGGTATTACCATCAACATTACATTTCACTATACTTTTTCATGAGGATCCCGTTTGTGTGTTACATTTGCGAAATACACATTAATGTTTTATTTAAATTATATACATTATGAAAGATATAGATATTTTAACATAACGTTAAAATATTAGAGAATTTACGTTAATGTTTCTAATAATAAAATACAATTGTCCGAAAAGAACGCCACTGCAAACATAGACAATAAATGTTTAGTGTCTTTAAATATCAGCTGTATTTGTACGAGGCTAGGAAACAAGGTGTATGCGAACTTTTAACGAGCTACTACACCTGTTTCGAGCCGAGTACGAATACAGCTGATATTTAAAAACACTAAACGGTTATTGTCTTTATCCTGCAATAAATTCTGTATTTTGTTTGTGTTTTGAAAGACACAAAAACTAACATATTTAGCATTTATTTTCGATTTGTAATCGGGATTATCCCTTGAGACCCGCGTAGTAATATCAAAATCACACATTATGCTGAAGACGGGTTTGCAAAAAAGAATCTCGAATGGTCAACATTAATACATCGCTCAAGGTGAATAATTATCTATTATAACATAACAACTAATTTCAACAGTAAAACAAATAACAAAAACATTGTCAAATTTGTAACAGAAGTGTACGAGTTGTCCTACGCTTCAGACTTGACATTCACTAAACCTGCATGCTGAAATTGACATGGTTGATTTTGTAACACAATCATACACATTCAAGTTTTGAAATCGACAATTGTCATCGTCATTGGAATGCAACTAGAATACACAGTCTGAGGTCACACAGGTTCAAACAATACTCAGTCCGCCAGTGGGCGGAGCTTTAAAGCGATATTTGTATAATATACAGATACAGCATAGCGATATCTGTAGGGCTGTATCTGTATAGTAGGACACCCAATTGCAGGATAAATATTGATATTCGCAGGCTGAAGAGTCAATGAAAGGTTTTGTGAAGTTATATTTATTTAATATTCCATGTGTTAAATACAATTCATTTTATTTTTCGTTGGTTACAAATTAATGTTTTCATTAAACACATGTATAATGCATGGAAATCAATATGGCTTGATTATATTGTTATCAACATGTGCAAAAAAATCATTTTCACGATACACAAACACATCTCTCTGAGTAAGGTATGAGTATCAATTTCAGTCGTATACAAACATGTTTGACATGATTTAAAAAAAACACATTTTTATAGGATCACCGAAGGTATGGTTGAGGAGCAGCTATTTGTTGAAGAACCCGCATTCCTAAAGAAAGACAACGATGTTTATGAACAGATTGTAGTTGTTGAAAACATTGAGAACGATCCCAACTTAAAAACATTTTGCGCATGTGAACAACAAGCTGGCAGTACCGACTCACTAGATGATTTTAACAGCGTACATTGTAATTTGACAGATAGCACTGAGCAATGTTCAGGTTCACCAAGCTCATCCGGCGCATATGTTCAATACCAATCTTGCTTTCAGCCTCTACGGAAAAGACGATCCCTAAATTTTCCTCATAAACTAAGTAAACGAAGTTTAAATAATAATGATGACGAGATTGATTTCAAGCCATTAGCGTACAGTGATGACGTTAATGAAACAGAGATTGAGGTAATTTCAATTTCCAGAGTGAGTAAGACTTTTTGTATATCTACGATAAAACAATGTAAAAAATTACAAATTTATAATAAATTTTGACCAGAAAGTGAAGAAAATTTACCTCTGTATTAATTTGGCTTTTTAAAAGAAATGTTTGAAAATGTTCACATTTATGACAAGAAAACACATTTTCAAACAACATTGCGTGTATGTATACTACATGTACTTTCTTTTACAGTCAACAGCAACCTTTCGAAATGGTTGGACGTCAGAAAGAGCATATAACATATGTTTTAACAGCATAAACGATGCGTTGCAGAATGATATGTACAAGGATTATGTTGATGTACCTGTCGAAAAGTTCACCGAAGCGTGTGTTAAGGATATAGAAGTATATTTTTTTTCATTATTGAAAAACGGGGATACGAAAACAAACCAAAATCTTTTCCATTCACAAGGAGAAACCTTTGCTCAGAACCAGAATGGATCTTATAAAAATTTGATATAAAATAATATCAGACAATATTTACTATCACACACTGTGTTTTTTTTTAAATTGCGTTTAACACAATGTTTAAAGTTTTCATCATTTGCACAAAACATTAATTAAAACATGTAAAAAACTTCATGAAAAATAGTCGTAAGGATCCAAAGAACTGCAATAAAAATTGTTAATACAATGACCTCATTAAAATAAAAAATTCCTCCAATTTGATGTATTCATATGAAGATCCAGGCTTATTCTTTAATTATTTCAGTTTTCCTTTTTTTGTCGTCTGTTATTTTGCCATAAATCAGATCACTGGAATTTTATTTATATTGTTCAACGTTAATTTTATGTGGAGGCGCCTTAAGGTTACTACATTTATTTATCATGTTCATTATTTAAGGCTGTACAATGATCTGTAGTTGTTAAAATCTGCATATGTTTCACTCTGACGGATAAGTTTCTATATAATATTATGAATCTTCATTGTGCTTTACCCGAATTTGAATTAAAAACTAATTATGTTCGATTTTTTTTCGTTACATTTTAGAAAAACACATGTCAAGCTAATTCATAATGGTACTTGTTGAATCATGTATTAGTTTATAATAAATAAATATGGTTATAAGCTCGTTAATGTTGAGGTTATACCATTAGGTTGCTGGCGACACAACATTTCTTACAGACACTGTAAATGCCATGGTAACGAGCATTATGACAGAGCTTGTAAAAACCGAATCTCTGTATACACAAAAATCTGCCGACGGATCACAGACATTGTTAGAATATTTTGCAAGTGGATTATGTCTGAACAACTGCAGTGATAATGGAATTTGTAAAGAAGGTTTGTTCAGAGAATCAATTAAAGCGATTAATTAATAAGTTAAATGAAAATAACACTTATACTTCTTTTCCTCCTGCATTGTTGTCCTGAGAAGGGAACTCCCCTAAATTATGCTCAAGATAACACTACGGTCCGACCTATTAATAAGGCGTAGATATAAAATGTTTCTAGTAATTTATTTAATACTCTTAAAGTATATTAATACCATTGTTCAACACAATATAATTTTTCAACTACCACATGTTCATTAAACACTTGAAATAAACACAATTGTAGGGGTTTGCATTTGTGACAGTGGATATGTAGGGGAGGATTGCTCTTTTAACACTTCGTCACCACCTACTGGTATCAGTCTTCCTTTCAATGGTGAATGTAAACTCACAGCTCGTTCATGTGAAGCAATGAATGTATTTGGAGAATTTGTATCAACCTCTGTATGGTGTAAGCGGAGACATTTTCAGGTATAGTTTTACATATATGTTTTGGAGGTAATATCAAAATTTGTGTTAATTTATTAACCAACGAAGTGATTAAATTTACAAATCTAAAAATCAGTTTCCGTCCTCACCTTTCGATATTCGACTTGAATGCAATTAAGACAAAGAATCTTCTATATTTAAGGGCATAACTATTCGTTTTACGAAGCATTCTTGGCATAGATTACCTTAGCCGTATTTGGAACAAATTTTTCGAATTTTAGATCCTCAATGCTCTTCAACTTTGTGTTTTTTGGTTTATAATTATTTTGATATGAGCGTCACTGATGAGTCTTATGTAGACGAAACGCGCGTCTGGCGTTCTAAATTATAAGCCTGGTACATTTGATAGATAATGCCAAACGTTGGATTATGTTGATAATATTGCATTTGAAATGTATTTGATATTTTCAGATTTTAGAGAATGATCTGCTGTACACAACAAGCAATGAAGTTGTTTCAGTTGAATACAGAAACCCCTTCATGTTAACACTGGATCTGCCAACGTCTAGAAAGAAAAGATCAGTAGACAGCAATGTTTTGTCTGAGGGTTACGACATCAGTTTTTCATATGACGGCCAGAATTTTGGAAAGGAAACCAGTATCATTATTTACGATGATCTCAAATATTCATGTAATACAACGACAAAAACGTGCATATCATTGGTATGTAAATGTTTTTCTATCCCTGTTTTAGGCATTGCAATAAACTTATGGGGGTTTCCTTTTTGCTTCATTACGAACTAGTAAAGCCTTATATTTAAATTTGGTAAAAAAAATGTTATATATAATAAATAGTATATATAAAGAGGAAACTAGACTCATTAAAGAAGAAACAAAAAGTGAGATATCTATATTACTAGTACTTCATCTATATATCACCTTCATCTAGACGATGACTAAAATCTTACACAAACGTCATATTTCAATAAATCAACTATGATTTAGTTCAACGAAAAAAATAAAGAGAAAAAGAAAAACGTAAAAAACGTAAGAGAGAGAAACAAAAAACAAACCATTAAGCTATTCGTCGGCTGAACAGACAACTTTTGCACACAATGATTATTTGATTTGAAAGACTTTTCAGTGGTATATTGACAACATTATACACGACATACCTTATACTCGTTTTAATTTGCTTTTTAATTATTATTATTGGCAGCAAAGAAACTTATTCATATTAGTTAGAATATGCTTTCACAAAAAGTAGGCTTTCAACTTCCTTGGATAAACTGAAATACATTGTCGATACTGGCCATTGAATATTTACTTTCTGAGTTCTAATATATAACTATTTGTTTTAATGTTGTCATACCGGTATTTTAGAGTCTGTAAGATTATTCGCTTCTAGATCAATGTTTTATAGCAAATTTGAAAGAATATGATATCGAAATTCTATTTTTAGATTGTGGACGAATCAACAGAAACCAAACAGAGTAAATACCTTATTCATTTTTAAGTTGACCTGGCCCGAAGGGCAAAGTGAGTTTTTTTCATCACTTGGCGTCCGTCGTCCTCCGTCGTCCGTCGTCGTCGTCATGCGTCCGTCGATCGTCGTCGTAAACTTTTACAAAAATCTTCTCCTCTGAAACTACTGGGCCAAATTTCACCAAACTTGTCCACACTCATCATTGGGGTATCTTTAAAAAAAAATGTGTCCGGTGACCCGACCAACCAGCCAAGATGGCCGTCATGGCTAAAAATAGAACATAGGGGTAAAATGTAGATTTTGGCTTATAACTCTGAAACCAAAGCATTTAAAGCAAATCTGACGGGGTAAAATTGTTTAGCAAGTGAAGATCTATCTGCTCTGAAATTTTCAGTTTAATCGGACAACAAGTTGTTGGGTCGCTGTCTCTTAATTGGTAATTTTAAAGAAATTTTGTCGTTTTCGGTTATCATCTTGAATGCTATTATAGATAAAGATAAACTGTAAACAGCATAATGTTTAGCAAAGTAAGATCTAAGTATTAAGCAACATGACAAAAATGGTCAGTTGACCCCATAAGGAGTTATTGCCCTTTATAGTCATTTTTTACCAATTTTTCATAAATTTTTGTAATCTTTTACAAAAGTCTTATCCTCTGAAACAACAGGGCCAAATTTAACGAATCTTGGCCACAATCATCAAGATGGCCGTCATGGCTAAAAATAGAACATAGGGGTAAAATGTAGATTTTGGCTTATAACTCTGAAACCAAAGCATAAAGCTCAAAACTGTCAAGGGGTAAAATTGTTAATCAGGTCAAGGTCTATCTACCCTGAAATTTTCAGATGAAGTAGACAACCGGTTGTTGGGTTGTTGCCCCAAATTGGTAATTTTTAAAGAAATTTTGCCGTTTTTGGTTATTATGTTGAATACTATTATAGATAAACTGTAAACAGCAATAATGTTCAGCAAAGTAAGTTCTACAAATAAGTCAACATGACCAAAATGGTCAATTGACCCCTTAAGGAGTCATTGCCCTTTATAGTCAATTTTTAACAATTTTCATTAATTTGGTAAATGTTTGTAAATATTTACCAAATAATTTCCTCTGTTACTAATGGGCAAAGTTCTTTAAGAACGTTAAGTAAAGTAAGAACTTCAAACACATCACCATCACCAAAACACAATTTTGTCATGAATTATTCTGTGTCCTTTGCACATAGACCAAGGTGAGCGACACATGCTCTTTAGGGCCTCAAGTGTATTTATATTCTACAGATAATCTTTATCTCTATATCATGTATATATGGCATAGCTTTCTATATATCAACGAATGACACCGTTAATAGTTATTTTAAAATTTCAAAATTTACGTGTGTAAGATATATAATTGTGATTAAGCAATGCTTATTACGTATTCACATTAAGTAGAAATTAAATGACAAGAATTCTTTGAGAATAATTTCTGAATGTCTTTCAAAAGTACATCAAGCTACATTTTAACATAAATAGTAAGATATTTTTTTTTATCAAATACCGAACTCTGGGGAATCGAAGACGGAAAGTCCCAACGCAAATAGTAAAATAAAAGCTCAAAAACATCAAACGAATAGATAAGATTAACATATTCCTAAATTGGTACAGAAATTTTCCTATATTTTCCTAAACGGAAGGTTATGCAGGCAGAAGAAGTAAATTTAGCGGCCAATTTGTTTTCGGTCATCTGTGTATAATTTTGATATTACAAATGCCGTAATTTTCAAGTTGATGTTTTTCTGAAATTGTTAAGCATTTTACAGCTGTATACTGTAAACCAACTTATTTTCGCGGATACTTTATTTCGCGTTTTAACCTGTCAAGCCGCTTCGCGGCTATTTAATTTTGCGATTTTCTGATTTACTTGATGAAGTTTAATAAGGAAACACCAAAGATTTACATATTCGCGACAATTTATATTCGCGTTATTTTTCTATTCGCGAAAGTCGCGAAATAAATCGCTCGAGAAAATAAGTTGGTTTACAGTAATGAGTTTACTTAAACTATTCATCCCTTATTTTTATTAACGTTTATTCACATTGTATCATATCAATTGTATTCGTTCAGTGAATAGATATAGGAAGATGTGGTGTGAGTGCCAATGAGACAACTCTCCATCCAAATAACAATTTAAAAAAGTAAACCATTATAGAATGTTCATTTGTGGAACTACGTCTTTTGATTGAGGTAAGCAATCCCAACTTATGTTTGTAGTGTGTTTTTCCATGGTTTGATGTTACTCTTTTGTTTCAGATAATAGTGAAGGTTTGGTTCGAGTAAACTGTTTAAACCGACTGCAATTGTTTTCATCTGTCCTAAGACAGGAAACTGATGTTTAGTGGTTGATAAGGTTGATAAGTCTTCTTGTATTTTTATATTGACTAGACCGTTGGTTTTCGCGTTTGAAAGGTTTTATACTAACTTGTAATTGTTGGGGTCTCTAATGGCTTGCTGTTCGATGTGAGCCAAGGCTCCGTGTTCCTTGAACAATGATGGCTTACTTTTATAAATAGGACAAAGAGTTTTATTATTGGCACTCTTAGCACATCTTCCTGTATCTAATTATCTACTTCAGCTACTTGATGTATACAACTTAATATTACAAAAAATATTAATCTCAAAATTGTTTGATAGCCTTAAAATTGTTGATGTATCACTTCATGCTAACTCGAATAAAACAAAACTATTAAATCTTTTCATTAATAAAAGGCAAAAACATTTATGGTGAAATACCTCCCCTGAATTTCATAGTTCTCGTCAAATTTGTTTTTCATGTTCATCTCTTGAAGTGCAAGTCTGTAATGCTATCAATGTTTTCCTTTTTATGTAGTTCATTAATGCTATATGGCTGATTCATGTATTTTATTTTATAGATGTCATTATGATTGTGGTCCCAGTTACAATATCAGTGGTTGTTATACTTGTGATAATTGGTGTTATTTACTTCAAGTTGACGACCAAAGCTTCAAAGTAAGTTACAAAATGAACATTTTAGTTGTTATCCTCTTATTCCATATAATTGCCAAAGTTAACATTCTTAAACATTTCTTTTTATATAATATGTATAAAGAACATGAAGGTGTGGTATGACCGCCAAGGAGACTTTCTTCAAAAAAGACATTATGATACAGCCATTAACAACTATAGGCCACCGTAAAGACCATAACTCATTGTTAATTATGAAAATCCCCCAAATGAAAAATGTAAAATAATTCAAACGAAAAAACTTTACCTGATTTATCTCCAAAATAATTCAAGATACACAAATATATAACAAAGCAACAAACGACAAGTGCGAGAAACAAAGACTCCATGACCTAAAAAAAAAGATCACATGACTCACAAAACATTGCAAATTTTAAACGAGAAAACATTTTGAATAACGTTAGGCACTACTTACTTATTAACAAGCATGGTCCTATATAAAGATAAGTGCTGTAGTTCCTTATGATAATATCTAGTTAAGAGGTCAAAGTAAAGAGGTTTGGTTAAGGTATTGGCATGTTGTTAAAATTGTTCGTCTTTGTTACATGCCATGCTTTGAATTGTATTATTTTAGCACCGCACATTAGGGTAAATTACAGATACACACACAGGCGAGACATAATTTATGAACGTCTGACGTACATGTATCTCGCATACAAATTGTTAAAGAGGGGAGAAAGATACCTGAGGGACAGTCAAACTCTTAAATTGAAAATTATAGGTTATGCATCTTGTTTTTCATTTGAGCATGTTGAGATGTATTTTGGTAAACGGAAGAATATTGACAATGTTTCATTGCAGGTTATATATGCACACGCGTACATTTCATACATACGTTATATATACATTATGCATGAATATCGTTTGTAACGAACACATACATTATACATTTTGAGCTTTTTGTATGACATTTTACAGAGCTAAGATTGCTTCCTATGGAGATGAACCTGATCAGAAGACCTTGTCATCAGACAATAGGAAAGGAAGAGAAAATACTGTTAGCGAACTTGAATTCAGCTTTGCAGAGACCACAGATGTGGATGTTTTCGCTATGCAGTATCCTCCGAGAAAAGAGAATGTCAATGTGTGGAACGGTGGATTTAAGACTTCTGAAAAATGAAATTTATTCCGTGTTTGAACAAAGAGATATTATAAGCCTTCATGCGATTTCAATTCTTATACCATTGTTTTTATTATACTTTTTAATTTTATAGCACATAATTATGACAACATCTTATAAATTTTAATATCCTATCACGTTTGCATGTAAAGTATTCATGCATTTGGTTATTCTTTTTTTTTTTACATTATATTATAATCGTCGACAAAATTTATTATCAATTGCAACTATATAATAGCACTTCACAGTATGTCAAACATCGACTACATGCACATAGACCTAGATAAAGGATATTTAAAAAATACTCCATCAGGTTTGCTTATTATTTCGAAAAACAAGAATGCGCAAATTGCAATTCGTAAGGATCACAAATTGTTAATAAATTATACTTGATAATTCACAATAATTCGGACCTTTAGGGAACTATTCCTGTTATCATTCTCCGCCATGCATGTATTGTGTATAATTATTGTATTTATATTTCACTGATGCATTCAAAAATATTGTAAAATTGTATATTCTATAAGCTGTATTCCTTCTGAATAAAGCATTATTATTATAAAAAAATCTACACGAATGCGTAAACACCTTTCGAAATGTTTTACAAAGACTACTTGCAATCTTTTTGCTAAATTTAGGTTCGTTTTCATCAGAAATTCAATTGAAATGTCGTGCATTGATTGTATATGAGACTTTTTTTTTTTTTTTTTTATCTAGAATCCGATCAAAACAAATGTCATATGACACCTAATTGATATTGAATTAAGCTATACAAACTAAGAGATCCAGGTCTTCTGAAAAAAATAACATGTCCATTGTTTTTATAAAATGTAATTGTGGAGGTGAAATATCATTCATTTGTGCCTTGAGTGTGTTTTTGTATCAATGTTATTTTTAAGCAGTGTATATTCTTGCAATTAATAAGACATAAAAGGAAAGCGTATTGCAAGTTTTCAATAAATGACATGATCTTCATTATATGTTAGTTTTTTTAATTTATTTTCTCTTAGAAAAATCAGATTTGACGACTTACATATCAATTTGCTATCGTGTTTCTACGAGAACGTTAATAATTATATAAACTAAGGGTGGCATAATGCAACATTCTTGTCCGTTCGTCCATGCTTTTGTCCAAAAATTCCAAATCATATTTTTAGTTAGAACTGTACAGTTCTTTGTTTTACTATAAAATAAATTTAAGATGAATCACAAACAAATCTGTATGTGAAATCAAATGTTTTGGTTTGCTTTATCCCTCTTTGTACCTGATTGAGAGTTTCTAGAAAAGAGATTTAATTAACAAAAAAGTTAGGAGCTCAACACACTAGTGTCGAAAATTTATACCATTGTCCATACATACTCATCCTTTGAAGTCATGTGGATATGTGTCTAATTGCAAATTATTTACCGTATCCTTGTGTTTTATCATATGTTGATAAGAGTCTAGGTAGGAATACAACAAAATCAAAAAACGATAAAAATACAAAAAAGAATTATGGTTCAGAAACAAAAAAACAAAACACCAAAAAACAAATCATAAAAAGCACCAACAATGAAAATGAATTCAAAATACAATATAATGGGAAAATCCCAAAAATTTGATATACGCAAAAATTAATAGGTTTTAATGAATGAATGATTGAATGGATGAATAATCAAAGTAAGAATGTATAATCATTGACAGAAGTATACACTCCATGAATGCAATAGTGACAGTGGTTTGTGATGATAAAAATTGAAAATGAAAAGATACAAAAATCCGATCAAAGAGCAGACACAGTACTACATAATTTTTCTCTTTTGTTACATTGCTAGAATGCTGTCACGTTGATTAAACCGTTGAAGCATAACCTCATAACAAGGAGGTACACGTCTCAACTGAGCATGATATGAATGACTACCATTTGATTTTGTGAGGGGACATAATTAAAAACCAAACAACAACAAGTACACCCACTCCCCTCTCACAAATTAAATTGGCATAGTTTCAAACAAAAGTGCAATCAGTACATATCTTTTAAGATCTTCAATAAAAAAAAATGCGTATTTGACATTTACATGCTCGTTCTGTAATGTCTAGTTTATTGTTCCGATAATTTTAACACATGAATAATCTGAGTGTAGTTTGAGGTCAATGGTCTTCTTCAATTTGCATTGTTTGGACAGGAAGGTCTATTATAAATTATAAAGAGGGGCACTTGCTTAGTTTTATTTGCAAAAAAGGTTTAACAAAATGAGACAATACCCATACTTTGTTCATGATAGATATTGATTTCAAAGCTAAAAGGGTCGTCTTTACATTCAAGGAATATACGATTGTTTTTCTTATATTCAATTTATTGCTATTGAATTAACATCTTTCTGTGCTCTTTCTACGCCGATATTTTTCTTTATTAAGGGACCTTGACTACGACACATCTTGTTTACATTTCGACCACCACACAGCGCAAGAATGTGGGCAATGAAGTTATCTTATATATCGGGAATTGTTAAATCAAAAGGCGCATAAAATGCGCTCGCATAACAAAAGATTAAAAGTCGAGATAATGAACGGAGTTATAGGACGTTATAGATCAAATATCTTGAAATTGATCGGTCAATAGTCAATGAATCGAAAATGTTCTGGAGAATGTTTCAAAATTTGTGGGATTATATTTTTTTGTGTTCTACATTATCAAGTTATATGCGAGAACTTATTAATATTTGAAAGGTACATACATTAAAAGTTCCTTGTTTTAATTCTATAATCAATTAATTTTTCTTGACGTTGTTGAAGGCCCTATAGTTACCTATACGTGTTAACTGTTTAGACTACATCATTTGGTTACATTTTCAAATGATTTTTTTTTCAAAATCTATAGTTCTTCACTAACGATTGCTATGTTTGACGTGACCTTCTCGAATAAAATGTAACAACAAACTTTTTCCCCCTAATGGTTTTAAGTTAAAATACATTAATCTTATTAGATTAAAAAAAAATCCGGTTACACCACATAGAGCTAATTTCGACCATAATTTAAAAAAATTAACACTGCCAAAAGCCTTTTTATGATCAATCAAATAACAGTATATTATAATGGCAGTCAAAAATATGAGATACGAGTACTTTGGTACCATGTGGAATGCATTAAAGAATTACTTTTATAATCCAATTTGTCATTTGTTTTTCAGGTACATGTACGTATAATCAAAACTAACATTCTATATTGTTGTATCTAATAGCACACATTTGATGTACTGAAAATCTAACAGGCTATTTGATAATTCCTTTTTCTCTCTCATTAAATACTGAACCCTTTTCATGTGCCACACAGTGGTACATAAACAGTTAACTCAAATTATGTTTTCTTTCGTGATTATGTTCTCTCTTCATATAAATATAAAAATTAATTTTAAGCAATGGACTTACATAAGCTTGTTGTTCAAATTCTCAACTTTTGTTATTCTAATGTGGATGAGTATCACGACTCAGGAGCGGATCCAGCTATCTTTAAAAGATGGTTCCAACCCAGGGCCAATGATATAGAGGCCGTTAGTTTTCTCGATTGAATTGCATTGTTAATTTCCGAGTTATTTTGTGTTTATTGTGGAGGTAGTTGTGTCATTGACATCGATACCACATCTTCTTTTTCATATCTATCTATTATTGCTATTGATTTTGAGTTTTGAGTAATAATAAGATTAATCTATTATCTTAATTCATGGTGTGAATAATTGACTTACATAAGCTCGTTGTTGAAATATTTTTTATTCTATAGATTTCTCAATTATTATTATTCTAATGTGGATGAGTTTCATGACTCAGGAGCGGATCCAGCTATTTTTAAAAGAGGGTTCCAACCCAGGAGCAATGATATAGAGGAGGAGAGGGTTCCAACCAAATGTTCCCTTTAAACAGTAAAATCACAAAAGCACTTAACTCCGAGCAAGAATTTAAAACGGAAAGTCAATAATTAAATAGAAAATTCAAAAGCTCAAACACATTTAACGAATTGACAAATGTCGTATCCCTGAATGGTGGAGTAAACCTGTTTTTACAGCTAGCTAAACCTCTCACTTGTATGACAGTCGCATGGAATTCCATTATATTGACAAAGATGTGTGACTAAAACAAACACACATAATAGGTCAAAAATAGGGATACAAAAGCTTTGATCGTTTAAAAAAAAGGGGGGCGGGTTCTCACGGGCCACCATGCATCCGGCACTGCATGTAAACATTTAACCATGATCTTTTAAAACTCTAACAGGTGCAAAGGTATATAATTGAATTGATACCAGTCATCTTTTCAACATATAATTTCTAACAGTTCCATATCTAATTATAATAAGAAAAAAGAAAAAGAAAAGGGGAGTAGACGTCAGTATTGAACCGAAATGATGTATGTTTTATATAAATGTATATAATATTTGTATGTAAAGGTTAACTATCATATTTGAATTTCAAGAACTCTTTTTCATAATTGTCATGTTTTGAGTAATTCAGCTATTTTTAAAAGACTGTAATTGATCACTGGTTTTCAATAAAAGTAATGTTATTAGAATACGAATCTATATATTTTGTGGCAAAGAGTTGTCTAAGTCATAGTTTAAATATCAATTATAATAAACGTTTAATCCATCGATATACTTATAAGAGATAAAGTTCGATGTTAGTTTTTATCACAAAGCAACATAGATGTTTGAATTGCTTTGCATCAAATCGACGAATATTTGGGATAAAAAACCGGTTGATATGCACTTGCTTTTATTTCATTAAAAAAAGTTGAATACACATTGACATATTTTTCCACGGTAAATTCTTATTCATATTTCTCTAATCTGAATCGAATAACATTGCTATGAAATATAACAGATGATTTTAACTATGATTTTAGCATCCAACATAAATAATTATGTGATTTTGTACAAAGCAAGACTAAACAGTACTCACTTAATTTTATATGTGGCTTATAACAATAACGATACTAATTATTGCACAGAGGAAGTGTCCGGAAATAAAATCATCAAAAATACTAGCATTAGAAATTATGTAAACCAGAAGCGCGTTTCGTCTGCAACAGACCTATTTGATGCGCTCGAAAAATATAAGGTAAAACGACCAAATAATGAAAAAACATTATTCAGAATTGAGGTAAAACAGTCTAATGATGACCTAAGGTCCCGAAATTTATCGACCAATAGTAAAAAAAAACATACATTTTACTGAAAAGTGTTTCAACAACTATAGCGTCAAAATATTTAGTGTTTTATATTTCAAATGATAGAAAAAGAACTTAATAAAGGTATACATTGACAAATGTTCCTGGTTTTAATCGTATGAACAACAAATTAAAATAAATATTTTTTTTTGTCATTGATGGATGAACAATAACCTATAATTATTAAATTCTGCGTCACTTGGTGGCATTGACAGTCATACCACATGTTTTTATTTTATATTTATAGATCTTCATTTACGAATATAATGTTTTTAGAAGTGATCTGCTCGATTTAAAATATTTAAACAAAGTTTGTGTAGTCATCCCTTTTTCCCTCATGTGCATGGTTTTAAGTAAGAACACATTGATTTTATTACATTTAACAATTTTACAATTATACCACATTAAGTTATATTCGTCCATAATCTAAAATGCTTAACACTGTTAAAAGCCTTTTTATAATCAATCAACAAGAAAATTACCTTTTCCTATATGCGTTTACTTTTGCTTTTATTGTAATTTTTAAAAGAAAATTACAGTCACACAATTTTCCACGGTAATTTCCTTTTTTTCTATTTCTTTTACTTGAGGCGAATACTATTGTAATGATTTATGCTGTTAAAGAAATAAAGACTATTTACATGAGTTTAACTGTGAATCTAGAAACCAACACGTATAGAAATGTGATCTTTACATAAAAAGACATTTCATCAATTATAAAGACAATTATTAACATATACTTCTCCGTTACATTCTGTATCTAGTCAATAAGTATAACATAGTGAAGCTTCAAAATCGTGTATTTGTATCTGATTTGTATAGTTATTCAATGACTTGTTGTGATATTTTTCCCTTTTATTAAACACTTATCAGCTGTATGTGAAATGTAGATGGCGCTTTATTAAAATGATAAGTAGAAGAAGTACCAATTTCTATATCTGTCAATCAATGCATCAGATAAAACCCTGGACCAATTTATTTCACCTACATAAACTCTATAATTGAGATAATTGTTCTAAACACGCAAGAAGAGTTTCGGGAATTTAAAATAGGGATGATTGTAAGAAATGCATTCAACTTTATCTATTTATTCCAACAGAAAAAGCTTGAACAGTTGCTAGGGTATCGAAATTTTAATGCATTGAATTATTTTTGGATGGGGTTCTTTACAGTCAAGGCGTAGACGAAAATCGTATTTTCTTATAAACTACACAGAAGAAATAATCAATAATTTTTAGAGATTGTTATGAATAATTTTACGATTCAAAATTTTACGTTCTATAAAATTATATGGTAATTAAAATTCAAATCAAAAATAATAGTATAATATATACTGTATTTGTTTCAACGTTAAACTTATATATCTTGCTGTTGTATGTATGGTTTCAGAGGAGTGTAATGAAATCAGTTATCTTGTGTATAATAGGATGAATGCAATAAAAAAAACAGATTATTTTTTATTTGTGTAACTGTGAATCTAGAAACCAACATGCATAAATATGTGATCTAAAAATGAAATTTTTGGGGTATTTTAAAAAAAAAACTAAATACTTAACGTGTTTAATCAAAATTTAAGTAGGCTCATAACATAGTTTTTCTGCTTCAAATGCGGATCTCGTTATTAATTGATTAACGTAGGAAATCTCTTCCGTGATGTTAAAAGTTTGAGGTTTAATTGTTTAAAAATCAAAAACATTGGCGATAAAATCTAATCCGAATAGGTTGTAGGTTATTCATATTTTTGTATTGTGGATGAATTTGACTTTATCATCCTCAGTCAATTAGAATGTATCAGTATACATTTGTTATCAAAAAGGCAACAGTAGTATACCGCTGTTCACAATTCAGGGTTACAAATTAAAACTGAGGGAAACGTATCAAATATAAGAGAACAACGACACATTAAAGACACCGAAACGAACACACACAGAAACGAACTATAATGTAACAATGGCCCATTACAGAGACACAATCATTTACATGAACTTCCGAGTTGAAGTTACATTTCATATTTATTACATTGGTATTGTTCATTTGAAGGTTCAAATTGTTTACCTTTAATTGATTTGTAATGATATTTTTGTTGTTGTTTAAAACGTACCAGGTGTTTATTGAATTTGGATGATGCTTTATTTAAATGATAGGTAGAAAAAGACGCAAAATCTATATTTGTCAATCAAAGCAGCAGAAAACCCAGCAAATATAAATACGAGGTTAACGAATTTTTCAATCATCCAATCAATTTAAGGCGGGAATATTTACATTCAAGTCTTAGAAAAACACATTTTTTACCAGACTTCTTTCAAAAAAAAAATCAAGGTTTATCAATGTCATATGATACTTCGAATAAAAATATATAATTGCATATACACTTTACTTGTTTTTATGCTCTTTATATATTTAGTTTTATATAAGTAATACTATAATTATCTAATAATATAGAGAGTAATTAAGGAAGGTTTATTAACATATGTTCCTGGTTTTACTTTTATAAACAATAAATCTAAATATACGGTACATTACCCCCCCCCCCCCCCCCCCGGTGTTCAAGGATGAACAGTGCTTTTTTAGTTGTAAACGTTTACACCATCTGGTGATATTTTCACATGATTTTTTTTCAATCAATAGTTATTCATTTATGTTTCTAAAACGCGACCTCATCGAATAAAATATTAAATCAAATATATTATGTATATGTAGTGATTCTTCTTTTTCCCTAATGGTTTCACATTAAAATAACTAATTTGATTAAATTTGACAATTTTCCGGTTTTACAACATAATATATAGAGCTAGTTTAGTCCATAATTTAAAATATTTACCATCGGTTGAAAGCTTTTTGTTCTAAAAACAATAAAATAACAATATGTTTCTCATTAACAAAAAAATTTAATGGAATGAAATGAAGAGCAACTAATGCATAATGAGTTTCGTATCCATGTCTAAATCCGAACAGTGTGTCTCAGAAGACTTAATGTTTCTCGGTCAAGTTCAGAAGTCTGATATTAAAAGTGGCATAGTAGTTAAACAAGGAGCGAAAGATACCAAAAAGGACGGTCAAACTCATAGATAAAAAATAATTTGACAACGCCATTGCTTAAAAAGAAAAGAAGAATAGAAAAATAATAGAACACAATACACAACATAGAAAACTTGAATGATTATATCGTTTTATTTTAAAACAGAAGGAATCTTTGCTATCAAAAGATAGATTTTTTTTTATAAACTACACAGCACTAACCATCATTTGAACATTTGTACAAGACTGCTTATTTTTTTTTCAAAGAACCATAATCAATGTGTATTTAAGTCAAATGTAATTCCAATTAAAAGCCAAATAGTTGAATATGTACATACGTTATATATAAAGGCAACAGTAAATTACCGCTGTTCGAAATTCATAAATCGATAGAGAAAAACAAATCCGGGTTACAAACTAAAACTGAAAAAAAGTATCAAATATAAGAGAACTATTACACAACTTAAACACAACATTTAAATGCAACACACACAGAAATGAACTATTTTATAACGATGGCCATTTTCCTGACTTGGTACAGAGCATATTTTGTTTTTATATACTGTACAGGCGACGTGTAACTATTTAACAAAAGTACTTGAACCTTCGTGGAACAGAAGTCTCATTAAAATCTCAAGAAATGTAAAGATACTGAATAAGTGTCTACCTATGCTCTTATTCGCCGCTATTTTTACCGTTTGTAGTGACCTTAACTACGACACCGCTCGTTTAAACTTCGACCACCAAACATCTTAATTGTAAAAAGTTAAATCACAAAAATACTGAACTCAGAGGAAAATCAATTTGGAAAGTTCATAATCACAAGGCAAAATCAAAAAACAAAACGCATCAAAAACGAATGGACAAGAACTGACATACTGCTGACTTGGTACAGGCATTTTCAAATATATAAAATGGTGGATTAAACCTGGTTCTATAGCGCTAACCCCCTCACTTTAATAACAGTCTCATCAAATTCCGCTACATTTACATGATGCGTTAAATAAACAGTCACAATCAAATATACTCACATTAGATACCAAGATTGCCATTTTGTAAGTCAGACGTCAGTTGAGCCTTCAAAAGACTCAGCAGATACACTCGCTTAAGAAAAGTTTAAAAGGCGAAATAATTTAAGCTGGGGTCACAGATTCACGATTTTTACTGCCGTCCTTGACAGGACCATTCCCGATTAAAATTTATTAAAAGTCTGATCAAGATCAGGTGAATCGTGGATGGAAATTCAAACTTAAATTAAAATTTGTAAACAAAAATAATTTGATCACGACAACAATCAGATAGTGTTCAGGAAGCGTCGATATTCAACCGTTTCTAAGCGAATTAGTCCCGATAATCCCATTCTGAATCCGCTTCTGATCCGATTTGTATTTTTCGCCAGGTAAAATTCAACCGAGTCTCTCACGACTGCGTCCCGACTCTACCGAATGTTATCCGACAGATATCAGACAGTGACCAGACAGTGAACCGACGCTGACGGAAGTTATCCGTTCGAAAACTGGTGGCATATTCGGGATGATCAGGTACTGTCGGAACGTAATCCTATCACGATCCGCTCTATCGCATTGCAAACGGCTTTGTCTGGTCTCAGTCGTATTGTATTCTGTAATTGTCGGGACTCTGACGTGGGTATCATTGACGAATGTCGTATTGATAACGGGACTGTTTCGGAACGGTTTCGGCAAGAAACGGTTCGCAATCGACAAGATCCAGATGCAATCTGGACTCAATCGGCAGAAAAACAGCTATGAAAAATTACTCCAGATCATTCCCGTTCAACAGGACACCGTACCGAAAACACAAAACATTGTTCGGAATTCGATCCGATACAGCAGAATCTTTCGCGACATAGCCACGATTGTAATCCGACTAGACAAAATCGGCTGAGTTGCCCCGAATGTAACGGGACGCACCTAACTGTCGGGGTGCTTTGCCGAACTATTCGGACCCTTCCCGACCCGTAGGAATCTGATACGAACTAAAACGACTGCGTTCAGACAATGATAGGACATTCCAGATAATTGAGGATACTTATCCGACTTTTTAACTTTTCGTGTCGTATTGCTGTCTGATATCAAACGGGAGCAATAATCGGCAATGTGTGAACCCCGCATTACGAAGTTAAAAAGCATCGAGGACCACAATTCCCAAAATTAATCGATCAAGAGTTAGTGAAAAGAAAAATTGTAAACAGAAAGTCCCTAATCAAAAGACAAAATCAAAAGATCAAACGCATCAAACAAATTGCTAATAACGATCACATTCCTGTCTTGGTACGGTCACTTTCTACATCGAAATGGTTGATTAAACCTCGTTTCTAAACCTCTCACTAGTACGACAATCGCATAAAATTCCATCATATTGATAACGATATATGAAAAAAAAAAGACACACAGACATAAAAGGTAAAAATGTCAAAATAGGGTATATCACTAAACATTGTGTGATAATCTTTTAAAATCACTCTAAAAACAAACAAATATGTAACACACGAACACAAAATGGCATAAAGTCAAATCACAGCAAAAATAAAAGATGAAAGTACAAAAATTACCAATTCAGAGGATAGAGTTACGAAATTATAGGGGAGAAAATCCTCTATGCTCTAATTGTACAGACAAAAGTTAATTAAGGTATATTAACAAGTGTTCCTAATTCAAATTTCATGAACAACAAATTTAAATATACGGTAATGGTTTTTATGTAGTTAAAAGCCGTGCAGTAACCAACAGTTTTCAATTTGCTCGTCATTTGGTCTCATTAGTAATCTTATCGTATGTTATATTTACAGTTCGTCATTCACGATGGTAATGTGTTTGAGACGTTACCAATCTCGAATAAAAATATCGGACTTGTGTAACTTTAAATGCCCTTTATACCTAGTGTTAACCATTCAAATGGTAAATGCTAAAATTGACACCACTTTAGATGTCAAGTTGTACTGCCAATACTTCCTAGTGAAATTAATTGGTTCAGATCACTTATTTGTTGATAAAATGTATCAACATTCATCAAACATGAAATTGGGTTAGTCTTCTCTGAATAATTTGTCGATTTGTAGCATCTGATATATTCGTTTGTAAATTTTAATTACATTTTCATATCAAAAGAGAGAAAATGTATCGGATAAATAACAGATAGAAAGTACCAAAGTTATTGCGTATAAATGTATCTATAATACTAAGATAACGAGGTCAAATTTATAACGTTAGTCGTCATGACGTATCAAAGAATGCACCAAATTTCAGACAAATAAAGGACAATGCTATTCATAATAAAATTACACCTTTACAAGCGCTTTTGATTTTCAAAAATGATTAACAAGATCCTGGTCGAATTAAAATCCAATACCAATACAAGAAGTATATTTGTCATGTGTAGTTTCCAGTTGCATTTATGTTCTGTATCCTCATTCTTTTAAAGGAGTACCACCGTGACGTTTAATGTAAAGGATGACATACTATTTCGGTACATATTTTTTTTCTCGCCGTGATTGGTCTTACAATCAAAAAATTAAAGTTTACCTTCTACAAAAACAATAATAACAATGATTGAAAACATGCGGATACACACTTACCCGATTCACTCCTCGAAAGATATAACAAAAACTGAGAAAAAAACCTACAACCCCCTAAAAACATAAAAAAGAACCCCTTAAAATAGTTCTTATTAAAGTATACAAAATAAGGGATATGATTGTAGTATATTCCTCTGATGCATGGCAATTTCGGACATTGAGTTTGAGTTTCTACCAGTACTCTTTGTCCGCAAAAGGTGTAATACCACTACTGCTTTTCCCCTATTAGTCTTTGTTAAATTGGCATTTAAAAAAAAATGTGCAGTATTTACCTTTATTTAAATCAAAGAAATACTTTGCATGAATAAAGTTTAATCCTTTCCAGTGCTACAGTCAAAAATTTACACTACATGTAATTGCATATAAGAAAGTAACCATAATTATTGGCATCACTGGAAGTAAACAACCCAATTTTTACACTGTTATTTACTGGTTACCTGCTTTGCTAACTACATAATCTTAACCTTCCAAAATTTGCATAAGACCATCAAATAAAAAAAGAATGATGACCCAACATACATGTTTATTACTCAGCAAAATGTAAATGCATTGAAATGCAGGGTTAATTTCCTACAACTGTCAAGTTCAAGAGAATATTTTTTTAGACCTACTTTCGTATACAACCGTATGTGACGTACCATGATGAGGTGGTATTACCCCTAAAGATTCGGAATGTTGTATTTGGAATACTCAGCTATTTTCACCTCACAGCTATATCTTGAGTATAACATTAATTTTGCGCATAATAATTAAGATTTCAAGCACAGAGCTTATTATAAGGTCTATAAGTTACGATATCATATATAACTGGTTTGACAGTAAGAATAAGAAATTCCGACAACTAAACAGAAATGCTAATTAGAAATATGTTTTGCTTAAAAACTTAGAAACAATACGTTCAATGATACTATACGTCCGAAGCGCTTTTATGGAGTTACCTACATCAGGAACCCTCAAAACCAAACATTTGAAATCCGAAGACGTATAGGTACCGAAAACCTTTGAAGAGCTCTATGACATAGACACCTAAATTAAATAGCCAAATTCATATAAAGTCAACTTTGCCTGAGGAAGTTGAAACTTTAGTTTCTGAATAATTTAAAAATTATGAATTTATAAATTACACATAAGTATTTATTTTATGTTCTCTCCACAGTTTTTTTTTTACTTATTAGACCAAATGCAAATCATTTAAAAATAATGTAAATCAATAAAGCAAGTCGGGAATATCTTTAATGTATACATATACTTGTACTAAGTAGTTGCATTAATAAAACCAAGCGTTGTGCAATGTACGAATATCAAAACTTGTAATGTATTATTCATATAAGATTTAAAAACCTTGTAAACTTTTGTTTTAATATGTAAGAACGATTGGGTATAAGATAATCACGTGAATTTTCATCGCGAAATTCCCACCTTATGTAGCTAAAGAGTATCTTCTGATGATATGTGCAGACTTTTTATCACAGGAACCATGAACGGATTTCATTCACTTTTTGTGTTGCCAATTTTGTTTGTGGCATCTGCTAATGGATGTTGTTGGACACATGGTGGGTGTTTTTATACGTATACCTGTTGTGCCACTTATTCTTCTGGTAAGAACTTTATGCATTTTGTTTATATAAGACAAAATAATATTTAAAATATTTTCACATTATGTTAATAAAAAATTAAACAGGTTTACTTTCATGTGCATGATGTGTTTTACCAAAAACGTTTGACTTTTTTTAACGATTTTATTTGTATGGATCGATTTTTATTTGTTTGGGTGTCAATCATTTAATTTCGTGTTTAATATATGAAGAACGAGAATTTTTTTATATTATAGGAAGGCTCTTCAAAGATTTGGTGGGGCGGGATTACATGTACAAAAGATGTAAGGGCACAAAGACCCATTTTTGGCACAAGAAAACAAAGTTATTATATTTTTGAAACTAAAAATTATAAATAAATAACATAAGATACTATTTATTTTATTATATGCATTATTTTCATGTGAACAAAGAAAACTGCTAATAATATGCATTTTCCCGTACATATTTCTTTTGGGGAAATACCGTGCGCAGGGAAGTGCAACACAATTACTTAAAAGATGCTTTAGTATAAACATTGAACATTGACATTATATAACCAATTATAAAGTTGCTTTTTCAATCTTATCCATACTTTAAAGTCGACATAAAACAAAGGGAAAGCAAGTTATTCTACTAAACATTTTGTCATGGTTTGTTGCCATTTTAACTTGTTGAATGAAAAATTTGATTTTAAGTTTTGAAAACCATTTAGGTTATTGTAAGTTTGACAGAGTAAAGATTATGTATCAACACTTTTCAATTATTACCAATATTTGGGTCAAAACAATGTACTTTACATTATGCTAGAAAATAAGGATAATATGTTAAATTTGGACATGGAAACTAATCCCTAAAATAAGCTTGCGATGGGGTTTCAACACACAGAGAAATTGGCTAATATCCAATGTGTCCTCCATAGACCTTAATTTAAATACTTAAGGAGCCTCGATAATATACTAAAAATACTGTTTCATAACAAAACATATTTTCATAAATCAAAATTTTATTAATTATTCAATGTTGCTGTTGAAAGCATTCTTATGAAATTTGCAAAGTTGACTTGATTTTGATTAATTGTGGTTCGATGGACACCGCTAACTTAATAAACCATTTTTAGCTTCGGCTATTGTCTGTTCTTTGGTTGGGTTGTTGTCTCTTTGACACATTTCCAATGTGCACTCTCAATTTTATTACTTATAACATAACTTTGTTTAGTTAATCATGGTCTTGGTTTAAAATTTTGTAAATGGTCCAGGTGGTAAATGAATTCAGCAGAAAATTATGGCAAGAGTTTCTATATTGAGTGTTCTTCGATGCTGTTTGTTTTTTAGGGAGGGGTGGGATGTCTCTTTTTCTGTATTTTAAATATTTTCAGACATTTTTCTGTGAACTGAAATTGTATCCCTAATCTCTATTTCTTATACTGTTAGCGCCCTATTATTTCTCTTTTTTGATAGTAAGCTTTAAGAATAATCAAAACACGCCATCAATATATTTCTTTTACACTTGAATGCTATTTATTTTATCTTTTTAAATAGTCATCTTTAACATGTAAACCGGATATCGAATATACAATAATTAATTTCGTGTGACTATACTTCCTTGTTTGTGTATACATCCAAAATTAATTTATAAGTTTCCAAAATTAAAAAAAAATATGATAAAGAAAAAAGAAATATGCACTCTTCTGGCCCTCGAACACAGTTATTTCGTAGAACATTTCTTTTAGAGGAAAACACGCTTTATAAAAAAAATATTCAAAAAAGGTTTTTCAGTGTAGTGTACTCCTTTTGTGACAAATTATGTTACAGAAAAAGTATATCGGCTCTAAGTCAAAAATGGATAATCTTATATTACGAGTTGGTTGACCGTTAACTTATGGAAAAACCGTTTCACAAATGATATCGGACATGTTCTTTACATCGTAACTACAATCCCTTTCCCTTTTATGAATGTGACCTACCAAATTAGAATATTTACTGGATTTGATATAACATGAAAAAACACGACGGGTGCCACATGTGGAACACGATCTGTTTACAAATCCGGGGCACCTGAGATCAGCCCAGGTTCTGGTGGGGTTTGTGTTGCTTATTCTTTACTGTCTATGTTGTCTTATGTGTTCTATAATTTTCTTTTCGTCTTTTTCATTTTTAGCCATGGCGTTGTCAGTTTATTTTCGATCTACGAGTTTTACTGTCTCTTAGGTATCTTTCGTCCCTCTTTTTTTAAGGAAGTATGTAATTCAGATATAAACACATAAATATACGGTACATCTAGAAAGTTACAGTATGTATGCTTATTTTATGTATTTTTTTGCATATCATTATTTCATATCAATTTAAAGTTTAACTATCTCATAACAGACTCTTTCATCCGAATCAGATCCTTTAAGCACATGTTTATATGGTTTATGTATGCTATGTGTATTTGTTTTCAGTAATGATGTTTTTTTACTTAAGGTGGTACATAACACTAAATGGAGATAACTCTGTAAAATCAGCATACCGTTTTAATGACGTTGTGTCGTTAAGGGAATATTAGGCATCTCAATGATCAAAATAAGTGTTTGTCAAACTGCTTTATAACCAGCGTAATTTTTCTGATTAAACACTTGATTAAAATTTTTCGAAATTTTTATATTTTTGTCAAATGGTCAAAGTAAATCAAAATTAAAGAAAATTAAACGAGCCAAATTAATTTTCGTTAAGGTGTTGGGTACCGCCTTAATGAGATAAACTAAGATAAATATGTATAGTTTACTGAAGTGTTACATATTGATCTTTAATAAACCGATATCTTTAGTAAACAAACAGAAAGGACATATCTTATAAAAAAAAGTTAATTGGTGTCCAGTATAAGCCGAATAAAACTAAATGATTTGTATTTGTAATTTAAGATATAAATAGTTTTTTAAAATTTTAATTTTAAAAAAGTAGCGCATTAACACATAACGTAAAGTTAACTTTTACAAATCTTCAGGATTATATCTTGGAAATGATGACGTAAAGCTCTTACCGTGAACACTAATAATTTATTGACGAAGAATATAATTGCGTTAGTACACTACTAACGGTGTATTGAAACAAGCCCCGCCTACTTAATAACATCATATGGAATATACATGGTCTCCGAGCGGTAGAAATATAAAGGAGGTTAAATAAATGAATTTACAGTGATTTTAAGGTCATATCGTTTACACAATCTTCAACAGGCCAGAACTATTTTTGATTATATAAATGAAGATGTGGTATGATTGCAAATGAGACAACTCTCAACAACAGACCAGAATAAAACAGAAATTAACAACTATATGTCACTGTAGGGCCTTTAGCAATGGGCAAAGCCGATATAAAAAGCGCCAAAATGACAATGTATAACAATTCAAACGAAAAAACTGTTATAACGGCGTAATGTATGTACAACAAATGAATGAAAATCAAATATGTGACACATAAACAAACGACAACCACTGAAGTACAGGCTCCTGACATAGGTACAAACATACAGAAAGGGGCGATAGGGATAAATACGTTAGTGGGATCCCAACCCTACCCTAACCTGGAACAGTAGTATTAATCGTACACCATAAGAACGAACTATAAAAATCAGTTGAAAAAGACTTTACTCATCAGTTGAATGTTATCTATCAATCCAACAATAAGATTTAACTGTATGGGCATTAAAATATTCGAAAGGAAAAAGTCCATATTGTGAGAGGGTCATATTTGAGAACACGATGTATGTAATACTTACGTTTAAAGTATCCCTCCAGGTGAAGAATAGGTATTTGTCGGAAGCCATTTTTTCAATGAAACTGATCACGATTATTTCACGTGTTTTGCGACAGTTTTTGAATATTTTGAAATCGTTTTGGCAAACTCCTATGAAAATGATTTTGATTCAAATTAATTATATTTTGATTTCTTTGTTTAGAATTTTACTCAATTTTTATTTGCAACATACAATTCATATCATTATAGGTCCCAATGCAATTGTTCTAGACTGGAACAGAATCTACTTAATAAATATGAACGATAGTACAGTGACGAAACTATTGATTGACATCCCGAGGCAGAGTAGCGAAAGTTTTCAAATAGACTACCATCAAACAAAATCCTACATTTATTGGGTGGATCCGTTTTACGGAACTATGCATAGGTAAATACAATTTATGTAATCATACAGATCATTTATGTAATAGAAACATTGTCAAAGTTTTGAATAAAATATAATTGCCTTTGTAGATATCAAAGAGAAAAGAAAGGATTTGATACAACATTCAATGCTAAGGAAATGCTAACTGATAATCAGTTGATTGACATTCTTTCGAACATTGATTACTAGTACCACTTTCACTTGAAGAAGAAAAAAATCGAAAAAGAAAGTTCTGAACAAAATGTTGAATTATATAACATGACACAAACATTAACAACTATAGGTCACCGTACGGCCTTCAACACTGAGCAATGCCCATAGCGCATAGTAAGCTATAAAAGGCCCCGATATGACAATGTAAAACAATTCAAACGAGAAAACTAACGGCCTTTTTTATGTAAAAAACGAAAAACAATTATGTAACATACAATCTCATTAAAATCCGATGTTCTGATACGCTACCCTCCACTGTTTATGTAACATACAATCTCATTAAAATCCGATGTTCTGATACGCTACCCTCCACTGTTAGTTAGTGGAGGGTAGCGTATCAGAACATCGGATTTTAATGAGATTGTGTAACATATAAACAAACGACAAGCACTGAATTACAGGCTGTCTTTTTCAACTGATATGTATAGTTCGTTCTTATGTTGTCCTGTTACACCGCTGTCCCAGCTTATGGCGAGATTTGGGATTCTGATCACATTTTTAACCCCAAAACGTTCTGTATGTATGTGCCTGTCCGAAGTCAGGAGCCTGTAATTCAGTGGTTGTCATTTGTTGATTTGTTATATATATGTTTTGTTTTTGTGTACTATTATCTGTCTGTTTGTATTTTTTTGTAACCATGGCGTTGTCATTTTATTTTCGATTTATGCGGTTGACTGTCCCTAGGGTATCTTTCATCCATCATTCAAAAGAGACGATCCAGCTGATCTACAAATTTCTCTTCTTATATTTGTAGAACCAATATGTACATGTATCATTAACGTGAAAACAGTTTTTTATTTTTTTTATCGTTACCGTTAATCAGTAGCAAGACTTGATGTGTTGCCTTCAGAAGTGGTACGAATTGGGTTTCAAACTGGTCCGAGTTGTCTTCAAAAGATGTCAAAGTTGTCTTTAAAAGTGGTTTTATTCGCCATAAGATAGACTCGAGTTGTCTTTATACGACTCGATATTTGTCCAAGTTGTCTTTGGTTTGTAACCCGGATTTTTTTTCTATCGATTTATGAGTTTCGAACAGTGGTATACTACTGTTCCCTTTATTTCTCATGTATTCATGGTTTCTACATAAATGACAAATATTCTTTATTTTTTTATTTCTAAAGCAATTTCATGTTAATTAGCATGGTTAGTCTGATCAGTGCTATTATGACCGGTTTGTTGGTCATCTCTGTCATATAAATTAGTTTCAGGGGAAACTAGCGGCAGCTCAGATAAAGTCAATGTCGCTGGAAAGTTTTTATATTTATTTATTATCCATATAACTCAAACATTAAAACATAACTGGATAACAACATAAAAACAAATATAAAATACAAATAAAAATGACTGATTCTGATTAAAAACAGCTATATATACTTTAAACATTGCGCAGTATAGGCACTAGTATGTGGTTGTTGTTTGAGCTTTCTACTTGTTTGACTATAATAAACATCAAGATATCAAAACTTATAATGTTCTGATTTTGAACAGATAGTTGACAGATACGTTGGGTTAGTCAATGTATTTATATAATTCAGAGAAAATCGAAATATTCCTGGAAAAACTTGACATTTTAACTTTTTTTTTATAGCGTCCTTGTATGTTGTATGATAGTACAATAAAGTGTGACTTTTAACAATTGCCTTCTCACAAGGCATTGAAAAATGGGCTAGTAGCACAATTTTCATTCGCACATTTTGCAATGCATTGCATCTCATCTATGTCAAACAACATTTTAATCAAGTATCAAGGGACAGAATAAAATTAAGACGTTTACTCAATGTTTAATTTTCAGAACATGTTATCCATGTTACGATAATGAAAGGATGATCGAGGAAATAATACCAAAATCGTCACTTTATCATCCAATAAGTTTTGCCATAGACTCCAACAACGACCATATTTACTGGTCTGACAGCAGCTATAATGCAGTTATCCGCTCAAATCTTGATGGCTTAAACGGAACTGTCATTATAAACGGTAGTTTTGGAGTTGGACATCTAACTATAGATCAAAAGAATAGGTGAGTATTTTTATTAACTATTCATATAATAATTATTTGAAACATGCTGGTTTTAAGTGAAATTGCTTGGTACGTTGATGACAATCACAGAATTAAAATGTTTTATGCCAATTGCACACTTTGTCTACAAAAGACTTATCCTTAATGCCAGAATGAACGAGTCAATTAAAACTCGACATTTAGAAAAATTCCGAAAGGTTTTGTCAAATACAGCAAATCTATTCCTGTTGCAGAAATCCTTACTATTTCTGAAAATTTAAATTAACATAATCATTAGTATTTAAATGAGGCAGTGGTATAATTTCCAATGTGACAACTCTATTGATCTCACAAGAGACAAAAATGAAACTATAGGTCATCATACGGTGTTCAACAATGAGAAAAGCAGATACAGCATGTTCAGCTGTAAAAGGCACCGAAATGACAAATGTAGAACAAATAGATTATGACCATGTCAATGATATGTAAACACAGACGTGCTGACTGCTGAGCTGGCAATAAACTTGGGAGAAACCACCAAATCATTGGCATCAATTTTAAAAAGTGGTTGTAAATAAACTCTTGGATTATGATGAAGGAGAAATTTTTGATGGCTGACCAAAAACTTGTTTTTTATGCAATATAACCGGAGGTGTTTTAACTAACTAACTTCTAAAGTCATTTAAAAACTGTAGAAATTAACATATTTCAAGCTTACTAGCTACTAAATTAGTAGCTCATAATGAACGTCAATAATACACTTTACTGTATTTATTTGTTATCAAATATGTATAATCATCTGATTTGTTAGTCCCCTTATGTAGAGAAATGACAGAGAAATAGACCATAGTCGATTTAAAATGTATTTCTAAGTAAACTGGTCAAAGCATAACAAAAATTTGAATAACTACAGAATGCCTTGTCAACACCATTTTTATTTGTAATGAGGTTGTTTTTTTTTTGGTTATTTTAGTTTGATTTACTTTATGGACGATGAAGTAGGATCAATAGAAAGGTGTACTTTAGATGGAGATGATCAAGTGACAGTTATCAGCGACTCTGTTATGACGAAAAAGTCACGAATATCACTGGGTGAATTTTCAATAAATACACTACACATGTATTATTTACACTTGTTTAAGTATACACATTTTTTCTTCGCTCCTGATTTTGAAGCGACTATCCCCTTCGATCTTAGATTACAAATACATTTTTAACAGCCCACATAACAGCACGTCGCTTGTCGAATTGGAAATGGATTAGTTTAACCCGCATTATAGTTTGTAATATGCCTTTCCGGAGAGTACTAGTAAGCTATTTTCTTATACTGACAGATGACAAGTGATCCTTCTAGAGTGTGGACGACTTATTACATTTGCAAAACATGCATGTCGCGATCAATTGGATGAGTGAAACGTACGTAGTTGAAATAAAAGCTGCGTCAAAATGAAATCGACCTGATGCATAAGATTATCAATATATGTTTAAATAAACCCCGCCACATTATTTATGTATGTGCCTGTCCCAAGTCAGGAGCCTGTAATTCATTGGTTGTCGTTTGTTTATGTAATACGTATTTGTTTTTCGTTAATTGTTTTACCCTTAATAAGGCCGTCAGTTTTCTCGTTTGAATTGTTTTACATTGTCTTATCGGGGCCTTTTATAGCTGACTATGTGGTATGGACTTTGTTCAATGTTGAAGGCCGTACGGTGACCTTGAGTTGTGAATGTTTGTGTCATTTTGGTCTTTTGTGGACAGTTGTCTCATTGACAATCATACAAAATCTTCTTTTTTTATATACTAGCTATTTCTGGTCGAACAAAATCACTCCGAAAAGTATGTAACTTCTTTAAAATTTAATTAGATTGTTATTACAACCCTTTTAATCAGAACAAAACTAACAGAAGAATTTTCTTCCGATATTGATTGTTCCAAATTGACGTAAACATTTACTCGCATAAGGTCAGTTCAAATTATAAACTATATTCCTACCGTAAATCAAACATTTGTATAGAATAAGACAACAGGTTAAACAAATCTGTTATATGCTATATACTCGGACTATTTTCCCTTATTCTCATACTTAACTCCCCACACGACATTGCTGAATCAATTTGCCTGCAATTCAATATTTTCTTCAACGGTCGGTCCTTGAATCTCTGTCCGATGTTTATTTATCATCAATGATATCCTCTTATCTAGTTTGGTAGTTCTTGGCTTCACTTATATAGTAGATTTAAATAACAATATTTTCATTTGATTTTGAAATGCAGTTTTACTCTCAGCTTATCTTACATTAAGCTCAAGGTTTAAAAGAATTTAGGATGCAAAATTCAGAAAGGTCCCACAACTCACAGCTGAGGAACTTAATTCACGGAGAAAACAATCCTTAGTATTAAAAAAATTCAAACTTTTAGAAAGAGTTCTAGTCATAATTATAGGCGTATCGATGATAAGTCCTGTGTCAACACAGACGTGCTGATAAAAATATTTCTCTAATTCTTCGTCAATTTATCCCTTTCTGCACCGATTGCATAAAAAAATTTAATCAACGTGTGGTTCGTTTGATCTCAGTACTACATTGGTTAAAATCCGATTGTGACGTCGAATTTCTTGCTTTCCTTTGAATTTCCTATTGTGACGGCATGAAAAAAGGCGACCATGCCTGACGACGTCACATAAAAAAAAACACATCTTTTTGCAGATTATTCGAAAAAAAGGAATAAGGTTGTCTGCATAATGTTAGAAAATCATTAGAGAAACAGATTCCACCTCCAAATCTCGGGTAATACGATATTTTTCCACTCTCGACATTTAAATTATCAATTTTAAAGTCCTTTCCGTGGCGGCTCGGACTACAAATTTGAAATTTAACTGTCTCGAGTGGATAAATATCGTATTACACTCGATGCAGTGGTATAATCTATAAATATATTTAAACAGGACTAACGCATATCATCAGATTATGTTAAAACAAAATATGGACAGAAGCACTTTTAAACAGTTATATTATCATAAATTACTATTAAGAATAAAAGTATGAGCTTAAAGCAAATTTGAAAATATGAAAAATTTGCAACTATGAAACATGTACATTGATATGGCTAAAAGATTAACGTGTGACGGTTAGAATGAAAATCAGATATGTTGTTTTGATTGATTGCAAATAAGTATAACACACAAACAGTTTGTTACGAGCTTTATGACAGTTTATGCATAGATATCTATCTCTCAAAACTATATTGACATCAGCTTTGCCACGGTTTATTGTATTTAAAACAGTTGATCGGCCAGTTCATTAACTATTTCACGTATGTGATCACCATTAATTGCAATACGTTCTTATTTAGATGTTTATTATTGCATGATTTACATTTCAATTAAAAACATTTCTTTTGTAGATTTTGATGGCGGGAGAATTCTCTGGTCAGTACGAAACGTGATAAGGTCTGCATTTTTTAACGGAAGTGACGTGCAGGAAATTAAAGGATATGGCTACAGTTACTCTTGGTATTCAATAAATGGCCTTGCTGTTCACAATGACAATCTGTACTATACAGATAACTGGGGTAGATATGTAAATAAAGTTGATAGATCTGGAAGTAATTTCGCTAGAGCAGCTCGTGTACATAATAGGATAAACGACTTGAAAATCTATCATGGTAGAGGTAAATATAAAAACGGGAAAAAATAAAGAACTCCCTGTAATTTTCTATTATCTTTGTTCTAAATATGATGATTTAACGAGTGTGTCATAAACACAAAAATCCGCATCAATAGCATATCAGAGATTATATGAAATAAAATTTACTTCATGTATAGCCAATAAAAGCTTTATTATATAACAGCATAACTCTTTTTTTAAATGATGAATATGCTTTATTGTAACAAATTGCCTAGTACAACATGTATGAATAAAAGTATACAAAATGGTATATTCACAGCACGGCATTTTTAAATCAAAATCAAAAACAACAAACGAATATATAACGGTGCAATAAAATTTAACATTAATAAGCATACTAGCAATGGAATCTTCGATCTTGGAATATCTACTTATGATGTTCAAAATCAAAATTGGTAAACCATAATCCGCCAATTAACTCTTTTTAATGAATGATATTTTTTTCCTGTATATTTACTCGGTCACTGCTACATTCGTCATATTTAGAACAAAAAACGATACTTTTTTAAGGTAAAAAATCAACAATTAAGAGAACACAAAATAATGAACGTGTTAAAATATTTTATTCAAAGGATGTGTCTAGAAATTAAATGAATCTAAGATAGGTGAATTATTATATCATTAACTTCCTTTGTTTTGCTTGAACATGTTCAAGTCAGAAGTTGTGATGAATAACTTAAAAATCTAAATCACAAATGTATGTTATTGTAAATTACTAATTTATGTAATAACTATTTGTTGTGATATGATAGTTTTTACAGCTAAGTTAACTAAACAGCAAACCAAAAACAAGCTATAAAAACAGGAACACATTTTAATAAGTTAACGTTTAAGGCCTCTCAAAAAAATCACTTGATGGAAAATGTTTCTATAAATACGTCGTTCATATTCACGTGATGTCGAAATCATTGTACAATTCTGTTGTTGCTGTTCAGAAAATACATTATGTACAAATGTTAACAGAATGCAAACATATATAAGATATGTGTTGTGGGTTTATTACCAATGAGACACCTTTTCAAGAATGGTGAGAGAACGATGATGTAAAAAAACAAACTCTATGTAGCTATACGGTTATTAGCAATGAATCAAATTCCATATCATAAGGGTAGTTTATAAGGGTACTAAATTATAATCCTGGTACCTTTGATACCTATTTACACCACTGGGTCGATGCCACTGCTGGTGGACGTATTGTCCCCGAGGGTATCACCAGCCCAGTAGTCAACAATTCGGTGTTGACATAAATATAAATAATGTGGTCATTTTTATAAATTTCCTGTATAAAAAAACTTTGAACTTTTTGAAAAACTAGGGATTTTCTTATCCCAGGCATAGATTACCTTAGACGTATTTGGCACAACTTTTTTGGAATTTTGGATCCTCAATGCTCTTCAACTTTGTACTTAATTGGGTTTATAAATATTTTTGATTTGAGCGTCACTGATAAGTCTTATGTAGACGAAACGCGCGTCTGGCGTACTATAAATTATAATCATGGTACCTTTGATTACTATAATCAGGGACTTGAATGACACAATTCACACAAAAAAAATAATTGCAACGTCCCGATTTATGCTAAAATCATTATACGAAAAAACAAAGACGGCCAATAGCTTGAAAATATCTACTAGACTACAGGCTAGTGACATGTGCTAACAAACAGTAAGCAAAATCTTAACCGTATTGTAAGATTGAAAGCGTCGACAAGATAAATTCGAAATCAAAATGATGAATAGTTCAATTGAAAACATTAACGAACTTTATCATGACAAAACATTAGACATAAAAAAAAAAGCAGCAACCAAGTACAACTTACCTAATCAATAACCATCAAAATAACGTGTGACAATAACAGAAAAAGCATACTAATACTTTTAAAAATTACTTTGAAAGTTCTTGACCCATCAAGTTTGTTTGACCCACAAAAAAAATTAAACTTACAAAAGGGAAATAGGAAAAAACCAAAGTATATTTGTATAGGTAAAAAGTTGTATTAATGCAATTCTTACATATCTCTCATTAAAACTTAATTTTAATTTGTACATGTTCTGCTATTATATCTTTACAGCAAACATATTGAATAAATCAATCCAATTTCTTTATAGTTATAAAGGACCCATGTGTTACGCACACAAGATTAGAGAATGCCGAAAAACGTTCAACTGGATTTTTAGCTGATTGGACATCAGAAGAATCAATTAGTGACGACATGTTGAAAGAAGGCTGGTATAGAATTTTCAGTGAAAATGGTGATGATATGCCTACCACACAGCTGCCTGGAACAAAGTTTTGTGGAACAGCAAACCCCTTTTGGTTGAATGGTACAAAATAAAACTATTTTAATGTACCAATTTCTATCGAAAGTTGATTAAAATTTTACTTTTTGTTAAGCCTCTGATTTTTCAGTCGATTAAAAAATAAACAATTTAAAAACACGCGATTTCAAATTAAGGCTGGTTATTCAAATAAAGCATACAATCAAATCCATTCCAAGTGCAACAGGTTTTAACTCACAGATTTATGTTGTCTTTGCTATTAGAAATTTGAGAAAAACAAAAACATTTTAAAGAAGCTTGACTATGCAATTCTACGTAATTGAAAGTTGTAACTTGTACATGCAAAGTTAAATCGGAAATACATCTTTTGCGAATTTAAACTTCATGTACTGCTACATTTATACTGCTTATGCAGCCAATATGTGAGTTTTATTTTCGTTCCAGATGAGAATTTAGCAATATCAAAAATATAAATAGACGCCAAAAATTGGTATGATCATGAAAAATTGATAGTAGTTTGAAATCCTTTGAATCTTATTTCCGGAATATATTACCGCTATTTGATTAAGGTCGTATTAATTTTTGTGTCCATATTGTAGGGACTTTGCCAACGTTTAAGGACGGAAATATGACTGTACAAGTGTGCATGCAGACGAGCCAAAATATTTGCGAAGAGTCAGTTAATATTATGATAAGGAACTGCGACGGTTACAATGTATATTATCTGCTACCAACACCCGCGAATTCAGCATATTGTTTCGGTAATGTATTTGATTCTAACGGCGGGAGAAAACCAAAAACTTGTGTTTATAATTTATTGGTTATAGAAAAGTCTTTGTCAGAAGTAACATTTAATTAATAATGATTCACTAGTCGTTTATTTGTAAAGGACATTCAATTTGATAAAAATCTGAGAAATGAAGCCGAAAATAGAGCCGAGTTTTATTATAGTGTCTTTGCAGTTGTGTGGCGTCTTGAAAATAAGTCAGAAATTGTTCAGATGAAGAACACGAAGGTATTGTTTTAATTCCTGGGGTTCTATTGATTACTGTGCATCAGATGTTTTAAACTTTGTTACATTTTGCATTCGTTGTTGTTAACTTCTGTTAGTCTGAACATCGATTTATTAATAGCTTCTTTTAAAGCGCCATCATTTAACGACGGTTTAAAAAAAAGAGCAAAGCAAAACAAAATTCAACGCGGCATGAACATGTCAGATTGATGGAAGCATAATGGATGTGTTTTGTTTTACAAAATTTGTTTTATTTTGATATAAGAGTAAATTAAAAGTTTGAGAAAAATATCTGAAAATTTAGCTCCAGCACAAGTTCTTATGCATTTTTTAGTATTTATCTGAATATATTCACCCTTGGTGGTTTCGGAGAGTCTTCTGTTCGATCTATGGAATTGTCAAACCTGAGACATCACTGTTAATTCCTGCTTCTATTTTAAGCATACGGTATTATTGTCTCAGATTAATGACAGGTCTTCTTGCAAACCGCTGCCTTGTTAGCTGATGCTTGACACACACACAGTACGTTCAATAGTTAATAATATATAATTGACATGAACATACATTTATTATTTGCTGCTGGACGTTTAGCAATAATAAGCCTATTTCGTTTTCTTGATAAATCATTGTTTTAATCGGATTTATAATCTGTCTGTAGGAAGTGGACCGGTGCACTGTCCAGGTACTATGTCTTCAGAAACGGAATATTATCCAGGCTGTAGTTGTAAGTTATACATAACTCGATAAAGTTGTATAAAACCAACCTGTTGCACCTCACTACAATTCTTTTGTTGACATTTCTTACATACAATTTCATTTTGAAATTTCTTGCGCACCAAATGACACTTAAATTTTTTTCAAATAAATAGATGAAAATACATGATCAACTAAAATATCTGCATGTGATTTTGTGTTTCTATTTAAAATCAATAACATATGTTCTATATGTTCAAAGTAAACACTGGTCATAAAAAGTTGATTTCTGATAACGCTTTAGCAATATTGTTTATATTGAAATTTGCTTTTTATCGTTTTTCTTCAGTTATATGATACATTTATGAATGAATCATCAATACATCAAATACCAAAGCAAACCCCAAAATTTGAAATATTTGTTGAATGTTAAAAATTTGGTTGGAAATCAATTTTATCAAAACATGGTTTAATCATTGTTTACATTCACACGATTAATGATATTGAATAGATTCAACACACCATGCAGTTTTGTGAGTTTAAACATGTATTTTTTTCATTTAAAAGATATTTGATGACTGAGAGACATTAAGCAACAAGTGATAGGCTTATCTTAGCAAATAGACAAAGGTCTCAGTGGGAAAACACAGTAAACAATAGCTAGTATTATATTTATTCAATTTGACAATACATGTAGAAATGACAAAAGTTTAAATCGACTACCTGAATCTGTGGTAAATTTCATTTGGTCTGTAATAAAATATGATTTGTTTGCTTCTAAAAATATCATGTCGTCCAAGGCAGTTGTTTTTATGATTTTTAAAACCCGTGTATTACTTTTTTTTCTAAATTTACATGTATTTGTTTGCAATATCAAAGCCAGTTGTGTTAATTACAGTTGCGCTTAATGTGTCTATTACAAAGACAACATTAATAAATTAAGTTATTCTTTACAATAATGTTTCTGATACATGCAACTGTTCTCAATACTAAGTACTCAATCTATGCGATTCAGATTGTTCTTATTCTTATGTTTTGTAAGAACCTGCCTTTTATTCTTTTTGTTTTTATTTTTTGACATACCTTTGAATATAAACTTGATCATTTTGAATAGAGCTTTACTGCTCGATCTAACGTAGTCCAAAAGAGCTCTTAGAATTCAATTATAATTCTGGTATCTTTAATAACTTTTAAATTCTCAATAACAACACCGCTGTACAAAGACCACAGCAAGTGACACCAATTAGCCTTGTAGTGGCCTTTTTATTAATCCTACATATTTTTACGTATTTAGCTAATTATCCAACAGACACCGTACATGTGGAGGTTGAAGCTCTTTTAACAGAAGGCGAAATTATTCCAATACCATTCGTAGATCCAACGCCTAGCTTAATTCCCATTTTTAAGTGTCAATTTGAAGACCAGTCCAGCGGTTCTTATGCCTACGACGTTTACTGGTTGATATGTGGAAATGTAATCAAATACAACACTAACTTGTTGTTCAAAGATATTGAAGATGCCACTAATCTCAAGGAAACGGATTGGCATGATAAATACAAGATGAATATGGAGGTATGGTTTGTTTTGCTTTTGTTTTTGAGAAGCTCATAAAATAGAAATTAGATTATCTATTTTAGATGCAAGAAATTGTAACTATGTACATTATAAATTTGTACAGATAATAACAGACAGTTCCAAGTGGTGAAGAAGAAATCATCCCTTAGGAAAATTTTACAGACGCCATCCCGAATTGGTTGACCATTATGTAAAAACCGTTTCACAGATGATATCGGTTTTGTTCCTTATGTCGTAACTACAATACTTTCCCTTTTCACGAATGTGACTTACCGAATTAGACTATTTACTGGATTTGTAATAACATACGCAACACTACACGTGCGACATGTATGCAGGATTTGCTTACCCTTCCAGAGCACCTGAGATCAGCCCAAGTGTTAAATGGGGTTCGTGTTGCTGATTTTTTTTTTCTATGTTGTGTCTTCTATACTTTTATTGTCTGTTAGTCTTTTTATTTCAAGCCAAGACGTTGTCAGTATATTTTCAAACTATGCGTTTGACTGTCCCTATTGTATCTTTCGTCCCTCTTTTTCGAAAAACTAATGATTTTCTTATTCCAGGCATAGATTACCTTCAGTTAGCTTTATTTGGCACAACTTTTTGGAAATTTGGATCCTCAATGCTCTTCAACTTTGTACTTGTTTGGCTTTATAAATATTTTGATATGAGCGTCACTGATGAGTCTTATGAAGACGAAACGCGCGTCTGGCGTACTAAATTATAATCCTCGTACTTTTGATAACTATTAGTTAAGTCATGTATGTAAATAAAGAATAAGTGTTAGCTTTCTGATATATCGATATAAAAATTGACATTTAAAGAAACAATACCGCAAAATGTAAAATTGGATACTGTGAGCAGGTTATTAAATGTGTGTAAAGTTCAATAGATTAGAAGATGGCTGTGTAACTTAATTCAGCTAGAGAAAAAAAAACCATCATATTGTCCTATTCTAGCTTCGTTTTCATTTGTTGAAACCACCAATTGCGCATCTTTAGCATATCAATGTCAATGTTGACTTTGTTTAAAATTTCTGAGTATTGAATACTTTATTTCATGTAGATCTCAAACTTATTGAATACATTTTCAAATGCTCGCAAAGTAATGTCAAACGTCCAAAAATACCGTTTAAGAATGCACGTATGGCATTATATTGATAGATTAATCTTGTTGACAAGACATAAAAGGCTTGAAAAATATTGGTTACATTTTGTATAATGCAATTAAAATATTTCTATTTAAAGGTAAAATGCGCTATCAGAATGAGAAATTCTAGAGGGTCAACACCAGGTCCATACCTGTATACCAGTATCTTTCGCGCAGGATTGTATGTAAGCATAAATATAATTTCAAATGTCTGAGAAATCTAAATTTACTAGACAAAACTTGTTGAGAAGATGATTATGTAGATTAATTGTTCATTACAAAATGTTGACTGCATTACTCTAATTCTGTTATATCTACCTATATTGTCTGCTTCATGTGATAGGTACTTAGCTATTTGGCCAAGTAAAATTCATCAATTTTAGCACAAGGCCATGTCTGTTCTAAATAAGGAATATGACAGTAATTTTTCATTCGTTTCATATGTTTGAGCTTTTGATACTTTTTTAATCTCGCATTATTCTTATTTGAATTTTAATGCTCTTCAACTTTGTACTTGATTACCTTTATGACTATTTTGATCTGAGCGTAACTGATAAGTCTTATGTAGAGAAAACGCCCGTCTGGCGTATAAAATAATAATTCTGGTACCTTTGATTACTATTATCATTTATGTTTGCAGCATTGTATGTAATCATTTGTTTTAATTTTAGTCTGATAGAACTCATTTCACAGTAACTGAAGGAGAATCTATCAATATTACCTTTACATCAACAGTTCCTGTGGGATGTATTTCATCACATCCAGTTTTTAGATCTCAGTGTGATCTCAACTTTTACTTATCGCAACCTTCTTATAGCGCGTCAACCTGCATTAATAACGTGATTAAAAGAGATATTGTATTCAAAACTGAATTTTGTGGTATCAAAGTAGGAAATCTTGACTGGATGGACAAGAGAACCGTACAGGTGTATGGATATAATGATGGAATGTATAATATAAACAATAGATATGCATACCTAAGACTATTTACGTCATCTAAATATATTTCGACACAAAATAATATCTGGAGAGATGTGCAAATAAACCAAATAACGGTAATTAAGAACGTAAACCATGTGTTATTCATCAAACCATGTTACTTTTGATCTGATAAATTGTACAAAAATTATCGACAGTTATTTGTTAACCAATGTTATTTTTCGGCTTGTTCGTCGCTTGAAATCAAAACAAAGTGTGTTTGATAATAGCACATGTTTGTGTATTGTGCATTAATGTGTCGTTTTATGTTTATTGCTTTTTTTCTAGCAAGGCATTATACTGCTTGATAGGTGATGCGTCCGCAGCAAGGACCTTATTTCTGTTGATGCATCTGATTGTATTCTGACTGAAATTAAACAAAATGTGTAGATTTGTTCTTGTCGCTTGTATATTCAAAATGACTTTAAAAATTTTGAAAATTAGTTACATTTTACAGCAGATTCTTCTAAATCCTAACTAATGTATATCATCTTTTCAAAATGGATGAAATGATAAACACTGATATACATATTCAAGACATTTAGGTTTGAAGTCCTGTTTTGACAAATGGGAACATGCATCACAATATATATTCAAAAACAAATATTATGAAAAGCAAAATGTCATACACTAAAATTACAAATGAAAATGCAGTTTCAATCGTAAGCTACATGTTTAACTTTTATCGTTTAACTGATGAATTAGCAAATATTTGTAAAGATCTAAATGGATGATAACTTCACTTTAGAAAACATAAAAACTTTAAAACGTTAAAAACGTTTAATCCCGCTGCAAATGTTTGCACCTGTCCTAATTCAGGAATCTGACGTACAGTAGTTGTCGTTTGTTTATGTAATATATACGTGTTTCTCGTTTCTTGTTTTGTTTATATAGATTAGACCGTTGGTTTTCCCATTTGAATGGTTTTACACTAGTAATTTTGGGGCCCTTTATAGCTTGTTCTTCGGTGTGAGCCAAGGCTCCGTGTTGAAGGCCGTACTTTAACCTATAATGGTTTACTTTTTAAATTGTTATTTGGATGGAGAGTTGTCTCATTGGCACTCACACCACATCTTCCTATATCTATATAAGTTATTTTTTTGTAAACGAAAGATTTTTCATGAAATGATATGCAGCTGGAATTTCTTATGAATTGGAAAAGAATGTTCACAACTTGAAGAACATATATTCACTATTCTCAGAGGATCAAATTATCATAAACCAATTACAACTGAGAATACAATACAAACGAATGATAATTATGAGAAAAAAGATTTGGTATGATTGCCAAGGAGACAACTCTCCACAAGAGACAAAAAAACACAGAAATTAACAACTATAGTTCATCGTACGGCCTTCACAAATGAGCATATTTCATAATAAGCATTCAAATTTAAAAAAAAGTCAAACTCTTGAAAACAATTCTTCTCTCATTGTCTGATGTGAAATGCAATGTCGTCTTTTTTCATTTGCATCAAACGATTTCGATTTTTAAAAGAAAAGAACCAGAAATAAATACATGTATTCTATTTGACGAAGAAAGATATAAGGATTCGATATGTTGATTTAACGTTGAAAATTATTTAAAGCACGATATAGTCAATACTTTTACCAAAGCGTTGTGTAATTAAATAACGTGAAAAATTAACAAATCGATGAGCAAATTATACGAAATTTTGCGATTTATTGTAGGTAAAAGTAGTAGATAAAGATTCTGTTCTGAAAAACAGATTATGTCAGTCTTACAACGATCCACATTTCAGGACATTTGATGGACTATACTATGATTATATGGGAGTCGGAGAATTTGTTATGTACAGAAATGATATTGGTCCTTATTGGGTAAGTCTTTTTGTATGTTTGGTAAAATCTGCTAAATATCAATAAAACAGTTCGTGCATGCTTGACTTAGAAAAATGTAAATGTCTCAATTATTGGCCCTGATGTTTGAAATTTGAAATGTCTCCTCTCCTACAATTAAAGTAATATTCTTTTCAACCAGAATCATTAGGAAAAAAAATTGAAAACAACACTTGAATTAATTTTTGCGTCCGAAGCGCTTTTCTGAATTTACCTTCATCAAAAACGCTTAAAGCCAAACATTTGAAATTTGAAGATCTATAAGTACCGAATCCGTTGAAGAGCTACATATATATGTCAAAAACACCTAAAATAAATAGCCAAATTCATCTAAAGCCAACTTTGCCTGAGGGAGTTGAAACCTTAGTTTCTTATTAATTTCAAAATTAGAACGTCTGTCTATTTTAATCAAAACTGAATAATAAAGGAATAATTTCTGCAACATATGTAATTTTTCTGACACACATATAAAATGTGGTATTCATTTCCCAGAACAACTATATAATTTACATAAAGGGCGGAGTTGTTGAAATGAAGTTCTTGTACGTCATTTTGTAAGGAATAAACTGGAGTTCTTAATTATACAATTCAAACATATTCGAGATCTTAGAGTCTAACAGCTATTTGTGTTGCTTCCTACGTCTTAACTAATATGATTACTAATAAAAAGCAGCAGTAGACCTCTGATCATAAATAGATTGAGAGAAAAAAAAATCCGGGTAACAAACTTTAACTGAGGGAAACACATCAAATATAAGAGGAAAGCAACGAAACAACATTCCTAACTTAGTATTGGAATTTTCAAAATGTAGAAAATGGTGGATTGAAACAGGTTTTATAGCGCTTAACCTCTCACTTTGTACGACAGTCTCCTCAAAATCCGTTATATTTACAACGATGCTTGAACTAAACAGACACAATAAATAAAATAGCCAAACTATGGGTACAGCAGTCATCACCGTGTTACAGTTTTAGAAGAAACAATTTTATAAAAGAGCACACAAGCATCAATCAAATTAAAAACACCTTCATTGCTTCGCGTGTCTAACGTCAGAAAATTTATTCGTCACATAGGAAGAAATGTTGTCGTACAATGTTAATACAAAACAATTTTAATAATTTCACATGGAAAATGTTGGCATACAGGGTTAAAAAATCAAAAGTATGTTAGAATAAATTTCAGAAATAGACCGAGAACAACAATGCAACACACACAGATTCGAAAAAAACAAATGATAACAATTGCATTTTCTGCTGACTTTGTACAGGACATTGTAAAAAATCATGGTGGATAGAACCTAGTTTTATGGTTAGCCAAACCACCCGCTTTCATGGCAATGTTAGATATAACACTAAAATGACAACAATACATGACAGGACTTCAATTCAAATATAGTGGAAAAATTCAGGATAGAAAAATACACAAATTCACAATACAATAGAACATTACGACATTCTTATATTTATTAAAGGTACCAGGCTTATCATTTGATACGCCATACGCGTGTTTCGTCTACATACGACCCACCAGTGCAATTGTGTCAAAATAGTAAAGAAAGCAACACAAAGATAAAGATCATTGATGACCTATAATTCCCCAAAAATATACAAGGAATATATATGAATTAGCATCGTCTTACCCCAGAGAGAAAGCCCGGGATTAAATATTCTGGCAAAAAGGTTAACACAACAAAGACTGATAACAAGTACTTTTCGCCAGTTATTCATAAAAAAATGATAGGTAGAAAATATTCTAAGCATGATAGAAAATACATATTGTCAAACGAAGACATAAAATAAAGGAGTTATACGCCCAAAATGCTTTTTCTAACTAACTAGTGTTATTGAACCAATCTAGGTACAATTGTATTGATTATTCCCGTTCAGAAATCATGAGTGTAAACTTTTGGGGTACATTCTTAGAATATTGGCCAATCGGCGTAAGACAAAGTTGCACCATATTTGACGTTAACGACAAAACTACTTTATAAGTAAAAAAAACATATACCTGCTTACATGTTAATATATACTTGAAACTATGTACAACATGTATACCTACAAAAAACTGCTACAAACTCTGAAACAATCACCAAAAGTATCAATGTTTCATTACTTTAGAATCATCATTGCACATATTACAAAAAGCTACATATAGGATAGATTTCCGAAATCGTCATTATTGTAATAAAATATCTGGAGTTATTGCCCTTTTAATACTTTTTTTTTACCATTTTTACACTATGTACACTTTTGAATTTGATCTTGAAAAACACAATGCATAGATAGAAACTGTTAAGGCAAAACATATGAACAAGACAAGATTTACTTTTAAGTCTACATGGCCAACAGTTATTTTCCTCAAACTGCGATTTCTATCATTAGTTTTACATTGTTGCCAATCATAATGAACATTACAACCAACAAATTAAAGAAAATGAAATGACAGTTTTTAGATATAGTTTGTATTTATTGTGTATTATCTTGAAAACAATAACAGAAAGACAATTTTTGTTTGTTTTTGGTCATTATCTTTTTTTTGTCCTAGCGTTTGAGTTTATTTTGGAGTTATAATTTTGAATTTTCCTTTTGTAAATTTCGCTTATTATTAGACAGGACACATAATCATCAAGACAAGAGCTACATACGAGTATAATAGTCAAATCCTTAAGATCGCACCTTAAATTCCGTACTAGTACTAGTGGCAGTTATTACCCATAAATGCTGATTTTAACAAACTTGAAGCAATTTTGCATATCATCTCAAAGATCTTCAACAAATGAAGCCGCTCGAAATTGTCAGTCTACAATTCAAAGCAGTTAGCGTCCTTCAGTAATGATTGTCACCATTTTTGAATTTAAGACTATAAGGAAAAATTGTACACAGCAAAAATTATCAGCTAAAACATTGTCTACAAATTGGTGAAATTAGCCCTTATTGTCAGTTAGTTTCTTATAGTAGTTTTTGTCCCAAATGTCGATATGTTGTATATAGAACACATGTTTAAAAAGATTCGGAAACACGGTCAACAAAAAAAATTATCCGAAATACAAGGGCTTTTTAATTATTAATCATATGAAGTTGAAATCATCCCTTCGTAAATTTTACGGACGCCATCACGAGTTGGTTGACCGTTATGGAATAACCGTTTCACAAATGATATCGGATATGTTCCTACAATCCACTTCTCTTTCATGAATGTGACCTACCGAATTAGACTATTTCCCAGATTTGTTATCACATACATAATGTAGGCAACACGACGGGTGCCACATGTGGAGCAGGATCTGCTTACCCTTCCGGACCACCTGAGATCACCCCTAGTTTTTTGGTGGGTTCGTGTTGTTTATTCTTTAGTTTTCTATGTTGTGTCCTGTGTGCTGTTGTTTGTTTGTCTTTTTCATTTTTAGCCATGGCGTTGTCAGTTTGTTTTAGATTCATGATTTTGCCTGTCTATTTGGTATCTTTCGTCCCTCTTTAACACTTTTGGGTCATCATCCTTGCTGAGGAATCACACATATTCAGATCAACTACACAGCTGATTCTTTAGAGTCTTTATAATCTTGATTTTCTTTCAATTGGAATTAAGCTGATGTCTATATATCTCTATATATTTCAGGTACATGCATTATTTACAAGTTGTGGTTCCAGATTTCCCGGTACTTCATGTATATGTGGAATAGCAATACGGAGCAAAGAGTCATTATTTGTTCTACGTACATGTGAAAAGATTTCAAGAACAGGAAAATATTTGCTTCAGCAACCTGTTGTATCGCTGACATATTGCGACAAGCCAGATATGGTTATCGAACACACTAATAATAATTACAAGGTTTGTATACTTCAACTGAAACAACTAGTAAGAATTCTTATTGAAGCCAAGGTTTTCAAGCTATCGGTTCTGTTAACGTTTCATATATTAAAAGGCGTTTTGGTTGAAGTAAACATAGACATAGCACATTTAAAAGTAACACAAACCTAACTTATACTTCCCTCTTTGAAATCATTTCCAAATATATTTCTATAAAAAAGAAACTATTTAATAAGATAACACATCATACGTATGTCTTAACTGCTATAAGAAGACATACGAAATTTCACTTTTGTATCAACATTTGCTAATTTCAGTTTTGATCATATCAACATGATGAGGGTATCTGATTAAAAGCAAATACATAAGATGATTTACTATCAAGGCATTTCTCAAAAACACGTTTTTTTTTTAAATTTTAAGAATATTTTATTTTTACTATTCCAAATGTTATAGAATGTATACAAACATTAGAAAGCATTATGCGAATTATAATTTCAAAAATGTTGTTTATATTTAAATTTGAATTTTAAAGTTTATAACAAGAACAATGTAATATTTCACCGTTACTGAGGAAAGTTCACCTAATCTGACCAAGTCAATTAATAACCTGACAATATTTCGTCCACCATTGTCTACACTGCTGTGAAAACGTTTCTATAATTTTTCAATTTAGATTATTTTGCCAATTGCAACAGAAATACAATTTTCAATAGCAAGGCGATTTATAAGCGTAATTTCTATAAAGCCGGCTGTGAAAGATATCAATACTGCAAAAGGTCTGTGTGGAGTTCCTAGTACATCAGAAGATCCATCAGATGACTTCACTCACCGTGAATATGGACCGATCAATGATGGTCAGATCTTTGCAGATTCTTGGAGGTATTGTGTTTTTAAACATTAATCCACTGTTTAAGCTTTTCAAAAAGGCAATAAAACAACTGCAATTAAAAAAACTAAGTAAAAATGAAAATTCTAGAAAAAAGACCTTCAATCGAGTTAGTTATTATAGTTCGTGTGAATAATTTGAACGAACTGTAATTAAATGAATGAAATGAAATAAAAAAAAATATATACATTGTAGAATCAAATCTGTAATTATACATAAATGTCTTCACAATATTTCAGCCTTTTCATTACCGGTATTTCGAGTATACAAACCAATAGTATACAATTACAGCCTTTGTATGAGGTCAATGTAATGACATGAAAGAAGTATATTGACTTAAGACGAAGTCCGAGATCGATATACTTCTTTTTGTCGATACATCATGTATTGAAAGGCTATAATTGTGATATTATTTATTTCCGGTCATATTTGTATCATAAATTGTCAGAGTTATACATTCGATCATTGGATTTTGTTGTATATTATAGTGTCTCCTGAAATTAAAACATATTAGATGTTACAAAATGTATTTCATTGAAAGTTTTATGTTTTGTTTTTGTACATCGTATGTATTTGAAGATTTTTTCTTCAAATAATCGATCATAAAAATACATTTTTGAAAACCTTTTTACAATATCGTGAAATTTATTACATGATGCCGAGCGAATATGCCTTTTTTTTTTTATCTACCTTTGAAAATATGGTTTAACATGTGACTATCCCTGAACTAATCACATTAGTTAAAATATGCGAATTAACAATAAAAATGTATATGATACTTACCATCTGTTGTAATACGAATGAAATTGCAGACAGAAAATAGTACATCAGTCCAGGAAAACACGATCTAGTGCTATGACCTGATCAAATTGGTAGAAGGTAATGCTTAAAAAGAATTTATATTACGAGAATACTATAACAAACTAAAAATGCTAAAAAACACGTTAAAATCATTGATTAGGTTAAATTAAGACCTGATACAAAAAAAGTTGTTTGATTTAGATTAATAAACCATGACGTTAAGATTACGTTTTTACATATTCAGTAAAACTTCATTGGTATCATACATTAACTGCAAAACTACAGTTTATGCTAGTAATAATTCAACTTTTTTAACAGGATATCATCAGAAATGGTTAATGAACAACTGTTTAATGAAGAGCCGGAATTTCTCAAAACAGACAACGATGCGAATAATCCGATTGTAATTGTTGACAACCCTGATTTAGCAACATATTGTTCATGTGACCATCCATATTGGAGTACCGACCAACTAGATGACGTTAACAGTGTTAAATGTAATTTAACAGAAAGCACTGAGCAATGTTCAGAGCCATCAAATGCATTCGATTCATTTGTTCGATACGATTCTTGCTTTCAGCCTCTGCCCCAGCCTCAACGAAGAAGACGATCCGTCAATTTCCCTCATAAACTAAGTAAACGCAGTTTAAATAAAAATGATGACGAATTAGACTTCAAGCCATTGACATACAGTGATTACGTAAATGAGACGCATATTGAGGTAATTTCAATTCAAAGATCAAGTGAGCCTTTTTGTATTTCTCTGATTAAACAATGTAAAAGAAATACTAAATCTATGATAAATGTTGACAAAAAAAGTAAAGAAAGTTTTAACTCTGCATGAATGTGGCTATTTAAGAAATGTTGAAAATGTTCATATTTTTGTCAAGAAAACGCATATCACAGATTTGAAACAACATTGATCAATAAATTATTTTACAGCCACCAGCAACTTTTCGAAATGGTTGGACGTATGATGGAGCATATACCATATGTTTTAACAGCATTAACGACGCGTTACAGAATGATATGTACAAGGATTATGTTGATGTACCTGTCGAAAAGTTCATAGAAGCGTGTGTAAAGGATATAGAAGTATAACTTGTTTCATTATTTAAGAACAGGGATATAAAGAAACAACCAAATCCCCCTTCTTATCACAAATATTTCGCCCTAAAAACCAAAATCGATCTAAAATTTTTAAATAGATGTAGATTTCACCACTGCAAGGAATGTGCTACGATATTCTTTAGGCAAGACAAATCGATTTTAATATTTAAAGCACGAGGATTGACGGGCTTTTTACAGAACTAAAATATAATTAATGTTAGTCGAAAATGTCGTTATACACAACTTATAGTGGTAGAAAATGTTTCACTATTGATTTTCATACCCCCTATTCAAAGATTTGCAAAGTGTAGTGTTCTTTATATGTGAGGTCATCAGTAATGGTCGCCTTTTTCATGTGATCACAATTATAAAACATTCCGAAAAAAACAATATAATTTGCGTCATAATAAAATCATTAATTAGTGCTATTAGTTTTTTTCCCATTGTATAAGGCTGTTTTGTGTGCTGAAAGAAGAGAGGGACGAAAGATACCAAAGGGACAGTCAAACTCATAAATCTAAAACAAACTGACAACGCCATGGCTAAAAAGGAAAAAGACAAACAGAAAAACAATAGTACACATGACACAACATAGAAAACGAAAGAATAAACAACACCAACCCCACCAAAAACTAGGGGTGATCTCAGGTGGTCCGGAAGGGTAAGCAGATCCTGCTCCACATGCGGCTCGTCGTGTTGCTTATGTGATTACAAATCCGGTAAATAGTCTGATTTGGTAGGTCAAATTCATGTAAGGGAAGGGGATTGTAGTTACGACGTAAGGAACATATCCGATATCATTTGTGAAACGGTTATTCCATAACGGTCAACCAACTCGTGATGGCGTCCGTAAAATTTACGAAGGGATGATTTCAACTTCACCTTTTGGAACTCTTAGTTTAATAGCTTCCTTGTGAGCTGTAACCCTCTATCAAGAACATCATGATAGGAAATGCAAGCACGGGAATATTGTATCAATTGGGAGATATATACCCCGTATGCAGGTGTTGCTGGAATGGTGCTACTTAGAAATGGAAAGTTAACAATTGGAAAACTGAAGTCATCTCTTTTGTCGTACAGTTTTTTTCTTCAACCGACCCTCATTGTCAGTTTCTAGATGTAAGTCAAGATATGAAGCCGACTTAACTGTATCTGTAGTATCCTTTATCTCCAATTCGATGGGATAGATGCGATCCACATAGTCACCAAATTTTGAATTGTTTAGTGAAAGAACGTCATCTATATAGCGGAAAGTAGAGTTAAAGGATATTGCTAACTTCTTATCTTTCTTCCTAAGAAGTTCCTGCATGATGTCAGCCTCATAATAATAAAGAAACAAGTCAGCAAGTAGAGGGGCACAGTTTGTTCCCATTGGGATGCCGACAATCTGTTGAAAAACATGTCCTCCGAACGTAACAAATATGTTGTCAATCAAGAAATCAAGCATCTTGATAATATCGGTTTCAGGGATTTTTTTGTTTGAATCAGAGTGATTCTTTACAAAGTAGGATTTATCCCTCCCTAAGACAAGATACTTGTATCTACGTTGGCCATTCTTTGTTATGAAGCAAAGTAATACCAACTCTTTTAATTTGTCTTTTAGTTTGGAATGTGGAATACTTGTGTAAAGAGTAAAAGAGTCAAATGTGTTAATACTGTTACAAGATGAAAGATAGTTAGATTGTATGTACTCTAAAAGATCTTTGGAATTTTTAAGTATCCACATCGGATTCACGCCGCCTCTAGAATAGGCAGTTTCACAATAACTTTGAAGCCTGTCTTTGATTGCTGATAAAATAGATGTTAATTATTTAGAAAGGGGTTTCGTGGAGCACTTAGAAGACCCAGCAATATACCGTTGTTTGTAAGGACACTTATGTAGTTTAGGTATCCAATACAGTGATGGAAGATCCAGTTCTTCCTCTTTGGTTGAATTACCAAAGGAACAAAGAACAGACCTATGATTATCCAGGATTTCCTCTTTTGTAAGTGTCGTGAGGGTATAGGTTGAGTTTCCAAGTGAATTGTCTATACCTAATTCGTTTATCAAGCAATTAATGTAATGACTTTTACAGACAAAAACGATGTTATTTGGGGCTTTGTCTGCGGGGACAACAACATATTTATCATGGAGGTCGGATAGGTGTTTAGCAACATTTGGGTCCTGTTGTTAGAATCTGATGAATTTTGACTCTGGGGGATAAATATCTTTATGAAAATAGGAATCTCTCTTGTGGTTGACTTGAGTCTAAAATTATGTGCGATTGTTTCCAGCTTTTTCTGCTTTGTATTTTAAATACACATTTCATTCTTATTAATATGTTAATTTAGTAAATCTTGTACTATTAAAGGCCAATTTTTGTTGTAATACCTTTAGGTCGCAGGCGATACAATGTTTGTAACAGACACAGTTAATGCCATGGTAACGAGCATTTTGACAGAGCTAGTAAAAACTGAATTACTGTATACTAAAAAATCTGCTGATGGATCACAAACATTGTTAGAATATTTTGCAAGTGGATTATGTCTGAACAACTGCAGTGATAACGGAATATGTAAATCAGGTAACACATGCATTTGTTGTTGTAAGAATGCATGACACGGGTTATGTTCTTCTCATATATGCTATGATGGTATGATACTAAACCCCTATCGGGAAGGATTGTGCCTGATATTCATATGATAAAATCATAATCTTTCAATCAGCTTAATTGAAGTCTGGAGCTGGCATGTCAGTTAACTGCTAGTAGTCTGTTGTTATTTATGTATAATTGTCATTTTGTTTATTTTCTTTGGTTATATCTTCTGACATCAGACTCGGACTTCTCTTGAATCGAATTTTAAATGTACGTATTGTTATGCGTTTACTTTTCTACATGGGCTAGAGGTATATAGGGGGACGGTTGAGATCTCACAAGCATGTTTAACCCCGCTGCATTTTTGCGCCTGTCCCAAGTCAGGAGCCTCTGGTTTTTGTTAGTCTTGTATTATTTTACTTTTAGTTTCTTGTGTACAATTTGGAAATTATTATGGCGTTCAATATCACTGAACTAGTATATATTTGTTTAGGGGCCAGCTGAAGGACGCCACCGGGTGCGGGAATTTCTCGTTACCTTGAAGACCTGTTGACGACCTTCTGCTGTTGTTTTTCTATGGTCGGGTTGTTGTCTCTTTGATACATTCCTCATTTCCATTCTCAATTTTACTAAAGATTTTAATTTCAGTTTCCTCGGAGTTCGGTATTTTTGTGATTTTAATTTTTATGTAGCAGTTGTCTGTAAAATAAAAAGATGGCAGAAAATAAGATTAGCTCTGAAAAAGTATACATAAGACATTGTAAGAGGATCTTATTGTTAAAGTTCAACATTACGATCCGATCTTATAATATATAATGCATATATAAAATGTTTTCAGTTTACAATTTTGGTTTAATAACCTCACGGCATTTAAAACAATTTATCATATCTCTTTTCCTTTATAACCTACATTTTATATAAACAGTTGTACATGTTGTAATCAATGGTGTGTTGTGCTGCATTGTAGGTGTGTGTAGTTGTGAAAGCGGACACGTGGGTGAGGATTGCTCTTATAACACTTCGTCGCCACCGACTGGTATCAGCCTTCCTTTTAATGGTGAATGTAAACTCACAGCTCGTTTATGTGAAGCAATTAATGTATTTGGAGAATTTGTATCAAGTTCTGTATGGTGTAAGCGACGACATTTTCAGGTAAAGTGGTAAACATATGGTCTTGGAGGTAATATGCCATGCGCTAAATTTTGAACCAATTAAATTATCATATGTACAAATTTTACTATCTTACAAGCAGTTTTCGTCTTCAACTATCGATATTCGACTTGAATGTGATTGAAAACTAAGAATCTTCTAAATCTTAGATAGCAAATATGCGTTTGACGAAGCAGTCTTAAATGAACATAGTCATGAATAGCATCATAAAAAACTTAACGATTCAAAAATTTAATCCATACTTATGGGGTTTATGTCCATGAGGTAGATTCCTTAAGGACACTAAGAAATATTGAACTTAACACATTTTTTAACTAACTTATGGTGGATTCTGTTGATATTTTTCTTCCATTTTAAATGAATTTAAAATTTTCAGATTTTAGAAAATGATCTGCTGTACACACCAAGTGATGAACTTGTTTTAGCTGAATACAGAAACCCATTCATGTTAACTTTAAATCTGCCGGCGTCAAGGAAGAAGATATCAGTAAACAACGCAGTTTTGTCAGAAGGTTACGACATCAGCTTTTCCTATGATGGTCAGAATTTTGGGGAGGAAACCAGTATCTTAATTTACGATGATTTCAAGTATTCATGTAATACAACGACAAAAACGTGCATATCGTTGGTATGTTTTTTTTGTTTGTTTTACCGGTAAAAGTTATTGCTCTATAGTCATGTGTTTTCCTTTTGTATTCAAATTTGGTATATCATAGAAATTATTGAAAAAATCACAAAAGAACCAAAAAAGTGAAACTTCTAATATTTTCTCTTTTATAATCAATTTCATTTAAACTATAACGAAAATCTTACAGCGGTATACTGCTGTTGCCATTATTTACACGTGCACAAACGCCATATTTTTACAAGATCAACTATGATTTAGACCAACGAATAACAAAACGATAATAATTGAAAATTTGAATTACAAGTACAAAGTTTAATATTGAATATGCAGAACATGTAGACACCGTATGTTAAAAACATTATTACCAACGTTAACATACATGTACCGTCGTGTCGTTTTAATCTGCTATTTGATATAATCGTCAACATAGAATTTCATTCATCTTATTTAGGATTTGATCATATTAAGACGGTATCGGCATCTGTGCTACGTGTAACAATTTTGAGTTAATTCGCTCGATTTTATTATTAAAAACTAGTCAAAATACATCTCTCAGAAACATATACAATAAGAATTGTCACAAAACCCTTTATAATTTCTTTTTTCCGCTAATACTCATACTTTTATAATACATGTTAAACTGAACAACAATATCGATCATTTCTCTGTCTCAAATCCTCTACTAAAAGTAGGGTTTTAACTTTTTTGGATAATTTTAACTACCCACTGTGATTGGCTATTAATTTTCTTGGTTCCAATATAGAACTATTTGTTTAGTTATGATCCCTTTTGTACGTCTGAAAAATATATTTGCTTCTAGTTGTTAATGTTTAACAGTAAATTTGAAAGCATATAATTTCGAAAATCTATTTTCAGATTGTGGACGAATCAGCAGATGAGACAAATACCAAAACAAGTAAATCCAATAATACTTTTTTTATATTCTACTGATAATTTTTAACTCTGTATCAACTAATAAAACAGTAAACCGTTACCATTAACTGTAATTCAGCAGTGCGTATGACGTTATCGCATAAAATGCTGTAATAAAAAAAACAATTCACGACAAGAATTTTTTAGGATTAATTTTCAAATGTCTTTTTACAAGTACATTTGGCTTCTTTTTTATTTATATAAATAAAGCCTACTCGAGTTGAGATGTTTGATGTATACCACTAATATAAGTACTGCATATAAAAACCTCAAAACTGATTAATAGCCTTTAAGTTATTGATATATTATTAAATTCGATTTAAACAAATTCATTAGATCTTTATATTCATTAATTGCAAACAAAACTTATATTGAAATACTTTTTCTAAATTTTCTATTCACTACTAGTTCTCGTCAAATTTGTATATTTATTATGTGCAACTTGAAAGATCTTTTGAAGTGCAAGTTATTTCCCTCTATAATGATATTGTTTGCACTATATGTAGTTCATGAATGCTATGTAGTTGCTATCATATTTTATAGATGTCATTATGATTTTGGTACCAGTTGCAGTATCAGGAGTCGTTATCATTGCGATAATAGGTGTAGTTTGTTTCAAGTTGATGACCAAAGCGTCAAAGTAAGTGATCAAATGAATAATTAGAAATATCAATTATTCATCATGTTCATATTAAGTAATTTCCCACTTATTCAATATATTTGCTAAAGTTGACAATTCTAAACATTACATTACAGGTTTATTGCTGTGTATAGACTAAAAATTCCGATCAGTAAAAGTATTAGAACTTATTAGTTATTTTCGAAAAAATGCAAGACGCAAAGCCGAGGAGAGACTTAACGATCACATGACTCACAAACACATTACAACATTTTAAACGGAAAACATTATACATTCCGTAAGGAAATACTTAATTGTGAAGAATCGGGATTATTTATAAACATCGCTGCAATGGTGCCTTATGATAAGAAGGGAATTCCTGTACCTTATCTGTTTCAAGACCCACTGAAAGCGGTTATGTTAAATAGTTAATATGAGGCAGGCGTAACCTGTGAATGGGGACGAAGTCTATGTATTTTCTTTTAATTCAATCATGTTGATAAAAGAAACCGAAATACCGTACGTAACGTTCCCGATTTCGGTTCTGTTGTTAGGGAATTAGCGGTGACGTTCTTTAAGTTATGACGTCATAATCGATGTAAACAAAAGAAACGCTTTCATCAGGTAACATTTTTATCATATCAAACAATTATTAAAATTGAATTTGTATTGAGATCCAATTTTTTATAAAACTAGACTGATAAATATAATTTTTATTTCAAAGTCTGATGCAAACAAGACAGATATCTGCGCAAATGCGGAGAAAACCGGAACAGGAAGTAAATCTGGATTTTTTTTAACAGATTTTGAGTTCATTAGTAGAATGAAAAATTCGGGAAATTTTCCCGATTTTTTTAGTTTTTTTTAGTGAATTTTCTACCGTAATTGGGGACTTCGTCCTCATATTAAAATGTTGTTGGGACTGTTCTGTATTGTACCATGGGTTTTAATTATATGTTTTTTGCATCTCACGTGAGTAGTAGTGAAATAAAAAAAACCCACACAAACGACATTATTTATACTTTAGGAACTGACGTATCTCTCATACAAATAGTGTATTTTCAATTTTTTATGAGTTGCGTTGCTTATGTTTCTAGCTCAACACTAAAACACATAAACATGTAATCATTTTCACTGAATTGATGAACTTCTGAATCGTTTTTACAGAGCAAAAATTGCTTCTTATGGAGATGAACCTGATCAAAAGACCACGTCATCAGAAAATTGGATAGGAAGAGAAAATACTGTTAGCGAACTTGAATTTAATTTGGAAGAGACCACAGATGTGGATGTTTTCGCAATGCAGTATGCTCCGCGAAAGGAGAATATTGATGTGTGGAACGGCGGATTTAAGACTTCTAAATAGCGAGTTATCTAATCTACATGTATTTGAACGTCATCAAATGAGATAGTATGTGCTTTCATACATTTAATAAAATTACCGGTACCAATTTTCTTGCACCAGATGCGCATTTCGACAATACATGTCTCTTCAGTGATGCTCGTGGCCAAAATATTTGAAATCCACAGCTTATATAAAAGATGAAGAGCTAATATCCAAAAGGTCCAAAAAGTATAGCCAAATCCCTGAAAGGAATCAGAGCTTTGCATCAGGGAAATACAACATGTACATTCCTTAATTTATAATAATTTCTAATATTTTGTAACAGCAAATTTTAATAACACAACAAATCCGTATTTTCATGCCAGTACCGAAGTACTAAATGTTCATATCGTTGTTTTTATAAATTCTTTAAATTGTATTGCACCTGAGTACCACAAACTTTTATAATATTTTACTCTATCACGTTTGTATGTAAATTATTGATGCATTTAGACATTATAACTACGTTATATTCGTTAGACAGGTATTTTTTTTATAATAACATTATTATCATGATAATCGTTGACCAAATAGGTTTATAATTACAACTATATAATAGCACTAAACAGTACGTCAAACATTTAGCTGAATATTTCGTCTCAGTATGATCTCCTTATACATAAGTATGCAACAAGTTAGTTTTGCTAGACTGAAATATAAAAATGCATGAAGACTAAAAGGAGCATTAGCTCCACGATATGAAAAAATAGAACATGATTAAGTTCGGTTCAATCATCAATAAAAGTGAAATAATGAAAAATCATTCGCTGTAAGCAGCTAATTTGGTTCAATGGAATGAAAATAAGAAAAGAAACGTCGCTGATAAATTATTTACTTGCTGGTGAATAATTAGACCTAATTGGATCCGTATTCATGTGACCTTTAATTTAACATATTGGCTAAAGTTTGTTAACGCATGTTTTAGTCGTGGTCAGCCATTAAAGAAAAAGAATGTCAACATTGAAAATATATTAAAGGTAACCATTTCGTTGACTGATTTGATTCACAAAAAATCAGTCTTATACAGGTGAAAACGATAATTTACTATTTTTTTAACCTATAAAATCAAATCAAACAGACATAGAAAAGTCCAAATGACCGACGCCGTTATCTATTTAAATTCATGTTTATATCGGGTAATGTGACCGTCGGTAGTCTGTTTGGATATCATCTCGATGTTTAATTAGATAGGATAAAATAAACACGGATTTCTGACAAATGTTATCAAGTGCATATGTTGTTAACTTTTTATTTCTGACTTATTGTAATTTGAAAATACGTTCTAATATGTTATAAGATTAATCAAGTATGATATCTTGAGTAATGATTTTGAATTTTCCTCTGAATTCGGTATTTTTGATAGTTTACCTTCTTCGTATACGTAGTACAATATAGTTATAAAACACAAGATTCAAAAAGCGATTTGTATGTCTTGAGCAATGTACTCAAAGTAACAAAGATTCTCAAAATAAACTGAACGAAGGAAAATCAGTTTATAACTACATTAAACTGGCATGTCTTTTATTAAATCTAATTTAAAACTTTTTTCTCAAGTTTGAATTTCTTGTAGTTGGAATCGCACTTCAACAAAATATATGTCCCTATATTTGTAAAAATATTTAGTAAAAGTTTTCCGAATTTTTGTGTGTCGATGTTCCGATGAAGATCAGCTGTGTAAAGAAAATCCTTAATCCAGGTTTAGTTCAATAAATTTTTTTGATTGTGTAATTAAATGCATTGAATATTCATATTAAGGTATTTAACTGGTGTAACAGAACACGTGGCCAAAATATTTGAATATCCAAAATATAATACAAATATTGAAGAGATGATCACAGCAAAAAGGACATAAGTATTGCTAAATCCGGATAAGGAATCAGAGCTTTTTATGAGTGAGATATATTCCTTGTTTTCAGAAAATTTCCGTATTTTCATGCCAGTAGTGAAGTAATTGCTACGCGCTGCTGATACCATCTAGGACTAACAGCCCACCAGCCGATGTATCGACCACGTTGTAGTATCAACGGTATCAATTTTAATGCATTAGATACTCATCTGGACGATTAATGCCTCTTCAGTGATGCTCGAGGCCAAAATATTTGAATAGCCAAATCTACAAAAAATATTGAGGAGCTGGCTTAGTATTTTTGAATTCAACTTTCGGGTTTCGGGCTTTGGGCATTCTTGGTTGGTTCTATTTGAACGTATAAAGTTCTTTGTCTTTGTATAAACTAGTATTTATATGTTACTTAATTTGTACTTTGTCGGGAACGGGTGCATTTGTCAATATGTTTCATTATACTGTACTATCAACTTCAAAATCTTTTTTTGTTGGCGTCTTGTTAGAATTGTACGTTTGCTGATCAGTTGTTGGTTGATATCATCCAGCGTTTATTTTTGTCACATGTTTATGACTTCTCACATTTTGAGTATACTTTAAGTTCGGTATTTTTGTTTATAGAGTTCATTTGTTTGGCTGTATTGAATTCTTTTTCCTATATTGTGTGCGATGTTCATCATGCATTATAAAGACCAGCATTTCATTTGGGAATTGTGACCATTCTACTTCTACTTTCAAAATCAGTAGGAAGTGCTACATACATATTCTGTGAATTTGTAAATAAATTAATTAAATCTTGGACCTTCATCAGGTATTTATTTTTTATAAATTCTTAAAATATTAAAGGAATATTGGAAAAGAAAGCACAAGGCAAACGACATAAGAAATGGACATAAACTGTTATTGAATTAAGCTTAAAAATACAAATTCAGAAGACTATTCATATAATGGCATAACATGTGTGCCAGTGTAAGAAATGTTCGGTACATTTTTAATGCATTCTGAGCCGTTGGGTTTTTCCACAAATATACATCGTGGTTAAAAAAAACTTATGCAAGGCGATGTTAGCGTTACAAGCTAATAACCTGAAATTCCAGGGAAATTTGTCTATTGCTTTTATCATTAAGATAAGCAAACAATTTCAATTTCATATTGAATGATATACAAATTCTAAAACTACAACACGTCCGGAAAAAGACATTAACTTAGAAAAAAAAGTCCTGTGTTTAAATATATGGTAAGGTGAATAATACATGATAAAAACAGTATCAAATTATAATAGTTGTATCCGTCTCGGCCAATATCAGCCCTCTGGCCTTCCACTATCTTGCTGAAATTAGTTACTTGAGTTGATACAGCATATGGTACTGATTTTACTGTGAATTATTCCCTATATACCAGCAATGTTTACAGTTGCAAAGAGGAAATTATTTGCACATATGCTCTATTTCTTCCCTTGCCTAATAACTTCCTGTCTCTTTCCTATATTTAGTATGAATTATCTAATATCCCAGCTATGAACCAATTTCATTGTAAAGACTTTTCCTATGGGAGTCCAAATTACTCGACCGTCATCCCGAAGGACCCCTATTACAGGACTTACCCATTGTATTCATTTGTATTTTAAGCTTGGCCTTTTGTTTTACTGTTACATCCATCCCTTTAATTAGCTCTTGAACGCGTCGACAGGTAAATTGAATGTGCGATCGTAAACATGATAAAACTTACATCGTTAGCAAACCTTAAAATAAAGCACAGTTATCCCCTTATTGCACTTTATATGTAACAGATCAGTAGGATATGAGTTCCACTATTCTTTGTACTTTAATACCAAATATAACTATGTACGGGCTGCTCTAGTATACACACATGGTTATATCAATTTCGTTTCAAAGTCATCTGAAGGTTAATGACAATTGTTCTCTTCCTGTTCCCTTCTGTAAATAAAAAAAAATATAAAGAAAAGACATTGTGCTGAACATCACATCCGAATATTGGCTGTATATGGCACAGATGACGGATTCGTGGCGTAGAGAAAACGATCGAGTTAAACAAAAGTGTAGAATTTTCTTTTTTGAAAATTGTTAGTATCAAATCCTATATTGCACTATAAGAACTGATCAATTGTTAATTTCCCACAATCAAAAGCAGACGTCCGTATATATAGGTTCTATTTTTACAATCAGTCCTCCTCAGGTTTTGTGGTTACATTTTAGTCTAAATTGATTTACAGTATGTCATGTAGCTGAATTTACAATATGTTTTCCCCTTATTTTTGAGATCCCTACGGTGACATATTGTTGCTTAATTCCCGTTATTTTGAATTTTGTTGATTGTTGTCTCATTTAAAACATTGCAACAACATGAACACGACATAAACTGTTATTGTAAGAAGCTAAAAAAACAATTTAAAACACAAAAGACAAAAAACAAAAAAATCCAGGTTGTATTTTTTTTCGCAATTACATTATACTTTTGTGTCGTTTATTGAAACTTATTTTGAAACATTGTTAATAACACATACGCGATAAAAGGGAATATAGGAAAAAAAAAAAAAAAACAACAAACAAACAAACAAAAAACAAAAACAAAAAGACGTGAATAGAAAAGAATCGTAAACATTTTTCCTAATAATTGTTCAAAAGTCATTTCAATAGCAATCAATATTGTTCGAAAATAAGAATGACAATGAAATTAGTACGTTATCTTAACTTAAACTTTAATGTAAAAATTTAAATAAGAAATAAAAAAAAAAGATACTTTATTGTAGATTTCTATCACTATATTAAATTTTTGTCAGACGTGGTTACTTTTTTTTGTTCCAAATATTGACAGAAACGAAAAGAGTTCATAGTATTCATATATTATAAATTCAATAAAACTGGTGTTAATTTTTTTAATACAAAACATTATATGCATAAATAAAGTTATATCATTACTGATAGGCATGTTTTATCATGAGAATTTGATCCCTTTAAATGCTTTTAAAGATATATATCTATTATGTCATGTTGTTTTTTATCTGAGCGTCACTCATGAGTCTTATGTAGACGAAACGCGCGTCAAAATATAACTCTGATAACTTTGATAACTGTTGAACAGGTGCAAATAATGATTAGATCAAGTTATAAATATTAAACCTGCAGTGTGTTTCAACAAACATGACAAAAGGTTTTGTTTAGTGTTAGAGAAGATGACGCAAATAACTCTGCGGGGGAATATTATTTAAAAGTGTAATAAAACAATCATCATTTTAAATTGTTACTTACTAAATTTTTCAAAATATCTACCTTGTCGTCTTTCATGACTTTGTTAAAATTCTGTTACCTCAATTCTTATTGGTGTAATCAAGTATTCTAGATTTGGGAATGCAATTATTTTGTGGACTACGTTGTGAAAAGGGGTAGACGTTTTATGTTCGTCTTTCCTGTAATTGTGGTAGTTTTATATCCTCTAATAAAGATATTACTATCCCTAGGTCTCGATAATATTCATGCCTGATGAATCTGGCTGCCCTCCTTTTAACCATTTCCAGTTGTTGTATGTGGTTTGGAGATGTGGGTCCCAGACACTGCTTGCGTATTCAAGTGTTGGTTCTAACAGGGTTATGTTTGTCCGACTCTTTATAATCATTGGGCATTTACCAAGAATTCGTTGTATAAATCCTAATGCTTTATTTGCCTTTATAGTTATAGTTCCGATGTGGTCATTCCATGATAATGTGTTTGATAGCACCACTCCAAGGTAAGTTTTGTGGTTGTCTGTTCCAAGGATGTATCCCTCCATTTCATTTGGGTATATTACTATATTATACGTAGTACAAATCATTTGGTTGGATTAAATATCACTTGGCATTTTTTTAAGTCCAGTTGTTAACCACGATAGTCATATCCCGCTGGAGTTGAAGACAATGGTTCATTGATTGTACAGCTTCAAAGATTAGGCTTTCATCTGCAAATAATGTAAGTGAGGATTTTATATGAATACCTATGTCATTGATATACCAGAGGAATATTAACGACAAATGCACTGTGCCCTGTGGTATGCCAGATTTCATATTACAGATGCTGATTCGTCCCCGTCTACTTGTATTTTATGCTGCCAAGTGGTCAATCAAGACTCTCGTCACCTATGGATGTTTCCTCTGACTCCATAGTGAAGGAGTATTTTGTGCGGTACTCTGTCAAAAGCTTTACTGAAGTCTAGTATTAATAAGTCCGTATGTTGCTTGAATCAAATATCTGCTTATTTCTTCAACTGTAATTATAAGCTGTGTTTCGCATCATCCCTTTTGCCAATAGCCGTGTTGGCGACTTAAAGCTTTATTTATTGTTTCGGCACATGTCTACTGTTGAAGACAATTATCAAAGGTACCAGGATTATAATTTAGTACGCAAGACGCGCGTTCGTCTACATAAAGACTCATCAGTGACGCTCATATCCTTAGTTTTTCGAAAAATTCAAAGTTTGGTGAACAGGAAATTTATAAAAATGACCACATTATTAAAATTCATGTCAACACCGAAATGTTGACTACTGTGCTGGTGATACCCTCGGGGACGAAACGTCCACCAGCAGTAGCATCGACCCAGTGGTGTAAATAGTTTTCAAAGGTTCCAGGATTATAATTAAGTACGCCAGACGCGCGTTTCGTCTACATAAAGACCTTGTTTTGACTATGAGATGGCTTTCAGTTTTTTTGTGTCTTGGATTGATGCCTCAATGAACTATGCCTGATACTTCCTCTTGTTCATTACACTTTTATTGAATGGAATACCTGTTTGATAAATCTTTACATAAAGAGGTCGACAATATCGGGGAGAACTTCAAAAAATCAATGAACAGATTTTCAATATCGTCAGTTTACCTTTATTCCCTAACATACAAAAATATGATGTTCTTTCATTTGGCCCTTTTCCATTACCCGTTGAAATGTACTTAACATGTAATCATTGCCGTATTGTTCATAGTGATAAAACAAACCTCATTAGATATGTCCGTAAAAGTAAAATAACAAAAATACTAAACTTCAAAGTTAACGTAAATTCTCTTCACAAATGGCAAAATCAAACGCTCACACACGTAAAAAGAATTGAAAACACCTGTCATATGCCTGACTTAATGCGGGAAATCTTTGATGTAGAAAATGGTGCAAATGGTGGATTTAACCAAGTGTTAAAGCGACCTTAACCTCTCACTTGTTTAAGAGAGAGGCGAAAGACACCAAAGGGACATTCAAACTTATTAGTCGAAAAAACACTAACAATGCCATGACTATAAAAAACCAAAAAGACCAGCAGACAATTAATGAATGGCTATTATTTATTTTGAATTTATTGAACCATAAAACTAATTTTTGACTCTTCACATTGAATAATCCGCGAAGCGGATTATGTAAAATGTGAAGAGTCAAAAATGAGTTTTATGGTTCAATAAAATCAAAATATATTATTGCCATTCATTATAAATAAATTTCTATAAAAAAAAAGGCTCAAAGAACTTTTTATATTGTTTATATTAACAAAAACAACGTACACACATGTTGGCATATGAATACACAACGTCAGAGTGGGCGTGTCGCCATCAAAATTGACAACATTGAAAATAAAACTAATAATTTTAACCAATCAGAAGACAGTGAAAACACAAAATTTATTTATATAATAGTACATAAAACACAACAAAGAAAACTAAAGACTGAGCAACACGATCCCCACAAAAAACTGGACGTGTCTGTATAAAAAGGAAAGAGGGACGAAAGATACCAAAGGGACAGTCAAACTCATAAATCTAAAACTAACTGACAACGCCATGGCTAAAAATGAAAAAGACAAACAGAAAAACAATAGTACACATGACACAACATAGAAAACTAAAGAATAAACAACACGAACCCCACCAAAAACTAGGGGTGATCTCAGGTGCTCTGGAAGGGTAAGCAGATTCTGCTCCACATGCGGCACCCGTCGTGTTGCTTATGTGATTACAAATCCGGTAAATAGTCTAATTCGGTAGGTCAAATTCATGAAAGGGAAGGGGATTGTAGTGACGACGTAAGGAACATATCCGATATCATTTGTGAAATGGTTATTCCATAACGGTCAACCAACTCGTGATGGCGTCCGTAAAATTTACGAAGGGATGATTTCAACTTCACCATTTGGAACTCTTGATTTAATAGCTTCCTTGTGAGCAGTAACCCTCTATCAAGAAAATCATGATAGGAAATGCAAGCACGGGAATATCGTATCAATTGAGAGATATATACCCCGTATGCAGGTGCTGCTGGAATGTTGCTACTTAGAAATGGAAAGTTCACAATTGGAAAGCTGAAATCATCTCTTTTGTCGTAAAGTTTGTCTTCAACCGACCCTCATTGTCAATTTCTAGATGTAAGTCAAGATATGAAGCTGACTTAACTGTATCTGTAGTATCCTTTATCTCCAATTCGATGGGATAGATGCGTTCCACATAGTCACCAAATTTTGAATTGTTTAGTGAAAGAACGTAATCTATATAGCAGAAAGTAGAGTTAAAGGATATTGCTAACTTCTTATCTTTCTTCCTAAGAAGTTCCTGCATGAAGTCAACCTCATAATAATAAAGAAACAAGTCAGCAAGTAGAGGGACACAGTTTGTTCCCATTGGACATATGACATTCGTGTAAAATTCCATTATACTGACAACAATATGTGAGCAAGACAAACAGACATAATAGATAAAAATGTCAAATATTGAATAAACGTAAACGATATCAACTGAGTGTTTACAATATATCAATCAATATATCAATTTTAATTTCAGTAAGCACATGCATTTATGTTTTCACTAAAACACGCATGCTCCAGTTGAAGACATGTCTGTTGTTTGTTAATACATATATATCATAGTTTAACTAACGTACTGCCCTTATCTTTCAAATTAAAATTCAAGTATATACATATATTTTTTGGTGCAGCAAATATATTTAAATCGAGTCTTTTCTGATACTGCTATTTAGTAAAATTTCCTTTGTCGGAATCTGGTTTTGTAAAATCTAGACAATTTCCTTAAAATAAATCAAGTAACAACAATAGGGTAATCAGCTGTATTGCGAAAAGTATGATAACGGTTGTGTCCCCAAGTATGAAACAGAATTTTAATATTGAACTAGGTGTTACTATTCATGTATCTCTTGATATGAAACCAGTCATATACAAACATCTTAAATATTAATGTTACTTCAAATTGCCAATTTAATTCTAAAGAACGTGTATTGTTTTTACACCGCCAGTTTTGAAACAAATCATTCAACAATTGTTTTATCTAAATGTTTAGGATGAAATCTAAGTTTTTTATATAGACCTTCTTATAGAAAAGTGTATTAAACTGTTTTCACAATGTGCATTTATTTATAGATTTGTCATTAATAGAGATAAAAGGGTAATTGTCACAAATATTATAAATTTAGGCAACAGTATTTTAACTTCGTTCAAATTTCACAAATCAAGTAAGAATATATACTGCAGCGTCGAAATCTGAAAAGAAGCGTAGTTAAGAAGTTTAATGCACCCAAATAACACACACCTGTATTGTTTTTAAATAAAAAAAACCATGTTAAACTTATATGTTAAATATGCCGTAAGAAAATCGTATTGTTGAATTTCCGTAAAAATTGGTTTTTTTGGCGTTATGTAGTGTATAAGACGAAAGAAGGACAAAAAATACAAGAGGGACAGTCAGACTCATAAATCGAAAATATAATGACAACCCCATGGCTAAAAAATAAAAGGACGAACAGACAAACAATAGTACACATGACACAACATAGAAAACTAAAGAATGAACAACACGAACCCCACCAAAATCTAGGGATGATCTCAGGTCCTCCGAAAGGGTAAGCAGATTCTGATCCACATGTGGCACTCGTCGTGTTGCTTATGAGATAACAAACCCGGTAAATTGTCTTATTCGGTAAGTCACATTAGTTAAAGGGAAGGGGATTGTAGTGACGACGTAATGAACATACATGTATCCGATATCATTTGTGAAATGGATATTCCATTACGGTCAACCAACTCGTGATGGCGTCAGTAAAATTTACGAAGGGATGATTTCTACTTCACCATTTGGAACTCTTGGTTGAATAGCTTACTTATGAGCAAAAATCATCTATTTAAAAAATCATGATAGGAAATGCAAGCACGGGAATGTCGTTTCTATTGGGAAATATATACACCGTATGCACAACACAACACTAATAGTCCTTTTTACTTACAAGACTTTTTTCAAACATTTTCATGACACTATAGTCCATTTCTTAAAGTCATATGATACACCAAGTTTATAAAAAAATAGTTGAATATATACTTGTATTTACGTTGTATCCACGTAATATGTATATAGTTTTTTTGTTATATACTTGAATGGCGAAGTGTTACAATATAACAAGAGTGCAAGGACTTTCTTGAAAAAGAAAATCCTTTATCTTATCAAAACCTTCAAAAATGTACTGCTTTTGAAAAGTTGTCTTCCGATGCTTTAATTCGCCGGTATTTTCCCGTATGTAGTGACCTTAACTACGAAACCGTCGTTAAAAACATCGGCTACCCGGCACACAGCGCAAAAGACCCATCAATTGCGTTCGAATATAACAAAAGGCGAAATAATGTTCTAAATTTAAGAGCATTAAAGACTCAAACTAACGAAAAGTTTTGCCAAATACAGTTAAAACAAACCATTTCTGGGTTAGAAAATCCTGTATTTTAAAAAGATAAATAGTGATATGAAACACGATAAGAATAAATGATATAACATCAACTTAAAATGTCTTACTTTTTAGTGTTTTTTCTTGAATATTTATTACTTTTCTTAATGAAATATTGGCCCATGATTAGAAATGAGTATGCATTATATCTGAGTTTTGTCTGATTAATCATTTACAATTTACAAGGACTGGAAATATGTTGACTGTATATTAAGCTTGAATTGATACGCAATTTACTAAAAGAGCTGAAATCTCCGTTATTTTTATAAAATGTAAGTGCAGCAGGGTCCCATTATGACTATTATTACTAGTGACAATGTGATTTTTTTTTCAGTGACCATTATTTTAATGTATCATGATCGAATAATGTTACAATTTATTACTCTTATTTTGTCTAACTTTAGTTACAGCCCTTATACTTGGTATTTCTGTTGGGAACAAAATACCAGAAAAATAGAAAAAAGAAGAACGAGCGCTTCGCTTCGCTTTATTTATGAAGACCATCAGAGCTCATACGAAACACTTCTGCAGATTTCAAACCTTCCATCATTAAAAAAACTCGTAGAATGCGCTCAATTGCCATGGAGATCGTTAAAATAATTTATAAACAAATAACCTTTATTATTTATTCCAGATTTAGTTGTTATAAAAAACAATTCATATAATTTCAGATATGTAAACACTGCCGAGGAACCTAGACCTAGAACTTCAAGTTATGGTAAAAATATCCTTTCGATTTAATGCAGAAAAAGTATGGAACTCTGTTCCTAATGAGGCTAGAATCATGACTTCTTTTGACCAGTTTAGGAATTCTATAAATTCCTGGTGTTGGGGTAAAAAATCATCGACTGCAGTTCATATCATTTTCATCCAGTGCTGTCTCATAGCTGAGATTTCTTTCTTTCTTTTTATAATGGCCTTTTGCTCTGCTTTTATGCAATTATTAAATATATCTGCCTTAAAATGCTACTGCTTATATTTATTTATTAATCTATTTATTGTTTTTATGCTTTTAGTTTGTTATCATTTTATGATTTTCATGTGATTTGCTGATTCCTCCGTTTAATACAAAAAGAGGCGCTTTCCACATGAACTTTCACTCTGGAGGCTCACAAATCAAATAGATTTACTTTAATTATATTTGCATGTTTTTTTCGTTTTTATTTTGTAGTATTTGCATGATTCTGCATGATTTTTTTTATGTGATAGTCGGTTAAATAGCTCACCAGAACTCATGTTTTGTCTGTTATTATGAATATATATATACCGACTCTAAATAAATTTACTCTACTACACTTAATTTTACTTAACTTAACTTAACTTTACTTTACTTTACTATACTTTACTTTACTTTAATTTACTTTACTTTACTTTACTTTACTTTATTTCACTTCACTTCACTTCACTTCACTTGAAGTTTTACTTTACTTTACTTTACTTTACTTTACTTTACTTTACTTTACTTTACTTTACTTTACTTTACTTTACTTTCACGATTGTTATGTTTTTGAGGCGTGAACTTCTCGATTTGAAATATTTAAAACATATCTTTAGTCATTCTCTTTTTATAAGACTTGTGTAAAGTGAATGCTGCTTATAGTTGAGGAAAACTATTTTAAAGATAAATGTTTCAATTGTCACCCATGTTAAAACAGAACTTTAAATTATCAAATTTGACAGGTACAACTTCCTTGTTGAAGTGTTTTGTTAAGTTTACTTGTCCGTTGATAATAAGTATTAAAATCTATCATAACTGAACTTGTGTTAGTCTTCAAAATATTTGCACGCTGATCTGGTTATTGGTGTGGAAGCTTCCCACACAAAGTTTTATGCGAGAAACATGTTTAACACCACCACGATCTTTTTGTGTCTATCCCAAGTAAAGAACCTGTAATTCAATTGTTGTCGTTGGTAAATGTCTGTTCTGTTGTTGTGGTTTCGTTTTTCATTTGTTGTATTGTGGTAAATCAGGCACTTAGTTTTTTCTCGTTTGGATTGTTTCACATTATGGGTTGTTATTTTTTTTTATGATTATAACTGACTATACGGTATGGGTTTTGATTAGTGTTGAAGACTGTACGGTCACCAATGATTGCTTAGACTCTTGTCATTTGAACTCTGGTGGATAGTCATATACTAGGCAATTATATCAGATCTCCTTTTTTATATTGAACTTCACATGAGTAGGGCCTACATTGTATTAGTCATACGCAGATAAAACGGATACATGAGCAGCGCGACGTATATCCGAACTACCGTATTCGCGGTGTAAGTGAAATATAATCGAAATTTAAAGCTATGCACTACATAGCTCTGCTTGTGAGATAAAACATTCAAGCCGCTATCCACTATCAACACCAAATCGCATAAAAAAAGAAACACATTTCGGACGGTGCTAACTAATTTCTTAGTCCTGGGTGGTGTTGTTTATAAACAGCGAGTGTTCATTGGTATGTTCTTTTAAAATGTTTAATTACTTACTAGCTACTTATACAGTATATAATTTTTTCTAAGCTGCTAGAATGTCACACTGTACCTTATCGGTACATGTGCAACTGTTAACAACTGGTTGCTTCTGTTGCATAGGAACTCGGCATTTGAGTTGGAGTTTCTACCGATACTTTGTTAACGTTTGCTAAAGAATCCCAATGATATCTTTTGAAAACGGAGCTATTTGTACTTCACAACTCGATTTCGTGTATAAAATTAATTTCGAGCACACGAATTCAGATTTTAAGCACAGGGCTTTAAAACTAGAAGTTACGATATCATATTTTAAGCAGACGACTGCTTTTTAGACAAGTGACCTTTCCTGTTTGTTTTTGACAAAGAGAATATACATCATGTGCACATATCGGAAAACTAACCAGAAATATGCAACATTTGGAATTCATTGTGCTTAGATTACACATAAGTGTTCATTTTATGTTCTTTCCACAATTGGTATTTTTTTTTACTTTTGGTGGATGTTCTGATATGTTGGAAAATGAATATGTCTGACTTCTAAAAGTAACCAAATGTTATATATTTAAAAATAATTTAAATCAATAAAGCAAGTCAGAAGTATCTTTCAAATATAGAAATGCCAGTACAAAATGGTTGCATTAATAAAACCAAGCGGTGTACAACGAATATCATAACTTGTAATGAATTATTTAGATTAGATTAAAAAACCTTGCGACTTCAGTTTCAATATGTAAAATGATTGGGTATTAGATAATCACGTGAATGTTGAATCAATACAAAATTCATACCTGAGAGGGCCAAAGAATATCTTGTGATCGGATGTGCAGACGTCTCACCATGGACGGATTCCAGATACTTTTTGTGTTGTCAACTTTGTTTATGGCATCTGTCAATGGATGTTGTTGGACACATGGTGGCTGCTTTTCTACGTATTCATGTTGTGCCACTTATTATTCTGGTAAGAACTTTATTGTTTTTTTTTGTTTACATTAGACGAACTAAAATTTCGAAAATTTTGCACATTATGGTACAAGAAATTAAAACATGTACGCTTTCAGATGTGTACACCAATACCTTTTGACTTTTTTTGACGGTTCTGTTTAGATTGATTGACTGTTGTTTGTTTAAATTCGAGAGACATATTGCATGCGTGATTCTGAAGGACGAGAAACAATTAATATAATGAAAAGGCTATGCAAGATAGGGATTTGGCATGAAATTTGACATTCTGATAGAAAATGAGGATGGTTATGTTAGGTGGTGACCAAAGTTTTCACTTTCATACTGATCGCTTAAAAAGTTGTAGCAGGGGTTCTTTAACGCACAAAGAGCTTGACACTCTCATTACATGATGCGTCGGATTTTTATCCACCATCCGACTCGATGCGTATCTATATAAACTCTGCAAGTTCAAACGAACGCATAGTTTCAACAAGCTTTAGAATTTTACTGACGGAATGGGAGAAGTTCAAGGGATTACGATATTTCTTTATCACAGTAAAAACCTTTGGGTAAGATTTTTTTATATTCGGGGCATTTTTGTTATAAGAAAGATTTTTTTGGAACCTGTTCTTCTGGTATAACATTTCATATTGCTTTGTTTCAATTAATAAAATCCATATTTATAACTACATGAACATCAAATTGGACGCCTCGTGTAAGGGGGAGTACCACGCATCTTAAACAGTTCTTCAGTAAGTCCGTAGATGAACCCTCGTAGGAATAAAATGCCGTCCATGGCCATTTTCTCGATGTATTCCAAATGAATATTTAATGAGTATATATCATATACTAAAATACTGTATTATAGTTTAATATATGTTATAAAGTCAAAATCTACTCAGTGCTAAATGTTGCTGGCATTCTTATAAAAATTAGCCAGTTTTACCTGTATTTGTCAAATTGTGTTTCAAAAGACACCGCTTACTAAAATGATTTAGTATCTGAAAAATAGAAATTCTAACAGAGTTTTGTTTCGGTTAACCATGTTCTCCGTATACCTTTTTGGATAAATACTCAACATCACCGAAATCTGTCGGAGATACGGTTGAAGGTTTTTTCTGTTTTTTATTATTTGATGATTTGTTTGGAAATGCGCAATACAATTGTTAGAACTTTGACACTAACACTTCTTAATACTACGAAATTTTGAAAATGGGCCTGGTGGGAAATAAATTCAGCGGAAATTGATCCTATCTTTATCCCACCCTACCTCCAGATTAACCCATTTACAAAAAAAATTCTATTGAATTGATTATTAATACATTCTCGTCCGTCCTGCATTTCTATGAAATATGTGTCACTTGATGTTAGGCAAGTATTACACCATTTATTCATTAATTGTTTTCTTATTTTCTGCTTTAAGTCTTGTCTACAATATACTTTGTACATAATATCAGCTGCGTAACAATTCATACATTTCATATATACACGTTTTGTTCTGTTCTTATACGTATACCCACCTGTTGAAGTGAATAAATCACTGTTTTTGCAAGAAAAAAAGGGAAGTTTTCTTAGTCGTTACCTGTATAACGAACAACGCACTCTGTTAAGCTGGTAGATACAGCTTTTATAAAACAGACTCTTTTTTAACTTTTGATTTTTTTCAAACAATTACAACATATACATGACATACGTACACTATAATACATATAAGATAAATACAATGTCATTATTATAAATACATCTTAATTGAAACTTTTTTTAACAGCTATCATACTCTCTAATTTATACATATCTTTCAGTTTTATTATCATTACTTGCAATGAGAGAGTCTTTTTAAAGTATCTTGATTTATACACATATTGTTTAATATAAAGTAAATTAATGTTGTATGGTTTATTTTTTTGGGGAATATCTTGAATAAGTCTCCGAAATGAAAATTAAATTGCTTCATTGGGAGACTTATTCCACCGGAACGGAACCAGATGTCATTTTTTTGTAATTGCAATTCCAAAATAGGTTTTCTATAGACTCGTTATCTGATTTACAAAATGTACATAACGAATCATCGCTACATTTTATCTTAACCAAATACAGATTTGTTGCAATAATGCAATGGTCAATCCTATATTCCAACCACTGTAATTTACTATTTTTAGTTATAGCAAAAGGCAGTCTGAAAATCTTTTTCCAGTTCAGATTCTGTTCACTTAGAATTTTAACCCACTTAAGCTGTTCAGAAGAAATAGCATTATTTCTTGTCAGTACAACATACGTATCTTTTGATCCTTGTAGTAAGCACTTCTGTGTTGACTTGAGTCATCATTGATATGTTCATAGTTATAAATTGACTGTTAATCAAATTTAATTACTAAGGCTTTTCTACCTCAGTTATATATTACCTTAGCTCTATTGGTAAAACTTTTAGAAATTTGAGGTCCTCAATTGCTCTTCAACTTTGTACTTAATTGGCCTTTAAACATTTTTGATTCGAGCGTCACTGATGAGTCTTTTGTAGACGAAATGCGCGTCAGAGGTTAATATAAATTTTTAATACTGATATATATCTATGATGAGTTCATTTACAATGCTTTAAAAAAACTTGCAGACATGATGGTATTAAAGGAAAAAAATAATTTGTAAGATCCCTTAGAGAAAGATTTTGATGCCTCTTTCACTGCTGAAATAACACTGTTAATTTAAGGAAATCTGTGTTTATAAATCAGACTAAATAATATTTTGTTCTGAAATTCTTAGTACGGTAAAATTGTTTCTGATCAGTTGGATAGATATGGCTAATCCACAAAATTATAGAATATAGTTTCCTGGCAAAGCTTTCCAAAATAGTACATCCTTATGTTTTTTAATGCCTTGTTTTCAAATTATATAAATTTGACATAATCGAATGTATAGATATCAAAATCAATGCAGTAGTGGGAACAAAACAATGACAAGAGGGTTCGTATAGGTTTGGCTCTCCTTTCCTTTTTTAGGCCATATTATTCATTGCCTACTCTTTACCCCTAATCTCTATTTTTCATATTTTAGCACCCTGTTATTCGCGAATCTGTTTGTCGACTGTCAGAATAATCAATGTAGACCATCAACAGATTTATGTTACGCCTTCAGAACATTGATTTCATTACTTTTGATAGTCATCTTTTACATATGAAATTTTGAATAAAAAGTATTGAATATATGATTATGTTTTATGCGACTATACTTTCTTATTTGTGTATATAAATAATTTATAAATTTCCAAAATAAAACAAATTATAATTGAAAAGGAAATGAACAATTCTGATGCGACTAATAACATGTTTCTACACGTCGATGAGACAAGTACATAAATATACAGTTCATCTAGACAAAAGACAGTAACATGTATGCTAATGTAGTATATGTTTTTGCATATCATTATGTCATTGTATTTTTTCATTTTTAACTGCTTTAAGTAGCACGTAGTAAGCTGTTTTATGAAACCTAAATACACAAGCCCACAGGCCTAAGAACAAATGAAGAAGGCGACCAATTTATCAGATTAAGAACGTATGACGTTTGTCACATATTTTGACCAATGAAAAATCTGCAAAATTATTTACACAAACAGGTTCATCTTAGCGAAGTGTGGAAAAACTTTCAATAGAAAAGATAATTTCATGCAGCATTCCAATGCATGTACCATAATTTGCAAATACTATGACCTCTCCTTTGAGACCAAGAGTGGCTGTGACCTTCACATCACATCTCGTCATTCGGGGAAAAATCAGTATACGTTTTGTGAGAAGAAATGCAAACAGTAAAAAGTTTTAAAGAAACTTCGACAGAAATATCAGGTAATTTTGATTTTAAATATATTAAAATTATAGTATATTCAGTTTAAAAGTATTATTGTAAGCATTTGTCAAAGTACATGTATTAAGTATCTTCCTAACATTTTCTATTAGGTCTAACGAGTTAGTTGTCAAAATGAGATTAATTGCATTTTAAACGATATTTAAGGGATTAAGTTGTTCAAAAACCAAAGTACGAACATCCAGTTTTATCAGGTCGGACGATTAAGTTGTCGAAATGAGATTATTTATATTTTAGCAAATATTCAAGGAATAAAGATGTAACAATATTTGAAAAATATAGGATCGAAATATCCTGTTTTTATCTCGTCGAAAGATTAAGTTGTAGAAAAGAGATCGATTTAATTTTCAAGCAATATACATGGGGTTAAGTTGTTAAAAAAATCAAAGGATCGAAATATTATGTTTTTGTTTCAGGTTGAAAGATAAGGTTGTTTAAATGAAATTATGTCATAGGGAACAAGTTAATACTTCATAGTTACCTCTCATTTATAAAACATTTAAATTTCAGTTATCTACAAATTATTCGAAACCTTGTACAAGTGCAGCGTCAAACCCAAACGGACAGAATCTACATTCATCGAATCCAGGACCCAATTCAACCTCTCCACAACCGGGAACAAGTCCATATCGGTGTCGTCGATGTACTACCCAATTCCCGGACAGACGTCAACAGTACCTGCACGATATGAGGGAATATAACAAGACGGGTTCCTGGTGCCATTTAATCTCGGGTTAAGACAAAATGATCAAGCATCATGGGAAGTTGACGACAATGCAGACTTGCAAAAAGTATACGAAAGCAACGCACCTCTCATTTTAGAGAATCATCAGTTAAGTTCAATGTCCTCCCTGTATGACGTTTCACTGACCAACATACTCTTCTGTCCCACAACTGATTGAGTAGGCACAGCAAATCTACAATCTTTTGAGCGTATTCGAACGAATCTCTATTCCAGCGTTCCTGCCTACATTTCAAGACGTAAAGGTTTCAACAGACTGCGACTCCGATTGGAACGATTTAGTGTCACCAAAAAAATCTCCAGGGAAAGAACCGATACGAAGTGAAAACCCTACCTGATCACAAACGTCCTGGTCGTTTTATGCCATTAGAATTATCACTTGGGATACATCAGAAGCAATAATGAATTTAACCAATAAAAAATATTATGATAATTCTTGATTCATTATATAAGTCAAATAGAAATTTTTAATAATTCCATCAGTTTCTATGATTGTTTCAGTGATTTTCAAACTGCACAGTTATAACATTATTTTGCAAACAACTGCAAAGCTACACAAAACAAATAATCCAAAAGATAAAATAAACATAATAATTACATTAGCATAAGACCTCCCTTAAAAAGTTTGAGAGTAATAAGAACAATAAATGTTTCAGACCGTACGCGTACTTTTGAAAAAGTACTCATACGGTTCGGACTGTACGCGAACTGTCCAAATATTCATACGGTCTGGAACAGATACAAATTTATATAACAGATTATGAATTAAATCTCAAATTAATATAAAAAGTTCAATAGTAATTAAAATAAAAAACTTTTAATGTTTTAACTATATGAAAAATCACGCTTATTATATCTGTTAGCCTCCTGTATTTTGGTATGTCAGTAATTCAGCCCAGTATGATAACTGGAATCGTTAAAGTAATCGAAAGTAAACATAATGTGGGAGGACAGTTTCAGTATATAAAGGAACCTCACAAAGGAACTTGCATGAAAATAATATGTTAATGTAAAAAAAATATGACGTTCTTTGTGGAAACCAGTATCACTTTGGACCAGAGTAACAAAATAGGATTCACGGATATACAAAAAAGCAAATAATTAATTTCAATTGTTCGCTTATTAACTTTATCCATCTTCTTGTATTAATAACAATTTGTATAACTAAAAACAAAGATTTTTGATAAATGATTGTTTAAATTTAACCCATATGATCCCGAAACATGTATCGTCAGCTTTACCGTACGCGTATACCCATACGGTTCGACCGTACGCGTATGGTCGGACCGTACGAGTATACGTATACGACGGTCCAATTACTCATATGGTTACGAAAATATACAAAATACATAGTATACAGTGTTTGATAAGATCTAGATTAAGTATCATCTATAACATTGTCTTTACCTTTACTATGTTTTACAATTACATCTTATTCCTGTAAAAAAAAAAAAACTCCACCGTGTCAACCTCTGGTTCTTGTTTCTCATTTTATGTATGAAGGTGAGAGAATTATGATCAGTATAAACAAGAATAGAATGTATAGTGGGATTTAAACATGCATCAAAATGTTCAAGTTCAGAAAACAGTGCAAAACATCTTTTTCAATAGTTGAATTATGTTTTTAATTTTTACCAAATTTTGTGGAAAAAGAATGATATAGGATTATCAACATAATCATCTGTCTCTTGATATTAAACGGTTCCAACTCCTACATCACTTGCGTCAACGACACGTTTGAGTTGAATCAAAGTCTGGAGTGATAAGAACTGGACTTCTAATAAAAAGATATTTGCTATTTTCCAAAGCGTTTTGACAGTTATCACAACAGAGGAATTTAGAATATTTCCGTAAAAGATGAGTCAATGGTTGAACAACAGTAGTAAACTTTGAATAAAAATTCCTGTTATATCTAATTATGCCTAAATATGCCATGAGTTGCTTTTTAATTGTAAGATGAGGAGATTTGGAAATTGCTTCCACTCAAGCCATAATAGGTTTCACTTGACCTTGGCCAACTGTATTCCATAAATAATCAACAGTGGCCTGACAAAATTTACTTTTACCAAGATTGACAGTAAAATTGTATTGTAACAATCTATCAAAAGAATCATATAAATGTGTTAAATGCTGTTCCCAGCTATCACTACATACAATAAGAACATCAATATAAGCATAACATCATTTTAAATATTTAATTACATTGTCGATCATTCTTTGAAATGTAAATGGAGCACTTTTCATACCAAACGACATTACAGTATACGGAAATAAGCCGTCGTGTGTGCTAAAAGCTGATATTTTACGAGTTTTCTGTGTCAAGGGCATCAGCCAGTAACATTTCAATAATTCAAATTTGCTGACAAATTTTGCTTGTCAAATGTTATCAATGCATTCGTCTATCCTTGGAATCGGATAGAAATCAAATTTTGAAACTGATTTTACTTTCTGAAATCAGTAACACGAAAGGTTTTATCTGGTTTGGGCACAAAAAAACAAGGAGAGCTCCATTTACTGTTATTCGGCTCAATAATATCATTGTAAAGCTTAAGCATATATTTAAATTCTTGTCTCATAAACTCAAGTCCCCGAGGATATCACCAGCCCAGTAGTCAGCACTTCGGTGTTGACATAAATATCAATTATGTGGTCATTTTTGTAAATTTCCCGTTTACAAAACTTTGAAATTTTCGAAAAAACTAAGGATTTTTTTTTTTATCTCAGGCATAGATTACCTTAGCCGTATTTGGCACAACTTTTTGGAATTTTGGATCCTCAATGCTCTTCAACTTTTTACTTATTTGGCTTTATGATATAAGCGTCAATGATGAGTCTTATGTAGACGAAACGCGCGTCTGTCGTACTTAATCATAAACCTGGTACCTTTGATAAATTTTTACACCACTTTGTCGATGCCGCTGTTGGTTGACGTTTCGTCTCCGAGGGTATCACCAGCCCAGTAGTCAGCACTTCGGTGTTGATTCAAATATCAATTATGTGGTCATTTTTGTAAATTTCCCGGTTACAAAACTTTGAATTTTTCGAAAAACTAAGGATTTCTTATCCTAGGCATAGATAACCTTAGCCGTATTTGGCACAACTTTTTAGAATGTTGGATCCTCAATACTCTTCAACTTTACTTAATTGGCTTCATAATATTTTGATATGAGCGTCACTGATGAGTCTTATGTAGACGAAATGTGCGTCTGGCATACTAAATTATAACACTGGTACCTTTGATAACTTTTTAGTGGATTGAGCCGGTAAGGTAGTGGCTCACATTGAGAAGCATCACTTATATAGACATCATGACAAACAATTTTGTTTTTAAAAGAAAATACCTAAGTTTTTTAATTTTTCTCGACAATCAAAAGTCAGATGTGCTAGTTTTGAGTCGAAATTGACAACATTTCTGATTTTTTCAATATTGATGTATTTTCTATAGTCTTAGAACAAAATAAGGGTCCAATTGGATCTGGTTTGTCATGATCGTTCATCAAGTTAACTATGGCTAAAGTGGCAACTGGTTTACTCTCACCTTCCTTAGTAAGCTCGAGCTCAAAATATGGTTTTTACATATTATTGTGACGCACTCTTTTTTGTCTGCGCCGATCTGCATTTTTACAATATAATTCAAATCATTGATTAATCTCTCTATTGAATAAGGACCACAGTATTTAGCCTGTAAAGGATGTCCAGGGACTGGCAAAATATAAGTAGCTTATCAATAGGCACAACCATTCTATCCCTGGCATCTTTATCATTCCATATTTTCCTTTTATTCTGAACAGTTTCTATGTTTTTCTGAGCAATTTGACTAGCAATATACAATTTTTCTTAAATCTAGATACAAAGTCTAGAAGATTCAATTCAGTGTGTTCAGTAAGCCATTTTCCTCAACTAATTTCAAAGATCCCCTTACAGTATGACAAAAAAACAACTCAAAGGGACTAAACCCAAGTGATTTCTGAACAGCCTCTCGGTCCGCATAAAATAAAAAGTGAACACCATCATCCGAGTCTCTGCCAAACTGAAGACAAAAAGTTCTAATCATGTTCTTAAATGTTTAATGAAAACATCCGTTCTAAAGCACTTTGATATTCTGGATGATAAGCATTTGACCTATACTAAGCAATCCATAACTTGTAAACGACCTGCTGAAATAAACTAGACACGAACTTTGAATTTGATCGGACTGTATAAAATTAGGAAGTCCTATTAAAGTCAAAAATGAGATAAGAGCTTTGACAACAGTTGGTGTGTTGATATTCTTTAAAAGAGCCGTGGTCTAGTGGTTAGTGCATCGGACTACTAACACAAAGGTTCCTGGTTCGATTCCCGTCCGGGATGAAAATTTCAGGAACTGAATTTTCGGCTCTCCCTTGACACCATTTGCGAGTATGGTCTCGAGGAAACGACGATAGTCCGTCAAAAGGAGACGATTAATGGCTGACCCGTGTTAAGAGAGAGCCATATCTCTGGCACGTTAAAGACACCCTTGTAGATTTCGAAAAAGAGCAGGCTAATGCCGCTACAAGGCAGCACTCGCACCCGCAAAGTGAAAAGGGATTCATTTAAGTTGCAAAACTTTATTCCCAATCCACTATAAA